>NC_084619.1:68635247-68725247 GCF_033978795.1 Nerophis ophidion | reverse complement strand
CTACACACTACTGTGATCTATCTACACACTACTGCCACTACACACTACTGCAACTACACACTACTGCAATTACACACTACTGCAATTACACACTACTACAACTACACACTACTGCAACTACACACTACTGCAACTACACACTACTGTGATCTATCTACACACTACTGCAATTACACACTACTACAACTACACACTACTGCAACTACACACTACTGTGATCTATCTACACACTACTACAACTACACACTACTGTGATCTATCTACACACTACTGCCACTACACACCACTGCAACTACACACTACTGCAACTACACACTACTGTGATCTATCTACACACTACTGCAACTACACACTACTGCAACTACACACTACTGTGATCTATCTACACACTACTGCAACTACACACTACTGTGATCTATCTACACACTACTGCAACTACACACTACTGCAACTACACTGTACTCCAACTACACAGTTTCTGCAACTACACACTACTGTGATCTATCTACACACTACTGCAACTACACACTGCTGCAACTACACACTACTGTGATCTATCTACACACTACTGCAACTACACACTGCTGCAACTACACACTACTGTGATCTATCTACACACTACTGCAACTACACACTACTGCAACTACACACTACTGTGATCTATCTACACACTACTGCAACTACACACTACTGTGATCTATCTACACACTACTGCCACTACACACTACTGCAACTACACTGTACTCCAACTACACAGTTTCTGCAACTACACACTACTGTGATCTATCTACACACTACTGCAACTACACACTGCTGCAACTGCACACTACTGTGATCTATCTACACACTACTGCAACTACACACTACTGTGATCTATCTACACACTACTGCAACTACACACTACTGCAACTACACTGTACTCCAACTACACAGTACTGCAACTACACACTACTGTGATCTATCTACACACTACTGCAGCTACACAATACTGCAACTACACAGTACTACAACTACACACTACTGCAACTACACAATACTGCAACTACACAGTACTACAACTACACACTACTGCAACTACACACTACTGTGATCTATCTACACACTACTGCAACTACACACTACTGTGATCTATCTACACACTACTGCCACTACACACTACTGCAACTACACTGTACTCCAACTACACAGTTTCTGCAACTACACACTACTGTGATCTATCTACACACTACTGCAACTACACACTGCTGCAACTGCACACTACTGTGATCTATCTACACACTACTGCAACTACACACTACTGTGATCTATCTACACACTACTGCAACTACACACTACTGCAACTACACTGTACTCCAACTACACAGTACTGCAACTACACACTACTGTGATCTATCTACACACTACTGCAGCTACACAATACTGCAACTACACAGTACTACAACTACACACTACTGCAACTACACAATACTGCAACTACACAGTACTACAACTACACACTACTGCAACTACACAGTACTGCAACTACACTGTACTGCGACTACACAGTACTACAACTACACAGTACTATAACTACACACTACTGCAACTACACATACTGCAACTACACAGTTCTGCAACTACACACTACTGCAACTACACACTACTGCAACTACACAGTACTACAACTACACACTACTGCAACTACACACCACTACAACTACACACTACTGCAACTACACAGTACTACAACTACACACTACTGCAACTACACACCACTACAACTACACACTACTACAACTACACACTACTACAACTACACACCACTACAACTACACACTACTGCAACTACACTGTACTCCAACTACACACTACTGCAACTACACAGTACTGCAACTTCACAGTACTTGAATTATTGAAATGCATCTCTTACACTCTGAACCCATTCCAACTACCAAGGGGGTCATGCAGTACTTCGACTATACAGTATTTGGAGGATAAAGCTCTTCAGGTATGCAGTACTGCAAAGTATCTTTGACACTCGAGGTGCAACAAAGTGGTCAGTACTGCAATACTATTTCCAGTACTTCTCTCTCTCTCTCTCTCTCTCTCTCTCTCTCTCTCTCTCTCTCTCTCCCTCTCTCTCTCTCTCTCTATATATATATATATATTTTTTTTTTTTATATATGTATATATATATATATATATATATATATATACATATCTCCATAAAACAATAATCCAACATAACATGATACAATAATCTGATCACATGGTCCATAATACAATCATCTAAAATAACATGAGCCATGATACAATAATCCAAGATAACATGATCCAAATTAACATAACCCAAATTAACATAATCCAAGATAACATGATCCATGAGACAATAATCCAAGATAACATGATCCGAGATAACATAATCCAAGTGTGAACGACTCTTGCTGTCGTCGCTCGGGTTCCATGGACCACCCAGGAAGGACATCGCTTTTAGCAGGTTTAACTCTTTTATTTTTCAATAAGGCAGCTGTCTTTTGTGCCGTCGTCGCTCCCACTGCTCGCTCCTCCGAGTGTCCCTCGCCGTCTCTCGCTCTCCAGTCCGCTCTTCAACCGTCCGCGTCTCCGTCTCTCGTGTCTTGCCACCTGTCGTTCTTGCTCTTTAGTCGCTGTTGCCGGCTCTCCTACTCCTCTCTCGATCTCTCCTCCTTCTCCCCTTTTATACAGTGTGAGGAGATACATTAATCGTGTACCGGTATGCGATCCACGCACCTGAATCTGATTGTGGCGTCGCTCCCGGTGCGCCCCGCCTCTCCGCTCGGTTGTCATCTCCGTCTCCTCGCCGCCATCTTGGGCAGGGCTCCAGCGTGGCCCGCCCCGCTGCTCGTTTGCCGGCTGCGCCTCCCCACACCAAGACAACATGATCCATGTCCCCATGAAGCCAGCTGGTGAGATGTGAGATCATGTTGTGGTTGCAGTGATGTTCCCAGCAGGTGTTTGCTTGGCGGACAGGCCCAATTTGTCCGCCGGTGTTGCCCATCAAGAAGGCGTGTAAACACACTTAATGGCGGCATCACGCGGCGGCGCGTGCTCGCACAGATGTTGAATCGCTAAGTTAACCCTCGCCATTAGCATGAATATTCCAGCGACCTTCTTGTCCGCGTGGAGTGCTGATGGTCACATGACCTCTCGTGTCTTCTAGAAGGAGCACACACACACACACACACACACACACACACACACACTGATGGCGAACATACTTGCTATTCAGCCAGCGTCTCGCCGGACGTCCGCGCCTAATTGCTACGTGCAGAGCATGAAGGCGGCCAATCAGGTGACGTCACATGACTCTCTACTTCCTGATCATGTGTGTCATCAAGTGTGTCATCAAGTGTGTCATGTGTGTCATCATGTGTGTCATCATGTGTGTCATCATGTGTGTCATCAGGTGTGCCATCAAGTGTCTCATCAGGTGTGTCATCATGTGTGTCACCGGGTGTGTCATTATGTGTGTCATCATGTGTGTCATCAGGTGTGTCATTAAGTGTGTTATCAGGTGTGTCATCATGTGTGTCATCGGGTGTGTCATCAGGTGTGCCATCAAGTGTCTCATCAGGTGTGTCATCATGTGTGTCACCGGGTGTGTCATCAGTTGTGTCATTATGTGTGTCATCATGTGTGTCATCAGGTGTGTCATTAAGTGTGTTATCAGGTGTGTCATCATGTGTGTCATCAGGTGTGTCATTAAGTGTGTTATCAGGTGTGTCATCATGTGTGTCATCGGGTGTGTCATCAGGTGTGTCATCAAGTATCTCATCAGGTGTGTCATCAACTGTGTCATCAGGTGTGTCACCGGGTGTGTCGTCAGGTGTGTCATTATTTGTGTTATCAAGTGTGTCAACATATGTGTCATCATGTGTGTCATCAAGTGTGTCATCAGATGTGTCATTATGTGTGTTATCAAGTGTGTCATTATGTGTCATCAGGTGTGTCATCATGTGTGTCACTGGGTGTGTCATCAGGTGTGTCATTATGTGTCTCATCATGTGTGTCATTAGGTGTGCCATCTTGTGTGTCATTAAGTGTGTCATCGGGTGTGTTACCAAGTGTGTCATCAGGTGTGTCATCAGGTGTGTCATCAGTTGTGTCACCAGTTGCGTCATCAGGTGTGTAATTATGTGTGTCATCAAGTGTGTCATCAGGTGTGTCATTATGTGTGTTATCAACTGTGTCATTATATGTGTCATCAGGTGTGTCATCATGTGTGTCACCAGTTGTGTCATCAAGTGTGTCATTATGTGTGTCATCATGTGTGTCATCAGGTGTGCCATCTTGTGTGTCATTAAGTGTGTCATCGGGTGTGTCATCGGGTGTGTCATCGGGTGTGTTATCAAGTGTGTCATTAGGTGTGTCATCAGGTGTGTCATCAGGTGTGTCATCAAGTGTGTCATCATGTGTGTCATCAGGTGTGTCATCATGTGTGTCATCAAGTGTGTCATCATGTGTGTCATCAGGTGTGTCATCAAGTATGTCATCAGGTGTGTCATCAAGTGTGTCATCAGGTGTGTCACCGGGTGTGTCATCAGGTGTGTCATTATTTGTGTTATCAAGTGTGTCAACATATGTGTCATCATGTGTGTCTTAATGTGTGTCACCTTGTGTGTCATCAGGTGTGCCGTCTTGTGTGTCATTAAGTGTGTCATCGGGTGTGTTGTCAGGTGTTTTATCGCATGTAATCATGTGTGTCGTCAGGTGTGTCATCATGTGTGTCATCATGTGTGTCATCAGGTATATCATCATGTGTGTCATCAGGTGTGTCATCAAGTATGTCATCAGGTGTGTCATCAAGTGTGTCATCAGGTGTGTCATCGGTGGGTATCAAGTGTGTCATCAGGTGTGTGATCAGGTGTGTCACTCAATGTGTCATCATGTGTGTCATCAAGTGTGTCATCAGGTGTGTCATCGGTGGGTATCAAGTGTGTCATCAGGTGTGTGATCAGGTATGTCACTCGGTGTGTCATCATGTGTGTCATCAAGTGTGTCATCATGTGTGTCATCAGGTGTGTCATCAAGTATGTCATCAGGTGTGTCATCAAGTGTGTCATCAGGTGTGTCACCGGGTGTGTCATCAGGTGTGTCATTATTTGTGTTATCAAGTGTGTCAACATATGTGTCATCATGTGTGTCTTAATGTGTGTCACCTTGTGTGTCATCAGGTGTGCCGTCTTGTGTGTCATTAAGTGTGTCATCGGGTGTGTTGTCAGGTGTTTTATCGCATGTAATCATGTGTGTCGTCAGGTGTGTCATCAGGTGTGTCACTGGGTGTGTCATCATGTGTGTCATCAGGTGTGTCATCAAGTGTGTCATCATGTGTGTCATGAGGTGTGTCACCAAGTGTGTCATTAGGTGTGTCATCAGGTGTGTCATCAAGTGTGTCATCATGTGTGTCATCAGGTGTGTCATCATGTGTGTCATCAAGTGTGTCACCATGTGTGTCATCAGGTGTGTCATCAAGTATGTCATCAGGTGTGTCGTCAAGTGTGTCATCAGGTGTGTCACCGGGTGTGTCATCAGGTGTGTCATTATTTGTGTTATCAAGTGTGTCAACATATGTGTCATCATGTGTGTCTTAATGTGTGTCACCTTGTGTGTCATCAGGTGTGCCGTCTTGTGTGTCATTAAGTGTGTCATCGGGTGTGTTGTCAGGTGTTTTATCGCATGTAATCATGTGTGTCGTCAGGTGTGTCATCAGGTGTGTCACTGGGTGTGTCATCATGTGTGTCATCAGGTGTGTCATCAAGTGTGTCATCATGTGTGTCATGAGGTGTGTCACCAAGTGTGTCATTAGGTGTGTCATCAGGTGTGTCATCAAGTGTGTCATCATGTGTGTCATCAGGTGTGTCATCAGGTGTGTCATCATGTGTGTCATCAGGTGTGTCATCAAGTATGTCATCAGGTGTGTCATCAAGTGTGTCATCAGGTGTGTCACCGGGTGTGTCATCAGGTGTGTCATTATTTGTGTTATCAAGTGTGTCAACATATGTGTCATCATGTGTGTCTTAATGTGTGTCACCTTGTGTGTCATCAGGTGTGCCGTCTTGTGTGTCATTAAGTGTGTCATCGGGTGTGTTGTCAGGTGTTTTATCGCATGTAATCATGTGTGTCGTCAGGTGTGTCGTCAGGTGTGTCATCAGGTGTGTCATCATGTGTGTCATCTGTGTCACCAGGTGTGTCACTGGGTGTGTCATCATATGTGTCATCAGGTGTGTCATCAAGTGTGTCATTAGGTGTGTCATCACGTGTGTCATCAAGTGTGTCATCAGGTGTGTCATCATGTGTGTCATGAGGTGTGTCATCAAGTGTGTTATTAGGTGTGTCATCATGTGTGTCATCAAGTGTGTCATTAGGTGTGTTATCAGGTGTGTCATCATGTGTGTCATCATACGTGTCATCATGTGTGTCATGTGTGTCATCAGGTGTGTCCTAATTGCTACGTGCAGAACTTGAAGGCGGCCAATCAGGTGACGTCACATGACTCTCTACTTCCTGTCTATTTCCTGTTGCCCGGCCTACATGGCTCACTTTATTATTTACTCTCCCCCTCACACACACACACACACACACACACACACACACACACACACACACACACACACACACACACACACACACACACACACACACACACACACACACACACACACACACACACACACACACACACACACACACACGTGTACGCGCGCAGGGAAGTTTGCAGGGATGTTAACGAGCTGTCAGGTGTTCTGGTCGTCAGCCTGTGGAGGCGTGAAGGAGTTCCACCTGTAGCAACCGCAGCTGTAGCATCATGTTAGCATGTTAGCACCCCAGGTCATGTGACGCCTTGTCAGGGCTGTTATGCTAACTCCACTCACATGATAGCATGGGCTTCATGATGTCAGCTTTCATCTGGAATAACATGCCGGTGTGTGTGTGTGTGTGTGTGTGTGTGTGTGTGTGTGTGTGTGCGTGTGTGTGTGTGTGTGTGTCCTTCTCTTAGTTACTTTTAAATCGGTACACAGTGCATATTCACTGTTTACACTTCCTGTTATGTAACAGTCTGATTCCAAAATGGAATACATTCATTTTCCGTCCTGAAAATTCTACACACATTACCCCGTAATGACAAATGTGACTGGGTTTTGTCAATGTGAGGCATTTTCTGTACAATGTTGAGGATGGAAATGAATTTATTCCATTTTGTAACGTAACAAAATGTGGAAAAAGTGAAAAGATGTAAGTACTTTTTCGGATGCACTGTAAAGAGTGTACACAAAAAAAGTCCCTTATCAAAATTTAAAAAAAACTGTGACAATAGAACATTTGTCATCAAGTGTGTGTCACCAGGTGTGTCATCAGGTGTGTCAGCAGGTGTGTCACCGGGTGTGTAGACGGCGTGGCGCAGTGGGAGAGTGGCCGTGCGCAACCCGAGGGTCCCTGGTTCAAATCCCACCTAGTACCAACCTCGTCACGTCCGTTGTGTCCTGAGCAAGACACTTCACCCTTGCTCCTGATGGGTGCTGGTTGGCGCCTTGCATGGCAGCTCCCCCCATCAGTGTGTGAATGTGTGTGTGAATGGGTAAATGTGGAAGTAGTGTCAAAGCGCTTTGAGTACCTTGAAGGTAGAAAAGCGCTATACAAGTACAACCCATTTATTTATTTATTTATAATGTGTGTCACTGGGTGTGTCATCATGTGTGTCATCAAGTGTGTCATCATGTGTCCCATCAGGTGTGTCATCAGGTGTGTCATCATGTATGTCATCAAGTCAGTCATCAGGTGTCATCATGTTTGTCATCATGTGTGTCATCATGTGTGTCATCAAGTGTGTCATCAGGTGTGTCATCATGTGTGTCATCAGGTGTGTCATCAAATCTGTCATCAGGTGTCATCAGGTGTGTCATCATGTGTGTCATCAGGTGTGTCATCAAGTCAGTCATCAGGTGTCATCATGTGTGTCATCATGTGTGTCATCATGTGTGTCATCAGGTGTGTCATAATGTGTGCCACTGGGTGTGTCATCATGTGTGTCATCAGGTATATCATCAGGTGTGTCATCAAGTATGTCATCAAGTCAGTCATCAGGTGTCATCATGTTTGTCATCATGTGTGTCATCAGGTGTGTCACCAGGTGTGTCATCAAGTCTGTCATCAGGTGTCATCAGGTGTGTCATCTAGTGTGTCATCAAGTGTGTCATCAGGTGTGTCATCAAGTGTGTAATCAGGTGTGCCATCAAGTGTGTCATCAAGTCTGTCATCAGGTGTCATCAAGTTTGTCACTGGGTGTGTCATCATGTGTGTCATAGGATGTGTCATCATGTGTGTCATCATGTGTGTCATCATGTGTGTCATCGGGTGTGTCATCAGGTGTGTCATCAGGTGTGTCATCATGTGTGTCATCAAGTGTGTCATTATTTGTGTCATCTAGTGTGTCATCAAGTGTGTCTTCAAGTATGTTTTCAGGTGTGTCATCATGTGTGTCATAAGGTGTGTCATCATGTGTGTCTTCAAGTGCGTCATCAGGTGTGTCATCAAGTGTTTCATCAGGTGTGTCATCATGTGTGTCATCGGGTACGTCATCAGGTGTGTCGTCAGGTGTGTCATCAAGTGTGTCATCAAGTCTGTCATCAGGTGTCATCAGGTTTGTCATCGGGTGTGTCATCATGTGTGTCATAGGATGAGTCATCATGTGTGTCATCATGTGTGTCATCATGTGTGTCATCGGGTGTGTCATCAGGTGTGTCATCAGGTGTGTCATCATGTGTGTCATCAAGTGTGTCATTATTTGTGTCATCTAGTGTGTCATCAAGTGTGTCTTCAAGTATGTTTTCAGGTGTGTCATCATATGTGTCATAAGGTGTGTCATCATGTGTGTCTTCAAGTGCGTCATCAGGTGTGTCATCAAGTGTTTCATCAGGTGTGTCGTCATGTGTTTCATCAGGTGTGTCATCATGTGTGTCATCGGGTACGTCATCAGGTGTGTCGTCAGGTGTGTCATCAAGTGTGTCATCATGTGTGTCATCAGGTGTGTCATCAAGTGTGTCATTAGGTGTGTCTTCAAGTATGTTTTCAGGTGTGTCATCACGTGTGTCATCAAGTGTGTCATCATGTGTGTCATCAAGTGTGTCATCAAGTGTGTCACTGGGTGAGTCATCATGTGTGTCATCATGTGTGTCATCGGGTGTGTCATCATTTGTGTCATCTAGTGTGTCATCAAGTGTGTCATTAGGTGTGTCTTCAAGTATGTTTTCAGGTGTGTCATCACGTGTGTCATCAAGTGTGTCATCATGTGTGTCATCAAGTGTGTCATCAAGTGTGTCACTGGGTGAGTCATCATGTGTGTCATCAAGTGTGTCACTGGGTGAGTCATCATGTGTGTCATCATGTGTGTCATAGGGTGTGTCATCATGTGTGTCATCATGTGTGTCATCATGTGTGTCATCAAGTGTGTCACTGGGTGAGTCATCATGTGTGTCATAGGGTGTGTCATCATGTGTGTCATCAGGTGTGTCATCAGATGTGTCATCAAGTCTGTCATCAGGTGTGTTATCATGTGTGTCATCGGGATGTCATCACGTGTGTCATCAAGTGTGTCTTCAAGTATGTTTTCAGGTGTGTCATCAAGTGTGTAATGAGGTATGCACTGGGTGTGTCATCAGGGGAGTCATCAAGTGTGTCATTAGGTGTGTCATCAAGTCTGTCATCAGGTGTGTCATCGGGTGTGTCATCGGGTGTGTCATCAGGTGTGTCACCAAGGCTGTCATCAGGTGTGTCATCAGGTGTGTCTTCAAGTATGTTTTCAGGTGTGTCATCATGTGTGTCATCAAGTGTGTCATCAGGTGTGTCACTGGGTTTGTCATCAGGTGTGTCATCAGGTGTGTCATCAAGTCTGTCATCAGGTGTGTCATCATGTTTGTCATCGGGTGTGTCATCACGTGTGTCATCAGGTGTGTCGTCATGTGTGTCATCAGGTGTGTTATCAGGTGTTTAGTCGTGTGTAATCATGTCAGGTATGTGTCACCAAGTGTGTCACCGAGTGTGTCGTCAGGTGTGTCACCGAGTGTGTCGTCAGGTGTGTCATCAGGTGTGTCATCAGGTGTGTCATCAAGTGTGTCTTCAAGTATGTTTTCAGGTGTGTCATCATGTGTGTCATCAAGTGTGTCATCAGGTATGCACTGGGTGTGTCATCATGTGTGTCATAGGGTGTGTCATCAGGTGAGTCGTCAAGTGTGTCATTAGGTGTGTCATCAAGTCTGTCATCAGGTGTGTCATCAGGTGTGTCATCAGGTGTGTCTTCAAGTATGTTTTCAGGTGTGTCATCGTGTGTGTCATCAATTGTGTCATCAGGTGTGTCACTGGGTTTGTCATCAGGTGTGTCATCAAGTGTGTCATCAGGTGTGTCATCATGTGTGTCATCGGGTACCTAATCAGGTGTGTCATCAGGTGTGTCATCAATTGTGTCATCAGGTTTGTCACTGGGTTTGTCATCAGGTGTGTCATCAAGTGTGTCATCAGGTGTGTCATCATGTGTGTCATCGGGTACCTAATCAGGTGTGTCATCAGGTGTGTCATCAAGTGTGTCATCAAGTGTGTCATCAAGTCTGTCATCAGGTGTCATCATGTGTGTCATCAGGTGTGTCATCATTTGTATCATCTAGTGTGTCATCAAGTGTGTCTTCAAGTATGTTTTCAGGTGTGTCATCAGGTGTGTCACCGAGTGTGTCGTTAGGTGTGTCATCATGGAAAGCCCACATGTGAACACTGAGAACCACCACAATGGCAGACTTGATGTATTTTGTTGGTGGAGTCAGTTCATGAAAATATTTGGTCCATGCCATAATTTCTCTGTAGACACACACACACACACACACACACACACACACACACACACACACACACACACACACACACACCCGCAGACAGACAATTGCTACTCATAAAAGTATGAATCATGCTCTTTTTCAAGCTTTTGAGTCATCTCAGCATGAAGCGCTGTGCACACACACACACACACACACACACACACACACACACACACACACACACACACACACACACACACACACTTTAGTATTGTGTGTCAATGTTAGCGCGAAGCATCAAAGTGTGTCACAAAAGGCTGGGTGGCATCACAAAAACTGAGCACGTGGTCCACTTCCTGTCTAGGACCTACAAAAAAAAAAAAGCCGCGTGTTCGAGCGCCAACAGAGGCGTCGAGCCAGTGAGAGACGATAAGGAATCTCATTTCCGCCACGTTTGTGCGTCCCCGCAGACGGCATTCGTCTCCCGCGATGACGCGGCGAGGTCATCGGAGCGTCGTAAACAAGGAGGAAGATCTGCTGGCCGACAGAGTCCGTCTCTGAGGACCCGGCCCTGGAAGACCGTGGACAGGCTGAAGGGTTCTGAGAGGAGCGCCGGGACCAGGACCTCCGAGGGCGGCTGATAATTAGCGGGACAGAGCGAGAGCGAGTCGGCGGACGGAAGACTCGTCCGTCACGGACCGCACGTCAAACTCAGACAATTACTCGGACTGGACCCAGTTGTGGGACCAAAGTTCTGACAGAAGCCAGAACAGAATGAAACTAAATGATCGGGACTGCATTTTGACAAAAGCAGTGAAGTTGTCACGTTGTGTAAAAGCCAAATAAAAAGAGAATACAATGATTTGCAAATACTTTTCAACTTATATTCAATTGAATAGACTGCAAAGACAAGATACTTCCTGTTCAAACTGGTAAACTTTATTATTTTTTGCAAATATTAGCTCACTTGGAATTTGACGCCTGCAATATGTTTCGATAAAGCTGGCAAAAGTGGCAAAAAAGACTGAGGAAGTTGGGAAATGCTCATCAAAGACTTATTTGGAACATCCCGCAGGTGAACAGGCTAATTGGGAACCAGTGGGTGCCATGATTGGCTATAAAAACATCCTTCCATCCACCCATCTTCTTCCACTTATCCGAGGTCAGGTCGCGGGGGCACCAGCCTAAGTAGGGAAGCCCAGACTTCCCTCTCCCCAGCCACTTAGTCCAGCTCTTCCTAGGGGATCCAAAGGACACCCAACGTGTCCTGGGTCTTCCCCGTGGCCTCCTACCGGTCGGACATGCCCTAAACACCTCCCTAGGGAGACGTTCAGGTGGCATCCTGACCAGATGCCCAAACCACCTCATCTGGCTCCTCTCAATGTAGAGGAGCGGCTTTACTTTGAGTTCCTCCCGGATGACAGAGCTTCTCACACTATCTCTAAGGGAGAGCCCCGCCACCCGCTGGAGGAAATTCATTTGGGCCGCTTGTACCCGTGATCTTATCCTTTCGGTCATGACCCAAAGCTCATGACCATAGGTGAGGATGGGAACGTAGATCGACCGGTAAATTGAGAGCTTTGCCTTCCGGCTCAACTCCTTCTTCACCACAATGGATCGATACAGCGTCCGCATTACTGAAGACGCCGCGGTCGATCTCACGGTCCACTCTTCCCTCACTCGTGAACAAGACTCCTAGGTACTTGAACTCCTCCACTTGGTGGCAGGTTCTCCTCTCCAACCCGGAGATGGCACTCTACCCTTTTCCAGGCGAGAACCATGAACTCGGACTTGGAGGTGCGATTCTCATCCCGTTCGCCTCACACTCGGCTGGGAACCAATGCAGCGAGAGTTGAAGATCCCGGCCAGATGAAACCATCAGGACCACATCATCTGCAAAAAGCAGCGACCTATATCCTGCAGCCACCAAACCGGAACCCCTCAACGCCTTGACTGCGCCTAGAAATTCTGTCCATAAAAGTTATAAACAGAATCGGTGACAAAGGATAGCCTTTGCGGAGTCCAACCCTCCTTGGAAATGTGTCAATTTACTGACGGAAATGCGGACCAAGGTCTGAGACTGATCGTACGGGGAGCGGACCGCCACAATAAGACAGTCCGATACCCCATACTCTCTGAGCACTCCCCGCAGGACTTCCCGAGGGACACGGTCGAATGCCTTCTCCAAGTCCACAAAGCACATGTAGACTGGTAGGGCAAACTCCCATGCAACCTCAAGGGCCCTGCCGAGAGTGTTGAGCTGGTCCACAGTTCCACGACCAGGATGAAAACCACACTGTTCCTCCTGAATCCGAGGTTCGACTATTCGGCGTAGCCTCCTCTCCAGTACACCTGAATAAACCTTACCGGGAAGGCTGAGGAGTGTGATCCCACGATAGTTTGAACACACCCTCCCGTTCCCCTTCTTAAAGAGAGGAACCACCACCCCGGTCTGCCAATCCAGAGGTACCGCCCCTGATGTCCACGCGATGCTGCAGAGTCTTGTCAACAAAGACAGCCCCACAACATCCAGAGCCTTAAGGAACTCCGGGCGGATCTCATCCACCCCTGGGGCCTTGTCACCAAGGAGCTTGTTAGCTACCTCAGCAACCTCAGCCCCAGAAATAGGAGAGCCCACCACAGATTCCCCAGGCACTGCTTCCTCATAGGGAGACGTGTTGGTGGGATTGAGGATGTCTTTGAAGTATTCCCTCCACCGATCCACAACATCCGCAGTCGAGGTCAGCAGAACACCATCCCCACCATACACGGTGTTGACAGTACACTGCTTCCCTTTCCTGAGGCGGCGGACGGTGGTCCAGAATCGCTTAGAAGCCGTCCCGAATTCGTTTTCCATGGTTTCCCTGAACTCCTCCGATGTCCGAGTTTTTTCCTCCGCGACTGCTGAAGCTGCACACCGCTTGGCCCGTCGGTACTCGTCCACTGCTTCCGGAGTCCTATGGGCCAAAAGAACCCGATAGGACTCCTTCTTCAGCTTGGCGGCATTCCTCACCGCCTGTGTCCACCAACCAGTTCGAGGATTACCGCCACGACAGGCACCAACTACCTAGCGGCCACAGCTCCGATCATCCACCTCGACAATAGAGGTTCGGAACATGGTCCACTCGGACTCAATGTCCAGCACCTCCCTCGTGACATGTTCAAAGTTCTCCCGGATGTGGGACTTGAAACTCTCTCTGACAAGAAGACTCCCAGCAGACCCTCACAATGCGTTTGGACCTGCCGGGTGTGTCCGGTATCCTCCCCTACCATCGCAGCCAACTCACCACCAGGTGGTGATCGGTAGAAAGCTCCGCACCTCTTATCACCCGAGTGTCCAAAACATGAGACACAACTACAAAGTCGATCATGGAACTGCGGCCAGGGTGTCCTGGTGCCAAGTGCACATATGGACACCCTTATGTTTGAACATGGTTGTGACAGACTCTTGCCGTCGTCGCTCGGGTTCAGTGGACCACCCAGGAAAGACATTGCTTTTAGCAGGTTTTACTTCTTTAGTTTTCAATAACTCTTGGTTGCAGCTCGGATTGCTTTTCAGCACCTTCCTCCGCTGCTCGCTCCTCGGTGGCTTTCCAGCCGGCCCCGTCATCGTCTCTCGTGTGCTGTCTGTTTTGCTCTCGCTTGTCATGCGCTGCGGACTCTCCTCCTTCCCGATCTTTCCTCCTTCTCCCCTTTTATACTCTGCGAGGAGATAAGTCAATCGTGAGCCGGTGGTCGCTCCTGGTACGCCCCGCCTCTCCGCTTCGCCGCATTCTCCGCCTCCTTGCCTCCATCTTGGTCAGGGCTGCAGCGTGTCCCGCCCCGCCGCCTCTCCACAGTGGTGTTTGTTATGGACAAACTGTGACCAGCCCAAAAGTCGGGTTCAGATACGGGCGGTCATTCTTCATAACTATAAGTAACTCTTAAATGACTACATTTTGTTGCAGAATAGTTGAGTGACAATATTTAAGGTGGAATAAGTTGTAGATTTGAGGAGTATCTTGGGTGCTTCTGAGAGCATGAAGGTCTCCTGCCGTCTTTAATGTGTGCAAAGGAGAATATTAATAATGGACGGCGACGTCTCCGCTGCTCAACATGATTCTGTAGCGGTCTGAGCGGGACTAAATGTCTGAAAGAGGGTTCAGCGGAGCGTTAAATCAGGACTATTTGCAGGGTGATGAGACGTCTCTCGCCATCACGTCTTGTCATGACGGCGAGCGCCATCAAGGCAGACGCTTTGGCGGGCTTTGAAAGGAGATCGGAGGTCAGGGGTGGTCTTTTTTTGACCTATGACATCACGGGCCTCCTCAAACCGCCGCCATCCATCAGTGGGATTACCGTGACGGAACAAAAATCACACTTGGTTTCCTCACATGAAGAACAACAGCTGGAGTCAATCTGCTAACTCGCCCATAAATCTGATGCTAAAGTTAACATCATCGACACTTACTGTAAACGCTAACATAGTCAACATCATCAACACTTGCTGTACAATGCTAACATAGCTAACATTATAACCACTTACTGTACAGTGCTAACATATCTAACATTGTCAAAACTCATGTACAATGCTAACAAAGCTAACATCCTTAGCACTTAATGTACAATGTGAACATAGCTAACATTATCAACATTTACTGTACAACACTAACATAGCCAACACCATCAACACTTAATATACAACGCTAACATAGCTATTATTTTCAACACTTGTGTACAACGCTACCATAGCTAACATTATAATCATTTACTGTACAATGTTTATATAGATAATGTCATCGACACTTACTGTACAAAGCTAACATCCTTAGCACTTAATGTACAATGTGAACATAGCTAACATTATCAACACTTACTGTACAACACTAACATAGCCAACATCATCAACACCTAATGTACAACGCTAACAGCTATTATTTTCAACACTTGTGTACAACGCTACCATAGCTAACATTATAATCATTTACTGTACAATGTTTATATAGATGTCATCGACACTTACTGTACAATGCTAACATAGCCAACGTTATCAAAACTCATGTACAATGCTAACAAAGCTAACATCCTTAGCACTTAATGTACAATGTGAACATAGCTAACATTATCAACACTTACTGTACAACACTAACATAGCCAACATCATCAACACTTAATGTACAATGCTAACATAGGTATTATTTTCAAAACTTGTGTACAATGCTACCATAGCTAACATTATAATCATTTACTGTACAATGCTTATATAGATAATGTCATCAACACTTACTGCACGATGCTAACATAGCTAACATTATCAAAACTCTTGTACAATGCTAACAAAGCTAACATCCTTAGCACTTAATGTACAATGTGAACATAGCTAACATTATCAACACTTACTGTAAAACACTAACATAGCCAACATCAGCAACACTTAATGTACAACGCTAACATAGCTATTATTTTCAACACTTGTGTACAATGCTACCATAGCTAACATTATAATCATTTACTGTACAATGCTTATATAGATAATGTCATCAACACTTACTGCACGATGCTAACATAGCTAACATTATCAAAACTCTTGTACAATGCTAACAAAGCTAACATCCTTAGCACTTAATGTACAATGTGAACATAGCTAACATTATCAACACTTACTGTACAACACTAACATAGCCAACACCATCAACACTTAATGTACAACGCTAACATAGCTATTATTTTCAACACTTGTGTACAACGCTACCATAGCTAACATTATAATCATTTAGTGTACAATGCTTATATAGATAATGTCATCGACACTTACTGTACAATGCTAACATTATGAACACTTAATGTACAATGCTAACTTAGCTAACATTACTTACTGTAAACGCTAACATAGCTAACATTATCAACAGTCAATGTACAATGTTAACACAGCTAACATTCAATATGCTACATTATGCACTCCTTGACATGCTACAATGTATGAAATGCTACAGTTAATGCTACATTGTATGACATGCTACCTTTAATGCAACATTGTATGACATACTACATTTAATGCTACATTGTATGACATGCTACATTTTGTCAGGACTTGGACTATGACTTGGAGATAATTTGTTTTTCCAGCGCAAAAGGAAATTGGCACGAGCCAGACGTAAATGTGTATACATTTTCATTTAATAATCTAGTAAACTAAACAAAAGGTAAACAAAGGGCGCGCACAATGGCGGAGAACAAACTTGGCTAATGAAAAAACAAAAGACTAGTACAAAGGCTACACACTATAAACATGAACAAAAACACTTGCACTGTGGCATGAATAACAAAACTTATGTGGCGTGAAGGAGTTGCGGGATATGTGGGCAAGTTGCCAGGCCAACTACCTGGTAACTGTGGCTTAAATAATAACTGTGATCATTACAAACAGGTGTGAGACAAGAAGACGGGAGCGTGACATGAAGACAAGGTGAAAACTAAAGACTTGGCATGGTAACAAAAACAAACCAGGAAGTGCAAAACAGGAACTGAGTGTCCAAAAAACAAAACCGAACATGACCAAAACAAAACATGATCCATAGGCGTGACATATTTAATGCTACATTGTATGACATGCTACATGTAATGCTACATTGTATGACATGCTACATGTAATGCTACATTGCATGACATGCTACATGTAATGTTACATTGCATGACATGCTACATGTAATGCTACATTGTATGACATGCTACATGTAATGCTACATTGCATGACATGCTACATGTAATGCTACATTGCATGACATGCTACATGTAATGCTACATTGCATGACATGCTACATTTAATGCTACTTGCTAACACGACACAGTGTGTACGACTTCACACTGGGATAAGATGACGATTGTAACTTTTACTGATCATCTTCTTTTGTTTGAAGAACTTGTTCACGGGCAACATTTTTAAAAATTTTACAGATTTTCTCCTTCAATAGAAACAGAGAAAACTCAAGACACAAAAAAAGTGTGTCCAAACTTCAATAAACAAACAATGACAAAAAAATACAAATGTATTTTAAATAGTCGCTGGTTCTTATCAGCCTGACACTTTGATTGATTGTGTGTGTGTGTGTGTGTGTGTGTGTGTGTGTGTGTGTGTGTGTGCCAGTCAGCATGTGGGTCTTGTCTCCAGAACTTTCAAACAAGGAACGGCGCAATCAATCTCAATCAATATTCACATGGAGCCATTAAGGTGTGTGCGTGTGTGTGTGTGTGTGTGTGTGTGTGTGTCATGTTGCAGCGTGCCAACTGTGGAGCTGATGTGGCGTCTTTGGGAAAGGAAGTTGGCAGAAGAAGAAGTCGATAGAAGCCCGATTGGAAAAGTGCTGGAAAAGGGGCGGAGCTAGCCAACACAACAACAACAACAAAAACACGACAACAACACCCACAATGAACGCCGCATTGCAGAAAGAGTGTGGAAAGTGGGCCATGTGACTTGCAAAGGTTGAAAGGTCATGTAAGATTGGTCACAAGCCGTCACGTGACGGGTGCAGGTGAACTTTGTTGAACCGACAGGAAGTACAGGTGAACTTTGTTGAACCGACAGGAAGTAAAGGTGAACTTTGTTGAACCTACAGGAAGTACAGGTGAACTATGTTGAACCGATAAGAAGTAAAGGTGAACTTTGTTGGACCAACAGGAAGTACAGGTGAACTTTGTTGAACCGACAGGAAGTACAGGTAAACTTTGTTGAACCGACAGGAAGTACACGTGAACTTTGTTGAACCGACAGGAAGTACAGGTGAACTTTGTTGGACCAACGGGAAGTACAGGTGAACTTTGTTGTACCAACAGGAAGTACAAGTGAACTTTGTTGGGCCAACAATAAGTACAGGTGCACTCTTGAGGGTCAACAGGAAGTACAGGTGAACTTTCTTGGGCCAACAGGAAGTACAGGTGAACTTTTTTTGGTCAACAGAAAGTACAGGTGAACTTTGTAGAGCCGACAGGAAGTACAGGTGAATTTTGTTGGGCCAACAGGAAGTATAAGTGAACTTTGTTGGGTCAACAGGAAGTACAGGTGAACTCTTGAGGGCCAACAGGAAGTACAGGTGAACTTTGTTGGGACGACAGAAAATACAGGTGATCTTTGTTGGGCCAACAGGAAGTACAGGTGAACTTTGTTGGGCCAACAGGAAGTACAGGTGAACTTTTTTTGGTCAACAGAAAGTACAGGTGAACTTTGTTGGGACGACAGGAAATACAGGTGATCTTTGTTGGGCCGACAGGAAGTACATGTGAACTTTGTTGGGCCAACAGAAAGTACAGGTGAACTCTTACGGGCCAACAGGAAGTACAGGTGAACTTTGTTGGGACGACAGGAAATACAGGAGATCTTTGTTGGGCCGACAGGAAGTACATGTGAACTTTGTTGGGCCAACAAAAAGTACAGGTGAACTCTTAAGGGCCAACAGGAAGTACAGGTGAACTTTGTTGGGACGACAGGAAATACAGGTGATCTTTGTTGGGCCAACAGGAAGTACAGGTGAACTTTGTTTGGTCAACAGGAAGTACAGGTGAACATTAGAGGGCCAACAGAAAGTAAAGACGATCTTTGTTTGGCCGACAAGAACTACAGGTGAACTTTGTTGGGACGACAAGAAATACAGGTGATCTTTGTTGGGCCAACAGGAAGTACAGGTGAACTTTGTTGGACCAACAGGAAGTACAGGTGAACTTTGTTTGGTCAACAGGAAGTACAGGTGAACATTAGAGGGCCAACAGAAAGTAAAGATGATCTTTGTTGGGCCAACAGGAAGTACAGCTGAACTATGTTTGGCCAACAAGAAGTACAGGTGAACTTTGTTGGGCCAACAGGAAGCGTTGGGTGAACAGGAAGTACAGGTGAATTTTGTTGGGCAAACAGGAAGTACAGGCAAACGTTGTTGGACTGACAGGAAGTACAGGTGAACTTTGTTGGGCCAAGAGGAAGAACAGGTGAACATTTTTGGGCCGACAAGAAGTACCGATGAACTTTGTTGGGCCAGCAGGAAGTACAGGTGAACTTTGTTGGACCAACAGGAAGTACAGGTGAACTTTTTTGGACCAACAGGAAGTACAGGTGAACTTTGTTAGGCCAACGAAAAGTACAGGTGAACTCTTGAGGGCCAACAGGAAGTACAGTTGAACGTTGTTGGGCCAATAGGAAGTACAGGTGAACTTTGTTGGGCCAACAGGAAGTATTGGTGAACTTTGTTGCGCCAACAGGAAGTACTGGTGAACTTTGTTGGGCCATTAGGAAGTACAGGTGAACTTTGTTGGGCCAACAGGAAGTACATGTGACCTTTGTCGGGCCGACAGGAAGTACAGGTAAACTTTGTTGGTCAATTGCAGTTCCGTGAAGGACAGGGCCCCTCTTCTTATGAGCAGGTGCAACTCTCTCTCTTTAAGCTGCCTTCTCACTATAAGAGTTAACTCCTTTTTGTCTTACTTTTAGACATCTCTTGGTGATGCTACGGTTGCGTTGTTGGGACTGGTCTCCTAAAGCTTTAGTAAACTCCTTTTGTCTTACTTTTAGACGTCTTTTGGAGATGCTACGGTTGCGTTGTTGGGACTGGTCTCCTAAAGCTTTAGTAAACTCCATTTGTATTACTTTTAGACCTCTTTCGGTGATGCTACGGTTGCGTTGTTGGGACTGGTCTCCCAAAGCTTTAGTAAAACTTGGCCAAGTATGTCTCGGTGGTCCTTTTTTACTCTACAAATATGTCATCCAGAATAAATTGGGATTGACCAGTGTGTGTTTATTCCCCGAGAGGAAGACAGCAGCTATGTTAAAATCTTCATCAAAGTCCTGAATGAATAAAGGTTTCATTTTAAAAGCCGGGTGTTGTTGACAAGTATATTTGGACTTTTATTTTGGTGTCTTTGGTCAGGAAAGCAAGATTTCAAGGACAAGGCCGCACACCTCGTTGGTAGCAAACATGGCTCCTGTTGTTTAGCCACTCTGTTACACCACATTCTGATTGCTCTGAGTGAGCAGTGTTTGTGACAACATGAATTCATGTGTTCATGTTTCCTTCTTGTAGGATGAAAGTTATGTTGAGCAGCAACGTAATGATTTTAATTCTATCTTTCTGAAATCTATGCCCATCTGGTGTCCTCCTTTAATCTCTTAATGGTGTGTGTGTGTGTGTGTGTGTGTGTGTGTGTGTGTGTCTGTGTGTGTGTTTGTGTGTGCATGGTGCATGTGCATGTGTGTGCATGTACGTGTGCGTGTGTGTGTGTGTGTGTCTGTGTGTGTATGTGCGTGTGTGTGTGTGTGTGTGTGTGTGTGTGTGTGTGTGTGTGTGTGTGTGTGTGTGTGTGTGTGTGAGTGTGTGTGCGTAGCAGCTTATTATAAGAGCAGATTTCCATCTTGTCCCCTTGAGGGTGTTTCCAATCACACAATCATTGATTGGCTGCAGTCTAACAAAACAAAACCAGAGCGTGAAGAACAAACACTCTTAAACTCACTTCTACTTTTTACAGCCGAATCTACTCTATTTATTACCATAGTGAATTATGTAGTATTTTATTGTATTTATTACCATAGTGTATGATCTAGTATTTTATTGTATTTATTACCATAGTGTATGATATAGTATTTTATTGTATTTATTACCATAGTGTATGATACAGTATTTTATTGTATTTATTACCATAGTGAATTATATAGTATTTTATTGTATTAATTACCTTAGTGTATGATATAGTATTTTATTGTATTTATTACCATAGTGTGTGATATAGTGTTTTATTGTATTTATTACCATAGTGAATGATGTAGTATTTTATTGTATTTATTACCATAGTGTGTGATATAGTATTTTATTGTGTTTATCACCATAGTGTGTGATACAGTATTTTATTGTATTTATTACCATAGTGTATGATATAGTATTTTATTGTATTAATTACCATAGTGTATGATATAGTATTTTATTGTATTTATTACCATAGTGTATGATACAGTATTTTATTGTATTTATTACCATAGTGAATTATATAGTATTTTATTGTATTAATTACCATAGTGTATGATATAGTATTTTATTGTATTTATTACCATAGTGTATGATATAGTATTTTATTGTATTTATTACCATAGTGTATGATATAGTATTTTATTGTATTTATTACCATAGTGTATGATATAGTATTTTATTGTATTTATTACCATAGCGTGTGATATAGTGTTTTATTGTATTTATTACCATAGTGAATGATGTAGTATTTTATTGTATTTATTACCATAGTGTGTGATATAGTATTTTATTGTGTTTATCACCATAGTGTGTGATACAGTGTTTTATTGTATTTATTACCATAGTGTATGATATAGTATTTTATTGTATTTATTTCCATAGTGTATGATATAGTATTTTATTGTATTTATTACCATAGTGTATGATACAGTATTTTATTGTATTTATTACCATAGTGAATTATATAGTATTTTATTGTATTAATTACCAGAGTGTATGATATAGTATTTTATTGTATTTATTACCATAGTGTATGATATAGTATTTTATTGTATTTATTACCATAGTGTATGATATAGTGTTTTATTGTATTTATTACCATAGTGTATGATATAGTATTTTATTGTATTTATTACCAGAGTGTGTGATATAGTGTTTTATTGTATTTATTTCCATAAGGCGCCATATAGTGTTTTATTGTATTTATTACTATAGTGTGTGATATATTATTTTATTGTATTTATTACCATAGTGTATGATATAGTATTTTATTGTATTTATTACCATAGTGTATGATATAGTATTTTATTGTATTTATTACCATAGTGAATTATATAGTATTTTATTGTATTTATTACCATAGTGTATGATATAGTATTTTATTGTATTTATTACCATAGTGTATAATATAGTATTTTATTGTATTTATTACCATAGTGTATGATATAGTATTTTATTGTATTTATTACCATAGCGTGTGATATAGTGTTTTATTGTATTTATTACCATAGTGAATGATGTAGTATTTTATTGTATTTATTACCATAGTGAATTATATAGTATTTTATTGTATTAATTACCATAGTGTATGATATAGTATTTTATTGTATTTATTACCATAGTGTATGATATAGTATTTTATTGTATTTATTACCATAGAGTATGATATAGTATTTTATTGTATTTATTACCATAGTGTATGATATAGTATTTTATTGTATTTATTACCATAGCGTGTGATATAGTGTTTTATTGTATTTATTACCATAGTGAATGATGTAGTATTTTATTGTATTTATTACCATAGTGTGTGATATAGTATTTTATTGTGTTTATCACCGAAGTGTGTGATACGGTGTTTTATTGTATTTATTACCATAGTGTATGATATAGTATTTTATTGTATTTATTTCCATAGTGTATGATATAGTATTTTATTGTATTTATTACCATAGTGTATGATACAGTATTTTATTGTATTTATTACCATAGTGAATTATATAGTATTTTATTGTATTAATTACCAGAGTGTATGATATAGTATTTTATTGTATTTATTACCATAGTGTATGATATAGTATTTTATTGTATTTATTACCATAGTGTATGATATAGTGTTTTATTGTATTTATTACCATAGTGTATGATATAGTATTTTATTGTATTTATTACCAGAGTGTGTGATATAGTGTTTTATTGTATTTATTTCCATAAGGCGCTATATAGTGTTTTATTGTATTTATTACTATAGTGTGTGATATAGTATTTTATTGTATTTATTACCATAGTGTATGATATAGTGTTTTATTGTATTTATTACCATAGTGAATGATGTAGTATTTTATTGTGTTTATCACCATAGTGTGTGATACAGTGTTTTATTGTATTTATTACCATAGTGTATGATATAGTATTTTATTGTATTTATTACCATAGTGTATGATATAGTATTTTATTGTATTAATTACCATAGTGTATGATATAGTATTTTATTGTATTTATTACCATAGTGTATGATATAGTATTTTATTGTATTTATTACCATAGTGTATGATATATTGTTTTATTGTATTTATTACCATAGTGTATGATATAGTATTTTATTGTATTTATTACCAGAGTGTGTGATATAGTGTTTTATTGTATTTATTTCCATAAGGCGCTATATAGTGTTCTATTGTATTTATTACTATAGTGTGTGATATAGTATTTTATTGTATTTATTACCATAGTGTGTGATATAGTATTTTACTGTATTTACTACCATAGTGTATGATATAGTATTTTATTGTATTTATTACCATAGTGTACGATATAGTATTTTATTGTATTTATTACCATAGCGTGTGATATGGTGTTTTATTGTATTTATTACCATAGTGAATGATGTAGTATTTTATTGTATTTATTACCAGAGTGTGTGATATAGTATTTTATTGTGTTCATCACCATAGTGTGTGATACAGTGTTTTATTGTATTTATTACCATAGTGTATGATATAGTATTTTATTGTATTTATTACCATAGTGTATGATATAGTATTTTATTGTATTAATTACCATAGTGTATGATACAGTATTTTATTGTATTTATTACCATAGTGTATGATATAGTATTTTATTGTATTTATTACCATAGTGTATGATATAGTGTTTTATTGTATTTATTACCATAGTGTATGATATAGTATTTTATTGTATTTATTACCAGAGTGTGTGATATAGTGTTTTATTGTATTTATTTCCATAAGGCGCTATATAGTCTTTTATTGTATTTATTACTATAGTGTGTGATATAGTATTTTATTGTATTTATTACCATAGTGTGTGATATAGTATTTTACTGTATTTACTACCATAGTGTATGATATAGTATTTTATTGTATTTATTACCATAGCGTGTGATATAGTATTTTATTGTATTTACTACCATAGTGTATGATATAGTATTTTATTATATTTATTACCATAGGGTGTGATATAGTATTTTATTGTATGTATTACCATAGTGTATGATATAGTATTTTATTGTATTTATTACCATAGTATATGATATAGTGTTTTATTGTATTTATTACCATAGTGTGTAATATAGTATTTTATTGTATTTATTACCATAGTGTATGATATAGTATTTTATTGTATTTATTACCATAGTGTATGATATAGTGTTTTATTGTATTTATTACCATAGTATATGATATAGTGTTTTATTGTATTTATTACCATAGTGTGTGATACAGTATTTTATTGTATTTATTACCATAGTATATGATATAGTGTTTTATTGTATTTATTACCATAGCGTAGGATATAGTATTTTATTGTATTTATTACCATGTAATATGATATAGTATTTTATTGTATTTATTACCATAGTATATGATATAGTGTTTTATTTTATTTATTACCATAGTGTGTGATATTGTATTTTATTGTATTTATCACAATAGTGTATGATATAGTATTTTATTATATTTATTACCATAGGGTGTGATATAGTATTTTATTGTATGTATTACCATAGTGTATGATATAGTATTTTATTGTATTTATTACCATAGTATATGATATAGTGTTTTATTGTATTTATTACCATAGTGTGTGATATTGTATTTTATTGTATTTATCACCATAGTGTATGATATAGTGTTTTATTTTATTTATTGCCATAAAGCGTTATATAGTGTTTTATTGTATTTATTACTATTGTGTATGATATAATATTTTATTGTATTTATTACCATAGTGTGTGATGTAATATTTTATTGTACTTATTACCATAAGATAAAATAGATAAAACAAGAATTAAGGTATGATAAGGTAAACCAAGATAATAATTAAGTAAGATAAGATGAGAACTTGGTAAGATGAAATAAGGTAAGCCAAGAGTTACAATACGCTAAAAAATAAGGTAAGATATATTAAGAATTGAGGTAAGATAAGTTAAACCAAGATAATAATTTAAATAAAATCAAATGAAAAAAATAGATTATATAAGAATACAGATTAAATAAGATAAAGTAATTTAAGATAAGAGTTATGATCAGAGTTAAGATAAGATAAGATGACAAGGTAAGATGAAATAAGGTAAGACAAGAGTTACGATCTGGTACAAAATAAGGTAAGATATAATAAGAATGGAGGTAAGATAAGGTAAACCAAGATAATAATTAAGGTAAAATAATAATTCAGGTGAGATAAAATGAGAAATAAGATTACATAAGAATTAAGATTAAGTAAGAAAAGGTAATATAAATTAAGAGTTCAGATAAGAGTTAAGCTAAGATAAAATGATAAGGTAAGATGAAATAAGGTAAGACAAGAATTATGGTGCGATACAAAATAAGGTAAGAAAAAACAAGAATGAAGGTAAGATAAGGTAAACCAAGATAATAATTAAGGTAAGATCAGATGAGAAATAAGAGTATATAAGAATTAAGATTAATAAGATAAGGTAATATAAGATAAGCGTTCGGATAAGAGTTAAGATCAGAGTTAAGATAAGATAAGATAAGAAGATAAGGTAAGATGAAATAAGGTAAGACAAGAGTTACGATACGATAAAAATAAGGTAAGATAAAATAAGAATTAAGGTAATAGGAAGTAAACCAAGATAATAATTAAGGTAAGATAAAATGGGAAATAAAATTACATAAGAATTAAAATTAAATAAGATAAGGTAATACAAGATAAGTGTTCGGATAAGAGTTAAGATCACAGTTAAGATAAGATAAGATAAGATAAGATGATAAGGTAAGAAAATAGTTACGATGCAATAAAAATAAGGTAAGATAAAATAAGAATTAAGGTAAGATAAGGTCAACAAAGATAATAATTAAGTTAAAATAGGGTGAGAAATAAGATTACATAAGAATTAAGATGAAATAAGATAAGGTAATATAAGATAAGAGTTCAGATCAGAGTTAAGATAAGATAAGATGACAAGGTAAGTTGAAATAAGGTAAGACAAGATGAGCTAAGATAAGGAAGAGCAGGTCACATGACACACGTCCTCAGTCTGGCATTTATGCTTCCAGTCCAGCTGCTGCAGGAAGAAAGTTGCATGATGACTTTACTAGACTTTACTTTACTTTACTCGACTTTACTCAACTTTACTTGACTTGACTTTACTTTACTTTACTAGACTTTACTTTACTTTACTTTACTTTACTTTACTCGACTAGACTTTACTTTACTTTACTAGACTTTCCTCTGGAGGAAGTGACTTTGTGTCAAGGTCTGAGTTTGTCCTTCTGATGAAGTTCTTCTGTGAATATTTCATTTCATTTCATTTCATCTCTGCTCTCTGGAGTCCTGCAAGCTCAATAAGACCACTAATAAAATAATAATAAGACCACTAATAAAAGTCACGGCTCACTTGCCGCTCCCGTGTTTGTTTTGCTGCGCTGATAATGGCGGCACCGACTCATTAGCATCCACTTAGTGAGGGGAGGAAATTATAGTCGAAGAATGGACGGGGGGGAGGTGTGTGTGTGTGTGTGTGTGTGTGTGTGTGTGTGTGTGTGTGTGTGTGTGTGTGTGTGTGTGTGTGTGTGTGTGTGGAGGAGGGGGGTTGGGGGGGGCTATGTAAATCACAGCCATGATGAATAAAGACTCTTTTTGCCAACGCTAACATGAACATTTCTTTGCTAACGCCAACATGAAAGTATTTTAACCAATGCTAACATTAAAGTCTTTTTGCTAATGCTAACATGAAACTATTTTTGTGAACGCTAACATGAAACAATTTTTGCTAACGCTTTTTGATAACGCTTTTTGCAAACGCAAAAGTGAACATTTCTTTGCTAACGCTAAAATGAAACTCTTTTTGCCAACGCTAACATGAACGTTTCTTTGCTAACGCTAAAATGAAACTCTTTTTGCCAACGCTAACATGAACGTTTCTTTGTTAACGCTAACATGAAAGTATTTTTACCAACGCTAACATTATAGTCTTTTTGCTAACGCTAACATGAAACTCTTTTTACGAACGCTAAAGTGAAAATTTCTTTGCTAATGCTAAAATGAAACTCTTTTTGCCAACGCTAAAATGAACGTTTCTTTGCTAACGCTAACATGAAAGTATTTTTACCAACGCTAACATTATAGTCTTTTTACCAACGCTAACATGAAACTCTTTTTGCGAACGCTAAAATGAACTATTTTTGCTAACACTAACATGAAACTCTTTTTGCTAACACTAAAGTGAACGTTTCTTTGCTAACGCTAACATGAAAGTATTTTTACCAACGCTAACATTAAAGTCTTTTTGCTAACGCTAACATGAAACTCTTTTTGCTATCGCTAACATGAACGTTTCTTTGCTAATGGTAAAATTAACTTTTCTTTGCTATCGCTAATATAAAGTAATTTTGCTATCGCTAACATGAACGTTTCTTTGCTAACGCTTACATGAAAGTCTTTGTACCGACGCTGACATTAAAGTCTTTTTGATAACACTAACATGAAACTCTTTTTGCGAACGCTAACATGAAACTTTTTTTGCTAACGACAACATGAAACTCTTTTGCTAACGCTAACATGAAACTCTTTTTGCTTACGCTAAAGTGAACATTTCTTTGCTAACTCTAAAATGAAACTCTTTTTGCTAAGGCTGAAATTAAACTATTTTTGCTAACACTAACATGAAACTCTTTTTGTTAACGCTAAAGTGATCATTTATTTGCTAATGCTAAAGTGAACATTTGTTTGCTAATGCTAAAATGAACTCTTTTTGCTAACACTAACATGAAACTCTTTTTGCTAACGCTAAAGTGAACGTTTTTTTGCTAACGATAACATGAAACTCTATTCACCAACGCTAACATTAAAGTCTTTTTAGTAACGCTAACATGAAAATCTTTTTGCTATCGCTAAAATGAACATTTCTTTGCTAATCCTAAAATGAACGTTTCTTTGCTAACACTAACATGAAAGTCATTATGCTATCGCTAACATGAACGTTTCTTTGCTAACGCTAACATGAAGGTGTTTTTACCAACGCTGACATTAAACTCTTTTTGCTAACACTAACATGAAACTCTTTTTGCAAACGCTAACATTAAACTTTTTTTGCTAACGATAACATGAAACTCTTTTGCTAACGCTAACATGAAACTCTTTTTGCTTACGCTAAAGTGAACATTTCTTTGCTAACGCTAAAATGAAACTCTTCTGCTAATGCTAACATGAAACTCTTTTTGCTAACACTAACTTGAAACTCTTGTTGTTAACGCTAAAGTGATCATTTATTTGCTAACGCTAAAGTGAACGTTTCTTTGCTAACACTAACATGAAACTCTTTTTGCTACTGCTAACATGAACATTTCTTTGTTAACGCTAAAATGAACATTTCTTTGCTAACGCTGACATGAAACTCTTTTTGCGAATGCTAAAGTGATCATTTATTTTCTAAAGCTTAAGTGAACATTTCTTTGCTATTGCTAACAGGAAATTGGCAAAAAAAACCTTCAAAACAAAAGTTTACTAAAAAATGTCATTTTTGCCTCTTTAAGCTGTAATTTGACCCCCTTAAAATGCTTCAAAACTCACCAAAATGGAGACACATCAGGACTGGCGGAAATTGCGATGTAATAAAAAAACACAAAAAACCCCAAAACTCAAAATTGCGCTCTAGCGCCCCTTTGGAATAAAACACAGATAAAACTGCTCCTAGGAAGAAAAACACAAACAAAACTCCTTGTAAGTTTTGGTAGGAATGTTGTACAGACATTAAACAAAAACCTCTATGTAGGTCTTACTTAGACCTACATTTCATTAATTGACATCCAACAGCAAAAATCAACAGGAAATTGGCAATTACCCCTTCAAAACAAAAGTTTTGTAAAAACCCGTCACCTTTTTTCGAACATTATCTCCTCTGAGCGCGTTTGTTGTGTCGGCTTCAACCTCGCACAGGAAAGAGATTGAACCCTTCTGATTAAAAGTTGATGAAAGAGTTTTTCTAACTGCTCCGGTTTTGATTTTACGAGCCTTCAAAGAACCTGCTGCGCTGCTGCCGTCTCAAGAGGAAAGCAGAAAGCACCAGCGTGACCACACAATGCAGAGAAGGTAGGTACTGTGCGGGTAAAGATATGTGGACTGGGTGAAAGAAGGAGGCAGCAGTTTGACACCAGGATACAGAGAAGGTAGGTAATGTGCAGGTAAAGATATGTTGTCTGGGTGATGGCAGGAAGCACCAGCATGTATGGATGACAGAAAGAAGCACCGGTGTGACCCCAGGATGCAGGGAAGGTAGGTAACGTGCAGGTAAAGATATGTTGACTTGGTGAAAGAAGGAGGCACCAGTTTGACACCAGGATACAGAGAAGGTAGGTAATGTGCAGGTAAAGATATGTTGACTGGGTGAAATAAGAAGGCAGAAGTGTGACCCCAGGATACAGAGAAGGTAGGTAATGTGCAGGTAAAGATATGTTGACTGGGTGAAAGAAGAAGGCACCAGTGTGACTCCAGGATACAGAGAAGGTAGGTAATGTGCAGGTAAAGATATGTTGACTGGGTGAAAGAAGAAGGCACCAGTGTGACCCCAGGATACAGAGAAGGTAGGTAATGTGCAGGGAAAGATATGTTGTCTGGGTGATGGCAGGAAGCACCAGCGTGTATGGGTGAAAGAAAGAAGCACCGGTGTGACCCCAGGATGCAGGGAAGGTAGATAAAGTGCAGGTAAAGATATATTGAATGGGTAAAGGCAGGAAACACCAGCAAAAGTCGGTCCCGTCCATCGCTGCTTGCAGCTTTAATGTTTCCTTCTTGTCTTGGTGTGTTTTGAGCGCTCTTTTTCCTCCTGTTGGTGTCATGACTTCCCGCCGTGGGACCGCCAGCACCTGTCAGTCGGCAGATATGACGTGAGTGAGTGCAATGTTTGTTTGTGTCCGTCACTAAAAAGGCTCCCTCTTCTTCATGAGGGCCACATGTGTTGCATCATCTGCTGGGCGAACACGTCCTTCAGCCCAGCTGCCGCGTTTGCGTCCTCCTCCTCTCCTTCAATGTTTCATGGATAAATGTGTTTGATGGCTGTGATAAACGCAGGATGATTTCATGTCCAGTCGGAGGAAAGACAAAAAACAGTGTCTTCTTGTTGCCGCGCCCCGCCAAACATCTCCCATCTGCGTCGCCATGGAGACCAGGACAACAGTGGAGGAGGTGCACGCCCCGTCATGGCGAGCATGAGGTGACTGAGACTAAATGTGAGGAATCATTTCCTGCTGGCTTGCAGGAAACACCTGGCCAGGTGATGAATGGCCACTTTTACTCTTTGGATTATTAAAGTTTCCTCCTGCTCCTTTTTGTCCGCATGATGGATCACTTTATTGTGTTGCTGTTGTATGAATTAATAATTCATCATTATTAATCCCCCTTGATGCTCGCCTCCTCGCCCGCACGCTTCACACGCTCATTAGTCCACGCCTCGGGGTCACATGACCACTGGCTCGCCATTCTTAACACTTCAACCATCTTAACACTTGAACATCTTAACACTTAAACATCTTAACACTTAACCACACTTAGCCCACATGGCCCAACTTTTTGCTGCCAAAAACAACCATTAAGAAATCATGATGTCATCACAACATGACAACATGACATCATGACATCATCACAACATGACATCATCACATCATACCAACATGACATCATGACAACATGACATCATGACATCATACCAACATGACATCATGACATCATGATAACATTACATCATGACAACATGACAACATGACATCATGACAACATGACATCATCACATCATGACAACATAACAACATGACATCATGACAACATGACAACATGACATCAGGCCAACATGACAACATGACAACATGACAAAATGACATCATGACAACATGACATCATGACTACATGACAGCATGACATCACGACAACAAGACAACATGATAACATGACAACATGACATAGTGACATCATTACATCATGACAACATGACATCATCACATCATGACAACATTACATCATGACAACATGACATCATCACATCATGACAACATAACAACATGACATCATGACAACATGACATCTTGACAACATGACAAAATGACATCATGACAACATGACATCATGACTACATGACAGCATGACATCACGACAACAAGACAACAAGACAACATGATAACATGACAACATGACATACTGACATCATTACAACATGAAACCATGATATCATGACATCATGACAACATGACAACAGGACATCATGACATCATGATAACATGACATCATGACAACATGACATCATCACATCATGACAACATAACAACATGACATCATGACTACATGACAGCATGACATCACGACATCATGACATCATGACAACATGACATCATGACAACTTGGCAATATTACATTGTGACAACATGACAACATGGCAATATTACATCGTGACAACATGACATGATGAGAACATGACATCATCACATCATGATATGACAACATGACACCATGACATCATGACAACATGACAATATTACATCATGACAACATGACAACATGACAACATGACAATATGGCATCATGACAACATGATATCATGACAACATGACACCATGACATCATTACAACATGACAACATGACAACATGACAATATGACATCATGACAACATGATATCATAACAACATGACAACATGACAACATGACATCATGACATAATGACAACATGACATCATGACATCATGACATCATGACATCATGACAAATGACAACATGACCTCATGCCAACATGACAACATGACATCATGACATCATGACATCAGGACAATATGACAACATGACAACATGAAAACATGACAACATTACAACTCGGCCTCACTTCCTGTCCAACTGTGCTAACAAAATAGTTGGTATCCAAAAATAGCTTTCACTTAATTAAAAGTTGATTAACCATCTATCCTTCTATTTTCTACCCTTTGTCCCTTAGTGTTTATATTAATTCATCCATCTATCTATCCATCCATCTATCCATCTATCTATATGTATATATATATATATATATATATATATATATATATATATATATATATAATATATATATATATATATATATATATATATATATATATATATATATATACACATATATATATATATATATATATATATATATATATATATATATATATATATATATATATATATATATATATATATATATATATATATATATATATATATACATATATATATATATATATATATATTTAGTGGGGCAAAAAGTATTTAGTCAGCCAGCGATTGTGCAAGTTCTCCCACTTAAAATGATGACAGAGGTCTGTAATTTTCATCATAGGTACACTTCAACTGTGAGAGACAGAATGTGAAAAAAAATCCAGGAATTCACATTGTAGGAATTTTAAAGAATTTATTTGTAAATGATGGTGGAAAATAAGTATTTGGTCAACCATTCAAAGCTCTCACTGATGGAAGGAGGTTTTGGCTCCAAATCTCACGATACATGGCCCCATTCATTCTTTCCTTAACACGGATCAATCGTCCTGTCCCCTTAGCAGAAAAACAGCCCCAAAGCATGATGTCTCCACCCCCATGCTTCACAGTAGGTATGGTGTTCTTGGGATGCAACTCAGTATTCTTCTTCCTCCAAACACCACAAGTTGAGTTTATACCAAAATGGATACATGGATGATACAGCAGAGGATTGGGATTTATTATGCCCATGACTAAATTAACATCTGTGATAAAGATGGCCCCGACCCCTTTAACTCCGCCCCCTGCCTGCCAAGTCAAAGGCATGCAGACTCATGCTGGGGACTGGGAGAAGAAGAAGAAGAAGAAGAAGAAGACAAATAATGTTGTTTACAACTCAGAAGACGATTATGCCAAATGTTTACTTTAACAAAATGATTTTCATGTCCTCCATCTTGTTTGTGTTTATAGAAGGCAGAACAAAGTTTTAATGACAAAACGCCAGCGAGAGAAAAAGTCATTGTGTCTTTTAATGAAGCTAACACAAGCTAGCACACATCATTAACCCCATCATTAACACCAGACGCACAATTGTGTCATGCACACACACACACACACACACACACACACACACTCGCAAAAACAAGTACGCAGACAAACAGAAGCACAAACACACACACGCATACAGCCACACACATGAACTCACAGACACACATGAACTCACAGACACACAAACACAGATGAACAAACACACAAAGACACATCCATAAACTCACACACAAACGGACAAAAAAACATGCAAATCCGCACGCACACAAACCCCATCACACTAACACACAGACCCCAAAAACACTAAGACACACAAACACACACACACACACACACACACACACACACACACACACACACACACACACACACACACACAAACATGCAAATGCAGACACAAACACACAAACATGCAAATGCAGACACACAAACACACAGACACACAAACCGACAAAAAACATGCAGATCCGCGAACACTCACACACACTCAGAGAAACACAAACAAACATGACAACATGCCATTATGACATTATGACAACAAGTCAGCCTCATGACATGACAACATGACATAATGACATCATAACAGCATGATATCATAACAGCATGACATCATGACAACATGACATAATGACATCATAAAAGCATGATATCATAACAGCATGACATCATGACAACAGGACAACATGACAACATGACATCATGACATCATGACAATATGACATCATTACATTATGACATTATGACAACATGACAGCATCACAACAAGATAAGACAACATGACATCATAACAACATGACAACATGACATCATGACAACATGACAACATGACATCATGACATCATGACATAACAATATGACATCATGACATTATGACATCATGACAGCATGACATCATGACATCATGACATTATGACATCATGACAACATGACATCATGACGACATGACATCATGACAACATAACGATATGACAACATGAAAACATGACAACATGACATCATGACAACATGACGATATGACAACATGAAAACATGACAACATGACATTATGATGTCATGGCAACATGTCAACATCGCTTCATGAAATGACAACATGACAACATGACATCATGATATCATGACATCATGCCAACATGACAACATGAAAACATGAAAACATGACATCATGACATCATGATAATATGATAAAATTACATTATGACATCATGACAACATGACAGATCACATCATGACAAGACAACATGACATCATAACAACATGACATCATGACATCATGATAATGTGATAAAATGACTTTATGTCATCATGACATCAAGATAATGTGATAAAATGACTTTATGTCATCATGACATCATGATAATATGATAAAATGACTTTATGTCATCATGACATCATGATACTATGATAAAATGACATTATGACATGACAACATGACAGCACCACATCATGACATGACATGACATCATAACATGACATCATAACAATATGACAACATGATAACATGAGAACATGACATTATGACATCATGACAACATGACATCATGAAATGACAACATGACATCATGATATCATGACATCATGACAACATGACATCATGAAATGACAACATGACATCATGATATCATGACATCATGACAACATGACATTATGACATTTTGACATCATGACAACATGACATCATGACATTGTGACATTTTGACAACATGACAGCATCACATCGCGACATGACAACATGACATTAGGACATCATAACAACATGACAATATGCCAACATGCCAACATGACAACATGACAGCATGACAATATGACATCATGACATTGTGAAATTTTGACATGACAGCAACACATCACGACATGACATGACATTATGAGATCATAACAACATGACATCCTGACAATATGACATCATGACAACATGACATCATGAAATGACAACATGACATCATGACATCATGACACGATGAGAACATGACATGACATCATGACACGATGAGAACATGACATGACATCATGACATCATGACACGATGAGAATATGACATGACAACATGACACGATGAGAACATGACATGACATCATGACATCATGACACGATGAGAACATGACATGACATCATGACATCATGACACGATGAGAACATGACATGACATCATGACACGATGAGAACATGACATGACATCATGACATCATGACACGATGAGAACATGACATGACATCATGACATCATGACACGATGAGAACATGACATGACATCATGACACGATGAGAACATGACATGACATCATGACATCATGACACGATGAGAATATGACATGACAGCATAACACGATGAGAACATGACATCATGACACGATGAGAACATGACATGACATCATGACACGATGAGAATATGACATGACATCATGACACGATGAGAACATGACATGACATCATGACACGATGAGAATATGACATGACATCATGACACGATGAGAGCATGACATTACATCATGACATCATGACACGATGAGAATATGACATGACAGCATGACACGATGAGAACATGACATCATGACATGATGAGAACATGACATGACATCATGACAACATGACCTCATGACACGATGAGAACGTGACATGACATCATGACACAATGAGAACATGACATGACATCACAACATCGTGACACGATGAGAACATGACATGACATCATGACAACATGACATCATGACACGATGAGAACATGATATGACATCATGACAACATGACATCATGACACGATGAGAACATGACATGATATCATGACACGATGAGAACATGACATCATGACAACATGACATCATGACACAATGACAATATGACATGACATTAGGACATCATGACATGATGAGAACAAGACAACATCATATCATGATATGACAACATGACAATATGACATCATGACTGTGAAATTTTGACAACATGACAGCAACACATCACGACATGACAACATGACATTATAAGATCATAACAACATGACATCATGACAATATGACATCATGACAACATGACATCATGAAATGACGACATGACAACATGACATCGTGACATCATGACACGATAAGAACATGACATGACATCATGACACGATGAGAACATGACATGACATCATGACACAATGAGAACATGACATGACATCATGACACGATGAGAATATGACATGACATCATGACACGATGAGAACATGACATGACATCATGACACGATGAGAATATGACATGACATCATGACACGATGAGAGCATGACATGACATCATGACATCATGACACGATGAGAATATGACATGACATCATGACACGATGAGAACATGACATCATGACATGATGAGAACATGACATGACATCATGACAACATGACCTCATGACACGATGAGAACATGACATGACATCATGACAACATGACCTCATGACACGATGAGAACATGACATGACATCATGACACAATGAGAACATGACATGACATCACGACATCGTGACACGATGAGAATATGACATGACATCATGACACGATGAGAACATGACATGACATCATGACAACATGACATCATGACACGATGAGAACATGATATGACATCATGACAACATGACATCTTGACACGATGAGAACATGACATGATATCATGACACGATGAGAACATGACATGACATCATGACACGATGACAAGATGACATGACATTAGGACATCATGACATGATGAGAACAAGACAACATCATATCATGATATGACAACATGACTATATGACATCATGACTGTGAAATTTTGACAACATGACAGCAACACATCACATCATGACAACATGACATTATGAGATCATAACAACATGACATCATGACAATATGACATCATGACAGCATAACATCATGAAATGGCCACATGACAACATGACATCATCACACGTTTAGAATATGACATGACATCATAACAACATGACATTAGGACATCATGACATGATGACAACATGACAACATCACATCATGATATGACAACATCACATCATGACATGATGAGAACATCACATCATGACATGATGACAACATGACAACATCACATCATGATATGACAACATCACATCATGACATGATGAGAACATCACATCATGACATGATGAGAACATGACATCATGACATGATGAGAACATGACATGATGTCATGACACAATGAAAACATGACAACATGACAACATCACATCATATGACAACATGACAACATGACATTACGACATGATGACATGATGAGAACATGACATCATGACACGATGAGAACATGACATCATGACATGATGAGAACATGACATCATGACATGATGAGAACATGACATCATGACATGATGAGAACATGACATCATGACGATGGTGGATGTGAAAGTGCGTAAAAAAGTCCAAAAAGCGTAAAAAGATACCTCTCCTTTGAATCAGTCAGCATGTTGTTTGGTACTTCATACATGTTTCACAGTTATTGATGTTTTGTTGATCAACTTTGGTAAATATTGACCTCCAGCATCTTTCACCCTGAAATGTGAGACTGTCTCAGCATTGATTTGTGTCAGGAGAAGATGTAGGAAGATGATTGACAGCCACGTGTGAGCTGCTGAGACAAGGAAAGGTGAGACTAATGGAGCACGCTGGAAAGCAGGAACCATGCGGCCGCAGGTTCGATTCCACCGCCGGTACATAAACATGGCCGCCATCCATCATCGGAAGAAGCTGGGAGCGCAGAAGAAAGATGGCTCCATAAAGGCAGCATTAAAGCTGCATTGTGCTGCTTTCATCAATAATGCAGCGCCATAAGCCGCCCGCGCTCACGTCACACGAAAGCAGGGCGCTAAGCTAAGCTAGCCGCTTCTTTAAGGTGGCGAGACGTGGTCGTGATCTTCTTGGGAGGACTTCAGCCTTGTGGCAGGAAACTGTACTGCCAGCTTTTATTTTGAAATGACAGCAAGGTTCTTGTCAATACTTGGACTAAGGGGTGGTTGTTTTCCCGAGATGCAGATGAACTTGGACCGGAGATGCCATGGAGGTAAAGACATCTTTTATTTTAACACAATAACTGCACAAAAAAGGCAAACAAAAACTTGGCTGTCTAAACTCTTTTTGCTAACACTAAAATTAAAGTTTCTTTGCTAACGCTAACATGAAAGTCTTTTTTGTCAACGCTAACATTAAAGTCTTTTTGCTACTGCTAACATGAACGTTTCTTTGCTAACGCTAACATTGAAGTCTTTTTGCCAACGCTAACATTAAAGTATTTTTGCTGACACTAACATGAACGTTTCTTTGCTAACACTAACATGAAAGTATTTTTGCCAACGCTAACATTAAAGTCTTTTTGGTAACGCTAACATGAAAGTTTCCTATCATGAAAGTCTTTTTGCCAACACTAACAATAAGTCTTTTTGCTAATGCTAACATGAATGTTTCTTTGCTAACACTAACATGAAAGTCTTTTTGCCAACGCTAACATTAAAGTCTTTTTGGTAACGCTAACATGAAAGTTTCTATGCTGACGCTAACATGAAAGTCTTTTTGCCAACACTAACAATAAGTCTTTTTGCTAATGCTAACATGAATGTTTCTTTGCTAACGCTAACATGAAAGTCTTTTTGCCAACACTAACATTAAGTCTCTTTGCTACTGCTAACATGAACGTTTCTTTGCTAACGCTAACATGAAAGTCTTTTCATCAACGCTAACATTAAAGTCTTTTTGCTAATGCTAACATTAAAGTATTTTTGCTAACACTAACATTAAAGTATTTTTGCTAACACTAACATGAACGTTTCTTTGCTAACGCTAACTTGAAAGTCTTTTTGCCAGCACTAACATTAAGTCTCTTTGCTACTGCTAACATGAACGTTTCTTTGCTAACGCTAACATGAAAGTCTTTTCGTCAACGCTAACATTAAAGTATTTTTGCTGACACTAACATGAACGTTTCTTTGCTAACACTAACATGAAAGTATTTTTGCCAACGCTAACATTAAAGTCTTTTTGGTAACGCTAACATGAAAGTTTCCTATCATGAAAGTCTTTTTGCCAACACTAACAATAAGTCTTTTTGCTAATGCTAACATGAATGTTTCTTTGCTAACACTAACATGAAAGTCTTTTTGCCAACGCTAACATTAAAGTCTTTTTGGTAACGCTAACATGAAAGTTTCTATGCTGACGCTAACATGAAAGTCTTTTTGCCAACACTAACAATAAGTCTTTTTGCTAATGCTAACATGAATGTTTCTTTGCTAACGCTAACATGAAAGTCTTTTTGCCAACACTAACATTAAGTCTCTTTGCTACTGCTAACATGAACGTTTCTTTGCTAACGCTAACATGAAAGTCTTTTCATCAACGCTAACATTAAAGTCTTTTTGCTAATGCTAACATTAAAGTATTTTTGCTAACACTAACATTAAAGTATTTTTGCTAACACTAACATGAACGTTTCTTTGCTAACGCTAACTTGAAAGTCTTTTTGCCAGCACTAACATTAAGTCTCTTTGCTACTGCTAACATGAACGTTTCTTTGCTAACGCTAACATGAAAGTCTTTTCGTCAACGCTAACATTAAAGTATTTTTGCTAACGCTAACATTAAAGTCTTTTTGCTAACACTAACATTAAAGTCTTTTTGCTAACACTAACATGAACGTTTCTTTGCTAACACTACCATGAAAGTCTTTTTGCCAACGCTAACATTAAAGTATTTTTGCTAACGCTAACATTAAAGTATTTTTGCTAACACTAACATTAAAGTCTTTTTGCTAACGCTAACTTTAAAGTTTTTTGGTAACGCTAACATGAAAGTTTCTTTGCTGACACTAACATGAAAGTCTTTTTGCCAACGCTAACATTAAAGTCTTTTTGGTAACGCTAACATGAAAGTTTCTTTGCTGACGCTAACATGAAAGTATTTTTGCCAACACTAACAATAAGTCTTTTTGCTAATGCTAACATGAATGTTTCTTTGCTAACGCTAACATGGAAGTCTTTTTGTCAACGCTAACATTAAAGTCTTTTTGCCAACGCTAACATTAAAGTATTTTTTCTAACACTAACATGAACGTTTCCTTCCTAACACTAACATGAAAGTCTTTTTGCCAACGCAAACATTAAAGTATTTTTGCTAACGCTAACATGAAAGTTTCTTTGCTGACGCTAACATGAAAGTCTTTTTGCCAACACTAACAATAAGTCTTTTTGCTAATGCTAACATGAATTTTTCTTTGCTAACACTAACATGAAAGTATTTTTGTCAACGCTAACATTAAGTCTCTTTGCTACTGCTAACATGAACGTTTCTTTGCTAACACTAACATGGAAGTCTTTTTGTCAACGCTAACATTAAAGTCTTTTTGCTAACGCTAACATTAAAGTATTTTTGCTAACACTAACATGAACGTTTCTTTGCTAACACTAACATGAAAGTCTTTTTGCCAACGCAAACATTAAAGTCTTTTTGGTAACACTAACATGAACGTTTCTTTGCTAACACTAACATGAAAGTCTTTTTTGCCAACACTAACATTAAGTCTTTTTGCTAATGCTAACATGAATGTTTCTTTGCTAACGCTAACATGAAAGTCTTTTTGTCAACGCTAACATTAAGTCTCTTTGCTACTGCTAACATGAACGTTTCTTTGCTAACTTTAACATGGAAGTCTTTTTGTCAACGCTAACATTAAAGTATTTTTGCTAATGCTAACATTAAAGTATTTTTGCTAACACTAACATGAACGTTTCTTTGCTAACACTAACATGAAAGTCTTTTTGCCAACGCTAACATTAAAGTCTTTTTGCTAACGCTAACATGAAAGTCTTTTCATCAACGCTAACATTAAAGTCTTTTTGCTAATGCTAACATTAAAGTATTTTTGCTAACACTAACATTAAAGTCTTTTTGCTAACACTAACATGAACGTTTCTTTGCTAACGCTAACTTGAAAGTCTTTTTGCCAGCACTAACATTAAGTCTCTTTGCTACTGCTAACATGAACGTTTCTTTGCTAACGCTAACATGAAAGTCTTTTCGTCAACGCTAACATTAAAGTATTTTTGCTAACGCTAACATTAAAGTCTTTTTGCTAACACTAACATTAAAGTCTTTTTGCTAACACTAACATGAACGTTTCTTTGCTAACACTACCATGAAAGTCTTTTTGCCAACGCTAACATTAAAGTATTTTTGCTAACGCTAACATTAAAGTATTTTTGCTAACACTAACATTAAAGTCTTTTTGCTAACACTAACAAGAACGTTTCTTTGCTAACACTAACATGAAAGTCTTTTTGCCAACGCTAACTTTAAAGTTTTTTGGTAACGCTAACATGAAAGTTTCTTTGCTGACACTAACATGAAAGTCTTTTTGCCAACGCTAACATTAAAGTCTTTTTGGTAACGCTAACATGAAAGTTTCTTTGCTGACGCTAACATGAAAGTATTTTTGCCAACACTAACAATAAGTCTTTTTGCTAATGCTAACATGAATGTTTCTTTGCTAACGCTAACATGGAAGTCTTTTTGTCAACGCTAACATTAAAGTCTTTTTGCCAACGCTAACATTAAAGTATTTTTTCTAACACTAACATGAACGTTTCCTTCCTAACACTAACATGAAAGTCTTTTTGCCAATGCAAACATTAAAGTATTTTTGCTAACGCTAACATGAAAGTTTCTTTGCTGACGCTAACATGAAAGTCTTTTTGCCAACACTAACAATAAGTCTTTTTGCTAATGCTAACATGAATTTTTCTTTGCTAACACTAACATGAAAGTATTTTTGTCAACGCTAACATTAAGTCTCTTTGCTACTGCTAACATGAACGTTTCTTTGCTAACACTAACATGGAAGTCTTTTGTCAACGCTAACATTAAAGTCTTTTTGCTAACGCTAACATTAAAGTATTTTTGCTAACACTAACATGAACGTTTCTTTGCTAACACTAACATGAAAGTCTTTTTGCCAACGCAAACATTAAAGTCTTTTTGGTAACACTAACATGAACGTTTCTTTGCTAACACTAACATGAAAGTCTTTTTTGCCAACACTAACATTAAGTCTTTTTGCTAATGCTAACATGAATGTTTCTTTGCTAACGCTAACATGAAAGTCTTTTTGTCAACGCTAACATTAAGTCTCTTTGCTACTGCTAACATGAACGTTTCTTTGCTAACTTTAACATGGAAGTCTTTTTGTCAACGCTAACATTAAAGTATTTTTGCTAATGCTAACATTAAAGTATTTTTGCTAACACTAACATGAACGTTTCTTTGCTAACACTAACATGAAAGTCTTTTTGCCAACGCTAACATTAAAGTCTTTTTGCTAACGCTAACATGAAAGTCTTTTCATCAACGCTAACATTAAAGTCTTTTTGCTAATGCTAACATTAAAGTATTTTTGCTAACACTAACATTAAAGTCTTTTTGCTAACACTAACATGAACGTTTCTTTGCTAACGCTAACTTGAAAGTCTTTTTGCCAGCACTAACATTAAGTCTCTTTGCTACTGCTAACATGAACGTTTCTTTGCTAACGCTAACATGAAAGTCTTTTCGTCAACGCTAACATTAAAGTATTTTTGCTAACGCTAACATTAAAGTCTTTTTGCTAACACTAACATTAAAGTCTTTTTGCTAACACTAACATGAACGTTTCTTTGCTAACACTACCATGAAAGTCTTTTTGCCAACGCTAACATTAAAGTATTTTTGCTAACGCTAACATTAAAGTATTTTTGCTAACACTAACATTAAAGTCTTTTTGCTAACACTAACAAGAACGTTTCTTTGCTAACACTAACATGAAAGTCTTTTTGCCAACGCTAACTTTAAAGTTTTTTGGTAACGCTAACATGAAAGTTTCTTTGCTGACACTAACATGAAAGTCTTTTTGCCAACGCTAACATTAAAGTCTTTTTGGTAACGCTAACATGAAAGTTTCTTTGCTGACGCTAACATGAAAGTATTTTTGCCAACACTAACAATAAGTCTTTTTGCTAATGCTAACATGAATGTTTCTTTGCTAACGCTAACATGGAAGTCTTTTTGTCAACGCTAACATTAAAGTCTTTTTGCCAACGCTAACATTAAAGTATTTTTGCTAACACTAACATGAACGTTTCCTTCCTAACACTAACATGAAAGTCTTTTTGCCAACGCAAACATTAAAGTATTTTTGCTAACGCTAACATGAAAGTTTCTTTGCTGACGCTAACATGAAAGTCTTTTTGCCAACACTAACAATAAGTCTTTTTGCTAATGCTAACATGAATTTTTCTTTGCTAACACTAACATGAAAGTATTTTTGTCAACGCTAACATTAAGTCTCTTTGCTACTGCTAACATGAACGTTTCTTTGCTAACACTAACATGGAAGTCTTTTTGTCAACGCTAACATTAAAGTCTTTTTGCTAACGCTAACATTAAAGTATTTTTGCTAACACTAACATGAACGTTTCTTTGCTAACACTAACATGAAAGTCTTTTTGCCAACGCAAACATTAAAGTCTTTTTGGTAACACTAACATGAACGTTTCTTTGCTAACACTAACATGAAAGTCTTTTTTGCCAACACTAACATTAAGTCTTTTTGCTAATGCTAACATGAATGTTTCTTTGCTAACGCTAACATGAAAGTCTTTTTGTCAACGCTAACATTAAGTCTCTTTGCTACTGCTAACATGAACGTTTCTTTGCTAACTTTAACATGGAAGTCTTTTTGTCAACGCTAACATTAAAGTATTTTTGCTAATGCTAACATTAAAGTATTTTTGCTAACACTAACATGAACGTTTCTTTGCTAACACTAACATGAAAGTCTTTTTGCCAACGCTAACATTAAAGTCTTTTTGCTAACGCTAACATGAAAGTCTTTTCATCAACGCTAACATTAAAGTCTTTTTGCTAATGCTAACATTAAAGTATTTTTGCTAACACTAACATTAAAGTCTTTTTGCTAACACTAACATGAACGTTTCTTTGCTAACGCTAACTTGAAAGTCTTTTTGCCAGCACTAACATTAAGTCTCTTTGCTACTGCTAACATGAACGTTTCTTTGCTAACGCTAACATGAAAGTCTTTTCGTCAACGCTAACATTAAAGTATTTTTGCTAACGCTAACATTAAAGTCTTTTTGCTAACACTAACATTAAAGTCTTTTTGCTAACACTAACATGAACGTTTCTTTGCTAACACTACCATGAAAGTCTTTTTGCCAACGCTAACATTAAAGTATTTTTGCTAACGCTAACATTAAAGTATTTTTGCTAACACTAACATTAAAGTCTTTTTGCTAACACTAACAAGAACGTTTCTTTGCTAACACTAACATGAAAGTCTTTTTGCCAACGCTAACTTTAAAGTTTTTTGGTAACGCTAACATGAAAGTTTCTTTGCTGACACTAACATGAAAGTCTTTTTGCCAACGCTAACATTAAAGTCTTTTTGGTAACGCTAACATGAAAGTTTCTTTGCTGACGCTAACATGAAAGTATTTTTGCCAACACTAACAATAAGTCTTTTTGCTAATGCTAACATGAATGTTTCTTTGCTAACGCTAACATGGAAGTCTTTTTGTCAACGCTAACATTAAAGTCTTTTTGCCAACGCTAACATTAAAGTATTTTTGCTAACACTAACATGAACGTTTCCTTCCTAACACTAACATGAAAGTCTTTTTGCCAACGCAAACATTAAAGTATTTTTGCTAACGCTAACATGAAAGTTTCTTTGCTGACGCTAACATGAAAGTCTTTTTGCCAACACTAACAATAAGTCTTTTTGCTAATGCTAACATGAATTTTTCTTTGCTAACACTAACATGAAAGTATTTTTGTCAACGCTAACATTAAGTCTCTTTGCTACTGCTAACATGAACGTTTCTTTGCTAACACTAACATGGAAGTCTTTTTGTCAACGCTAACATTAAAGTCTTTTTGCTAACGCTAACATTAAAGTATTTTTGCTAACACTAACATGAACGTTTCTTTGCTAACACTAACATGAAAGTCTTTTTGCCAACGCAAACATTAAAGTCTTTTTGGTAACACTAACATGAACGTTTCTTTGCTAACACTAACATGAAAGTCTTTTTTGCCAACACTAACATTAAGTCTTTTTGCTAATGCTAACATGAATGTTTCTTTGCTAACGCTAACATGAAAGTCTTTTTGTCAACGCTAACATTAAGTCTCTTTGCTACTGCTAACATGAACGTTTCTTTGCTAACTTTAACATGGAAGTCTTTTTGTCAACGCTAACATTAAAGTATTTTTGCTAATGCTAACATTAAAGTATTTTTGCTAACACTAACATGAACGTTTCTTTGCTAACACTAACATGAAAGTCTTTTTGCCAACGCTAACATTAAAGTCTTTTTGCTAACGCTAACATGAAAGTCTTTTCATCAACGCTAACATTAAAGTCTTTTTGCTAATGCTAACATTAAAGTATTTTTGCTAACACTAACATTAAAGTCTTTTTGCTAACACTAACATGAACGTTTCTTTGCTAACGCTAACTTGAAAGTCTTTTTGCCAGCACTAACATTAAGTCTCTTTGCTACTGCTAACATGAACGTTTCTTTGCTAACGCTAACATGAAAGTCTTTTCGTCAACGCTAACATTAAAGTATTTTTGCTAACGCTAACATTAAAGTCTTTTTGCTAACACTAACATTAAAGTCTTTTTGCTAACACTAACATGAACGTTTCTTTGCTAACACTACCATGAAAGTCTTTTTGCCAACGCTAACATTAAAGTATTTTTGCTAACGCTAACATTAAAGTATTTTTGCTAACACTAACATTAAAGTCTTTTTGCTAACACTAACAAGAACGTTTCTTTGCTAACACTAACATGAAAGTCTTTTTGCCAACGCTAACTTTAAAGTTTTTTGGTAACGCTAACATGAAAGTTTCTTTGCTGACACTAACATGAAAGTCTTTTTGCCAACGCTAACATTAAAGTCTTTTTGGTAACGCTAACATGAAAGTTTCTTTGCTGACGCTAACATGAAAGTATTTTTGCCAACACTAACAATAAGTCTTTTTGCTAATGCTAACATGAATGTTTCTTTGCTAACGCTAACATGGAAGTCTTTTTGTCAACGCTAACATTAAAGTCTTTTTGCCAACGCTAACATTAAAGTATTTTTGCTAACACTAACATGAACGTTTCCTTCCTAACACTAACATGAAAGTCTTTTTGCCAACGCAAACATTAAAGTATTTTTGCTAACGCTAACATGAAAGTTTCTTTGCTGACGCTAACATGAAAGTCTTTTTGCCAACACTAACAATAAGTCTTTTTGCTAATGCTAACATGAATTTTTCTTTGCTAACACTAACATGAAAGTATTTTTGTCAACGCTAACATTAAGTCTCTTTGCTACTGCTAACATGAACGTTTCTTTGCTAACACTAACATGGAAGTCTTTTTGTCAACGCTAACATTAAAGTCTTTTTGCTAACGCTAACATTAAAGTATTTTTGCTAACACTAACATGAACGTTTCTTTGCTAACACTAACATGAAAGTCTTTTTGCCAACGCAAACATTAAAGTCTTTTTGGTAACACTAACATGAACGTTTCTTTGCTAACACTAACATGAAAGTCTTTTTTGCCAACACTAACATTAAGTCTTTTTGCTAATGCTAACATGAATGTTTCTTTGCTAACGCTAACATGAAAGTCTTTTTGTCAACGCTAACATTAAGTCTCTTTGCTACTGCTAACATGAACGTTTCTTTGCTAACTTTAACATGGAAGTCTTTTTGTCAACGCTAACATTAAAGTATTTTTGCTAATGCTAACATTAAAGTATTTTTGCTAACACTAACATGAACGTTTCTTTGCTAACACTAACATGAAAGTCTTTTTGCCAACGCTAACATTAAAGTCTTTTTGCTAACGCTAACATGAAAGTCTTTTCATCAACGCTAACATTAAAGTCTTTTTGCTAATGCTAACATTAAAGTATTTTTGCTAACACTAACATTAAAGTCTTTTTGCTAACACTAACATGAACGTTTCTTTGCTAACGCTAACTTGAAAGTCTTTTTGCCAGCACTAACATTAAGTCTCTTTGCTACTGCTAACATGAACGTTTCTTTGCTAACGCTAACATGAAAGTCTTTTCGTCAACGCTAACATTAAAGTATTTTTGCTAACGCTAACATTAAAGTCTTTTTGCTAACACTAACATTAAAGTCTTTTTGCTAACACTAACATGAACGTTTCTTTGCTAACACTACCATGAAAGTCTTTTTGCCAACGCTAACATTAAAGTATTTTTGCTAACGCTAACATTAAAGTATTTTTGCTAACACTAACATTAAAGTCTTTTTGCTAACACTAACAAGAACGTTTCTTTGCTAACACTAACATGAAAGTCTTTTTGCCAACGCTAACTTTAAAGTTTTTTGGTAACGCTAACATGAAAGTTTCTTTGCTGACACTAACATGAAAGTCTTTTTGCCAACGCTAACATTAAAGTCTTTTTGGTAACGCTAACATGAAAGTTTCTTTGCTGACGCTAACATGAAAGTATTTTTGCCAACACTAACAATAAGTCTTTTTGCTAATGCTAACATGAATGTTTCTTTGCTAACGCTAACATGGAAGTCTTTTTGTCAACGCTAACATTAAAGTCTTTTTGCCAACGCTAACATTAAAGTATTTTTGCTAACACTAACATGAACGTTTCCTTCCTAACACTAACATGAAAGTCTTTTTGCCAACGCAAACATTAAAGTATTTTTGCTAACGCTAACATGAAAGTTTCTTTGCTGACGCTAACATGAAAGTCTTTTTGCCAACACTAACAATAAGTCTTTTTGCTAATGCTAACATGAATTTTTCTTTGCTAACACTAACATGAAAGTATTTTTGTCAACGCTAACATTAAGTCTCTTTGCTACTGCTAACATGAACGTTTCTTTGCTAACACTAACATGGAAGTCTTTTTGTCAACGCTAACATTAAAGTCTTTTTGCTAACGCTAACATTAAAGTATTTTTGCTAACACTAACATGAACGTTTCTTTGCTAACACTAACATGAAAGTCTTTTTGCCAACGCAAACATTAAAGTCTTTTTGGTAACACTAACATGAACGTTTCTTTGCTAACACTAACATGAAAGTCTTTTTTGCCAACACTAACATTAAGTCTTTTTGCTAATGCTAACATGAATGTTTCTTTGCTAACGCTAACATGAAAGTCTTTTTGTCAACGCTAACATTAAGTCTCTTTGCTACTGCTAACATGAACGTTTCTTTGCTAACTTTAACATGGAAGTCTTTTTGTCAACGCTAACATTAAAGTATTTTTGCTAATGCTAACATTAAAGTATTTTTGCTAACACTAACATGAACGTTTCTTTGCTAACACTAACATGAAAGTCTTTTTGCCAACGCTAACATTAAAGTCTTTTTGCTAACGCTAACATGAAAGTCTTTTCATCAACGCTAACATTAAAGTCTTTTTGCTAATGCTAACATTAAAGTATTTTTGCTAACACTAACATTAAAGTCTTTTTGCTAACACTAACATGAACGTTTCTTTGCTAACGCTAACTTGAAAGTCTTTTTGCCAGCACTAACATTAAGTCTCTTTGCTACTGCTAACATGAACGTTTCTTTGCTAACGCTAACATGAAAGTCTTTTCGTCAACGCTAACATTAAAGTATTTTTGCTAACGCTAACATTAAAGTATTTTTGCTAACACTAACATTAAAGTCTTTTTGCTAACACTAACATGAACGTTTCTTTGCTAACACTACCATGAAAGTCTTTTTGCCAACGCTAACATTAAAGTATTTTTGCTAACGCTAACATTAAAGTATTTTTGCTAACACTAACATTAAAGTCTTTTTGCTAACACTAACAAGAACGTTTCTTTGCTAACACTAACATGAAAGTCTTTTTGCCAACGCTAACTTTAAAGTTTTTTGGTAACGCTAACATGAAAGTTTCTTTGCTGACACTAACATGAAAGTCTTTTTGCCAACGCTAACATTAAAGTCTTTTTGGTAACGCTAACATGAAAGTTTCTTTGCTGACGCTAACATGAAAGTATTTTTGCCAACACTAACAATAAGTCTTTTTGCTAATGCTAACATGAATGTTTCTTTGCTAACGCTAACATGGAAGTCTTTTTGTCAACGCTAACATTAAAGTCTTTTTGCCAACGCTAACATTAAAGTATTTTTGCTAACACTAACATGAACGTTTCCTTCCTAACACTAACATGAAAGTCTTTTTGCCAACGCAAACATTAAAGTATTTTTGCTAACGCTAACATGAAAGTTTCTTTGCTGACGCTAACATGAAAGTCTTTTTGCCAACACTAACAATAAGTCTTTTTGCTAATGCTAACATGAATTTTTCTTTGCTAACACTAACATGAAAGTATTTTTGTCAACGCTAACATTAAGTCTCTTTGCTACTGCTAACATGAACGTTTCTTTGCTAACACTAACATGGAAGTCTTTTTGTCAACGCTAACATTAAAGTCTTTTTGCTAACGCTAACATTAAAGTATTTTTGCTAACACTAACATGAACGTTTCTTTGCTAACACTAACATGAAAGTCTTTTTGCCAACGCAAACATTAAAGTCTTTTTGGTAACACTAACATGAACGTTTCTTTGCTAACACTAACATGAAAGTCTTTTCATCAACGCTAACATTAAAGTCTTTTTGCTAATGCTAACATTAAAGTATTTTTGCTAACACTAACATTAAAGTCTTTTTGCTAACACTAACATGAACGTTTCTTTGCTAACGCTAACTTGAAAGTCTTTTTGCGAGCACTAACATTAAGTCTCTTTGCTACTGCTAACATGAACGTTTCTTTGCTAACGCTAACATGAAAGTCTTTTCGTCAACGCTAACATTAAAGTATTTTTGCTAACGCTAACATTAAAGTCTTTTTGCTAACACTAACATTAAAGTCTTTTTGCTAACACTAACATGAACGTTTCTTTGCTAACACTACCATGAAAGTCTTTTTGCCAACGCTAACATTAAAGTATTTTTGCTAACGCTAACATTAAAGTATTTTTGCTAACACTAACATTAAAGTCTTTTTGCTAACACTAACAAGAACGTTTCTTTGCTAACACTAACATGAAAGTCTTTTTGCCAACGCTAACTTTAAAGTTTTTTGGTAACGCTAACATGAAAGTTTCTTTGCTGACACTAACATGAAAGTCTTTTTGCCAACGCTAACATTAAAGTCTTTTTGGTAACGCTAACATGAAAGTTTCTTTGCTGACGCTAACATGAAAGTATTTTTGCCAACACTAACAATAAGTCTTTTTGCTAATGCTAACATGAATGTTTCTTTGCTAACGCTAACATGGAAGTCTTTTTGTCAACGCTAACATTAAAGTCTTTTTGCCAACGCTAACATTAAAGTATTTTTGCTAACACTAACATGAACGTTTCCTTCCTAACACTAACATGAAAGTCTTTTTGCCAACGCAAACATTAAAGTATTTTTGCTAACGCTAACATGAAAGTTTCTTTGCTGACGCTAACATGAAAGTCTTTTTGCCAACACTAACAATAAGTCTTTTTGCTAATGCTAACATGAATTTTTCTTTGCTAACACTAACATGAAAGTATTTTTGTCAACGCTAACATTAAGTCTCTTTGCTACTGCTAACATGAACGTTTCTTTGCTAACACTAACATGGAAGTCTTTTTGTCAACGCTAACATTAAAGTCTTTTTGCTAACGCTAACATTAAAGTATTTTTGCTAACACTAACATGAACGTTTCTTTGCTAACACTAACATGAAAGTCTTTTTGCCAACGCAAACATAAAGTCTTTTTGGTAACACTAACATGAACGTTTCTTTGCTAACACTAACATGAAAGTCTTTTTGCCAACACTAACAATAAGTCTTTTTGCTAATGCTAACATGAATGTTTCTTTGCTAACGCTAACATGAAAGTCTTTTTGTCAACGCTAACATTAAGTCTCTTTGCTACTGCTAACATGAACGTTTCTTTGCTAACTTTAACATGGAAGTCTTTTTTGCCAACACTAACATTAAGTCTTTTTGCTAATGCTAACATGAATGTTTCTTTGCTAACACTAACATGAAAGTATTTTTGTCAACGCTAACATTAAGTCTCTTTGCTACTGCTAACATGAACGTTTCTTTGCTAACACTAACATGGAAGTCTTTTTGTCAACGCTAACATTAAAGTCTTTTTGCTAACGCTAACATTAAAGTATTTTTGCTAACACTAACATGAACGTTTCTTTGCTAACACTAACATGAAAGTCTTTTTGCCAACGCAAACATTAAAGTCTTTTTGGTAACACTAACATGAACGTTTCTTTGCTAACACTAACATGAAAGTCTTTTTTGCCAACACTAACATTAAGTCTTTTTGCTAATGCTAACATGAATGTTTCTTTGCTAACGCTAACATGAAAGTCTTTTTGTCAACGCTAACATTAAGTCTCTTTGCTACTGCTAACATGAACGTTTCTTTGCTAACTTTAACATGGAAGTCTTTTTTGCCAACGCTAACATTAAGTCTCTTTGCTAATGCTAACATGAACGTTTCTTTGCTAACACTAACATGAAAGTCTTTTTTGCCAACACTAACATTAAGTCTTTTTGCTAATGCTAACATGAATGTTTCTTTGCTAACGCTAACATGAAAGTCTTTTTGTCAACGCTAACATTAAGTCTCTTTGCTACTGCTAACATGAACGTTTCTTTGCTAACTTTAACATGGAAGTCTTTTTGTCAACGCTAACATTAAAGTATTTTTGCTAATGCTAACATTAAAGTATTTTTGCTAACACTAACATGAACGTTTCTTTGCTAACACTAACATGAAAGTCTTTTTGCCAACGCTAACATTAAAGTCTTTTTGGTAACGCTAACATGAAAGTTTCTTTGCTGACGCTAACATGAAAGTCTTTTTTGCCAACACTAACATTAAGTCTTTTTGCTAATGCTAACATGAACATTCCTTTGCTAACGCTAACATGAAAGTCTTTTTGTCAATGCTAACATTAAAGTCTTTTTGCTAACGCTAACATTAAAGTATTTTTGCTAACACTAACATGAACATTTCTTTGCTATCACTAACATGAAAGTCTTTTTGCCAACGCTAACCCATCCATCCATCCATTTTCTACCGCTTATTCCCTTTTGGGGTAGCGGGGGGCGCTGGCGCCTATCTCAGCTACAATCGGGCGAAAGGCAGGGTACACCCTGGACAAGTCGCCACCTCATCGCAGGGCCAGCACAGATAGACAGACAACATTCACACTCACATTCACACACTAGGGACCATTTAGTGTTGCCAATCAACCTATCCCCAGGTGCATGTCTTTGGAAGTGGGAGGAAGCCGGAGTACCCGGAGGGAACCCACGCATTCACGGGGAGGACATGCAAACTCCACACAGAAAGATCCCGAGCCTGGATTTGAACCCAGGACTGCAGGAACTTCGTATTGTGAGGCAGACGCACTAACCCCTCTGCCACCGTGAAGCCGCCAACGCTAACATTAAAGTCTTTTTGGTAACGCTAACATGAAAGTTTCTTTGCTAACACTAACATGAAAGTCTTTTTACCAACACTAACATTAAGTCTTTTTGCTAATGCTAACATGAATGTTTCTTTGCTAACGCTAACATGGAAGTCTTTTTGTCAATGCTAACATTAAAGTCTTTTTTGCTAACGCTAACATTAAAGTATTTTTGCTAACACTAACATTAAAGTCTTTTTGCTAACACTAACGTGAACGTTTCTTTGCTAACACTAACATGGAAGTCTTTTTGCCAACGCTAAAATTAAAGTTTTTTTGGTAACACTAACATGAAAGTTTCTTTGCTGACGCAAACATGAAAGTTTCTTTGCTGACGCTAACATGAAAGTATTTTTGCCAACACTAACAATAAGTCTTTTTGCTAATGCTAACATGAATGTTTCTTTGCTAACGCTAACATGAAAGTCTTTTTGCCAACACTAACATTAAGTCTCTTTGCTACTGCTAACATGAACGTTTCTTTGCTAACGCTAACATGAAAGTCTTTTCGTCAATGCTAACATTAAAGTCTTTTTGCTAACGCTAACATTAAAGTATTTTTGCTAACACTAACATTAAAGTCTTTTTGCTAACACTAACAAGAACGTTCCCTTGCTAACACTAACATGAAAGTCTTTTTGCCAACGCTAACATTAAAGTTTTTTTGGTAACGCTAACATGAAAGTTTCTTTGCTAACACTAACATTAAAGTCTTTTTGGTAACGCTAACATGAAAGTTCCCTTGCTGACGCTAACATGAAAGTCTTTTTGCCAACGCTAAGATTAAAGTTTCTTTGCTAACACTAACATGAAAGTCTTTTGCCAACGCTAACATTAAAGTCTTTTTGGTAACGCTAACATGAAAGTTTCTTTGCCGACGCTAACATGAAAGTCTTTTTGCCAACACTAACAATAAGTCTTTTTGCTAATGCTCACATGAATGTTTCTTTGCTAACGCTAACATGAAAGTCTTTTTGCCAACACTAACATTAAGTCTCTTTGCCACTGCTAACATGAACGTTTCTTTGCTAACGCTAACATGAAAGTATTTTCGTCAATGCTAACATTAAAGTCTTTTTGCTAACGCTAACATTAAAGTATTTTTGCTGACGCTAACATGAAAATATTTTTGCCAACACTAACAATAAAGTATTTTTGCTGACGCAAACATGAACTCTTTTTGCAAACGCTAACATGAAACTCTATTTCCTAAGGCTAACATGAACATTTCTTTGCTAATGCTAACGTGAACATTTCTTTGCTAACTCTAACATTGAAGTCTTTTTGCTGACGCTAACATGAAACTATTTTGCTAACGCTAAAATGTAACTCTTTTTACTAACGCTAACATGAAACTCTTTTTGTTGACGCTAAAGTGATAATTTCTTTGCCAACGCTAAAGTGAACGTTTCTTTGCTAATGCTAACATGAAACTCTTTTTGCTAATGCTAACATTAAAAACTCTTTTTGCTAACACTAACATGAAACTCTTTTTGCTAATGCTAACATGAACATTTCTTTGCAAACGCTAACATGAAACTCTTTTTGTTAACAATTTATTTCTTTGCTAATGCTAACATGAACATTTTTTTGCTAGCGCTAACATGAAACTCCTTTTGCTAATGCTAACATGAACATTTCTTTGCTAATGCTAACATGAAACTCTTTTTGCTAATGCTAACATTAAAAACTCTTTTTGCTAACACTAACATGAAACTCTTTTTGCTAATGCTAACATGAACATTTCTTTGCTAGCGCTAACATGAAACTCCTTTTGCTAATGCTAACATGAACATTTCTTTGCAAACGCTAACATGAAACTCTTTTTACTAACAATTCATTTCTTTGCTAACGCTAGCATGACACTCTTTTTGCTAATGCTAACATGAACATTTCTTTGCTAACACTAACATGAACATTTCTTTGCAAACGCTAACATGAAACTCTTTTTGCTAACAATTCATTTCTTTGCTAATGCTAACATGAACGTTTCTTTGCTAACGCTAACATGAAACTCTTTTTGCTAATGCTATCATGAACATTTTTTGCTAACGCTAACATGAACATTTCTTTGTAAACGCTAACATGAAACTCTTTTTGCTAATGCTAACATGAACATTTCTTTGCAAACGCTAACATGAAACTCTTTTTGCTAACAAGTCATTTCTTTTCTAACGCTAACATGAACATTTCTTTGGTAACCCTAAAATGAAACTCTTTTTGCTAACACTAAGGTGAACGTTTCTTTATGAAACAAAATTCGCACTAAGGCAAAACTATGAACATAAAACAAAAACTTGCACCGCGGCATAAATAACGACAAAACTTACTTTGGAACAGAACGAGAACGGGACGCGGATCATTGGCATGGATTACAAGGTGCGTAGCAGGTGATGGAGGGTGATGTTGCCAGAATGAACAACAGAAACAGACAGGCTTAAATAATACTGTGGTGATGAGTGAAAACAGGTGTGAGACATGAGGGCAGGTGAAATCTAATGGGTAGTCATGGTGACAAAACAAACCAGGAAGAGCAAAAACAGGAACTGAGTGGCCAAAAAACAAACATGACTCAGACAAAACGGGATCACATAGACATGATAGTTCTCATGACGAAGCAAGAAATGCACCATGAACTTTGCTTTGTCTTTGGCTTTTTTGCGACTCATCTTACCGACAAGGATCAGGGATTGAATGATTGACAGCAATCACTTCAACATGCAAACAAACATTGAGTAGCCTGCAGTTATTTTTACTTTGATTATAAGAATATAACAATAAATATGAAACATGAAAACATTTTATTGTCACTCTGTGTGTGTGTGTGTGTGTGTGTGTGTGTGTGTGTGTGTGTGTGTGTGTGTGTGTGTGTGTGTGTGTGTGTATGCGTGTGCGTGCCACTCCATTCCACTCCATTTAGCATCACTTCATCGGCCTTAATTGGATGGTGAGGATCAGTAATTAGGGGGCGTGGCCTTGTTGAGCATCTTAGTGACCCTTGTGAGTGAGTGAGTGTTTCTTCCAAGACACGCATGAAGACTGGGGACCACCTCAATTACTTGTATGTAGATTAAACACACATCTCAAACACACACACACACACACACACACACACACACATAAATAAATAAATAAATAAATAAATGGGTTGTACTTGTATAGCGCTTTTCCACCTTCAAGGTACTCAAACCACTTTGACACTACTTCCACATTCACCCATTCACACACACATTCACACACTGATGGAGGGAGCTGCCATGCAAGGCGCCAACCAGCACCCATCAGGAGCAAGGGTGAAGTGTCTTGCTCAGGACACAACGGACGTGACGAGGTTGGTACTAGGTGGGGATTGAACCAGGGACCCTCGGGTTGTGCATGGCCACTCTCCCACTCCACCACGCCGTCCCTCATCCATCATCCTCATCATCCTCATCATCATCATTATCATCATTAATATCATCATCATCATCACCATCCTCATCCTCACCATCATCATCAACAAAGTCATCATCATCATCAACATCCTCGTCATCATCATCATCAACATTAACATCATCATCATCAATAACATCATCATCAACATCATCATCATCAATAACATCATCATCACCATCATCATCATCATTAACATCATCATCATCATCAACATCCTCGTCATCATCATCATCATCATCAACATCATCATCATCAATAACATCATCATCACCATCACCATCATCATCATCATCATTAAAATCATCATCATCATCAACATACTCATCATCATCATCATCAACATCATCATCATCATCATCAACATCATCATCATCAATAACATCATCATCATCACCATCATTATCATCATTAACATCATTAACATCATCATCATTCTTATCATCATCATCATCGTCATCAACAATAACATCATCATCATCATCATCATCATCAACATCCTCGTCATCATCATCAACATCATCATCACCATCATCATCATCAACATCCTCGTCATCATCATCAACATCATCATCACCATCATCATCATTAACATCATCATCATCGTCATCATCAACATCCTCGTCATCATCATCAACATCAATATCATCATCATCATCATCATCATCATTAACATCATCATCATCATCATCAACATCCTCGTCATCATAATCATCATCAATATCATCATCATCATCATCATCATTATTAACATCATCATCATCATCAACATCTTCGTCATCATAATCATCATCAATATCATCATCATCATCAACATCATCATCATCAATAACATCATCATCACCATCATCATCATCATCAACATACTCATCATCATCAACATCCTCGTCATCATCATCAACATCATCATCATTAACATCATCATCATCATCATCAACATCCTCGTCATCATCATCATCATCAACATCAATATCATCATCATCATCATCATCATTAACATCATCATCATCATCATCAACATCCTCGTCATCATAATCATCATCAATATCATCATCATCATCATCATCATCACCATCATCATCATCATCATCATCATCATCATCAACATCATTATCATCATTAACATCATCATCATCAACACCCTCGTCATCATCATCATCATCAATAACATCATCATCACCATCATCATCATTAACATCATCATCATCAACATCCTCGTCATCATAATCATCATCAATATCATCATCATCATCATCATCATTATTAACATCATCATCATCATCAACATCTTCGTCATCATAATCATCATCAATATCATCATCATCATCAACATCATCATCATCATTAACATCATCATCACCATCATCATCATCATCAACATACTCATCATCATCAACATCCTCGTCATCATCATCAACATCATCATCATTAACATCATCATCATCATCATCAACATCCTCGTCATCATCATCATCATCAACATCAATATCATCATCATCATCATCATCATTAACATCATCATCATCATCATCAACATCCTCGTCATCATAATCATCATCAATATCATCATCATCATCATCATCATCACCATCATCATCATCATCATCATCATCATCATCAACATCATTATCATCATTAACATCATCATCATCAACACCCTCGTCATCATCATCATCATCAATAACATCATCATCACCATCATCATCATTAACATCATCATCATCAACATCCTCGTCATCATAATCATCATCAACATCAATATCATCATCATCATCAATAACATCATCATCATCACCATCATCATCATTAACATCATCATCATCACCATCATCATCATTAACACCATCATCATCATTAACATCATCATCATCATCATAATCATCATCATCATAATCATCATCATCATCACCATCATCATCATCATCATCATCATCAATAACATCATCATCACCATCATCATCATCATCAACATCCTCGTCATCCTAATCATCATCAACATCAATATCATCATCATCATCATCATCATCATCACCATCATCGTCATTATCATCATCAACATCGTCATCATCAATATCATCATCATCACCATCATCATCATCATCATCATCATCATCATCAACATCATCATCATCATCACCATCATCATCATCATCATCATCAATCCATCATCAATCAAAGTGTGTGTGTGTGTGGGGGGGGGGGGGGGGGGGCACATCTGCGGTCCCCTCCAAGGTTTCTCATTTTCATCCTATTGAGTTGAGTTTTTCCTTGCCCTGATATGTGATCTGAGCCCAGAATGTCGGTGTGGCTTGTTCAGCCCTTTGAGGAATTAGGGCTGTGTAAGTAAACATTGATTGATTGATTGATTGATTGATTGAAGAAGCATGTTCAAAGAGAAACAACATCTTGTGTGACGAGGTCGGCGATGAATATTGCATTTCTTAAATCTTTTCACGTTTAATATGTTTTTATGCAACTTAAATGTTGCCAGTACCACATAAGATATGTTTTAATTGCTGATGCGGGTTTATTGATTTGGAAATGCGCCAGAAAATAACCTGTTTTGTGCACTGCTGATGTGTTTCAATGCTCAGTAGTGCATACATGTGTTCCTGTACAGCAGGGGTGTCCAAACTTTTTCCACTAAGGGCCGCACATGGAAAATTAAAGCATGCGGGGGCCATTCTCATATTTTTCATTTTCAAACCATGACAAAATATTTGGATTTTTTTATTGATTTATTTTTTTTTTTAACTTTAAGGGCTCCCGGGGACCATACAGGGTCTGCTCAGTCATTAAAATGTTGAAAACAAGTCAAATTATCATTTTTATTTTTAACGTTTACACTAAATCTATATCAACTTTGGGTTGATGTAAAGTAAAAAAAAAAAAATGCCTTTTTTGTCAAAGACAAATTTGTTTTTAACAGAAAAACTGAAATTTGCAGTATTTCCCCCATTGCCCAAAACATACAAAAAGCAATGTTTGATGTGAAGTAATAGGAGCCCTAAAAAGATCAATAATGCAAGAAACCATTGATTATTTTTGAGTAATAACAGAGAAAAGATCAATAAAATCCCAGTAAATATCTTTGGGATCTAAATGATCCCCCACTCATAAATTGATACATTTTTTTTCATTTTTTTTATTTACTTTCAACACTTAAGTTATGAGATCAACTTCAGATACATCTGTCGATTTTAAGTTTGAACTATTATTTTGTTTGTTTCATGCTCTTTTGTCAAAGAAAACCATGTATTTATATGGCAAACACACAATATATGCAATATTTCCCACATAAAACATTTTCAAGCAAAATATTTGAAGTAAATGAAGGTTTGAATAGGTCAATAATTTAGTATAATACAGATTTTTTTAAACTTTAAACAAACAAAAAAAAAAAACTTTCTTCCGCTCCTTTTAATGTTTTTTTTTATTTTTACAAGAACATTTCCAGAATGTGCGCCGGGCCGGTAAACAATTAGTTGAGGGCCGCAAATGGCCCCCGAGCCTCACTTTGGACACCCCTGCTGTATAGGACTTGTCCAGCAATGGTCATGTGAGGACATCAATGTTCGTTTTTTACCGAGGTCATCATGGAAGTAGGAAATCACTGATGGCCCAGGTGGGACCCGCAAAGCTTGATTCCTTCTCAACGCACCCGACCTCCATCAGCGTTTGGACGCAGTCGCTAAATAACCTGCAGGCTGATGCTCCACTAATGAGAGACGTCTGCTGTCCTCGGGCAACAGTCTGCCACTCACCAATAGTGTGTGTGTGTGTGTGTGTGTGTGTGTGTGTGTGTGTGTGTGTGTGTGTGTGTGTGTGTGTGTGTGTGTGTGTGTGTGTGTGTGTGTGTGTGTGTGGACGTGAGAGGAAGTGAGCTGTGTACGCACCTAAGGCCAGTCTTAAGACATCATCGACCTTCAGGGCAAGCTATGAGGGATGAGGACATCAGCGAGGCGGGTATGTGTGTTTGTGCGTGTCTTGTTTATTGCTTGTTTTGTTTTTTTATGTACACTGATGCACTCCAGCCGCTCCACTTCACGCTAGTTTTTTTGGGCCTTTGATGCTGCTGTTGCTCCACATGTCAGGTTGCTTCAGAGAGTCATGTTTGTGGAATGCCCTCCCTGACCACCTGAGGGAACCACAGACTGAAAATCCTTCTTTTTAAAACAGCCTGTCTTTGGAGATATATAGCGGGGGTCGGCAACCCGCAGCTCTAGGCTCTTTAGCGTCGCCCTAGTGGCTCTCTGGAGGTTTTTCAAAAATGTATGAAAAATGGAAAAAAATGAGGGGAAAAATAATGTTTTTGTTTTAATATGGTTTTTGCAGGAGGACAAACATGGCGCAGACCTCCCTAAAAGCACACCGTTTATATTAAACATGCTTCACTGATCGAGCGCCGTTTTGTCCTACTGATTTTGGCGGTCCTTGAACTCACCGCAGTTTGTTCACATGTACAACTTTCTCCGACTTTCTTGGACGTGATTTATGCCACTTCTTTTTTTTCTGTCTCATTTTGTCAGCCAAACTTTTAACGTTGTGCGTGAATGCATAAAGGTGAGTTTTGTTGATGTTATTGACTTATGTGGAGTGTGCTAATCAGACATATTTGGTACCTGCATGACCGCAAGCTAATCGATGCTAACATGATATTTAGGCTAGCTATATGTACATATTGCATCATTATGTCTCATTTGTAGCTATATTTGAGCTCATTTAGTTTCCTTTAAGTCTTCTTTATTCAATTTATATCTCATGATACAGTATCTGAATGTAATATGGCTTTTAATTTTTTTGCGGCTCCAGACAGATTTTTTTTTGTATTTTTGTTCCAATATGGCTCCGTCAACGTTTTGGGTTGCCGACCCCTGATATATAGAATAGAATAGAATAGAATAAAAAAGAATAAAATAGAATAGAATGGACTTTATTGTCATTATATTTGCATACAACAAGTTTAAGGACTCCAACTTAAGGTGCAGTAGTGGGAATAAATATGGGCACAAGACGCAATAAAGGAAAAACTAACAATTGAAATGAACAGATTACTATCCAATAAAAATAATAAACAATCCTGTACAATTAACAAAACACTATAGAAATACAAAATACTGTACAATATACAGAACAAGACAAGAGTACCCAAGTAATAAATAACAATCAGTGTCGGACGTATTGCACCTGAAGGGTAGTATTGCACAGTAGGGTATTAGGGTAGGATATCGAACAGGGGTGAATTATTATTATAAGTTAGAGTTCAATATGGTGACAGCTCTTGGAAAGAAGCTGTCTCTGAGCCTGTTTGTTCTGGCTCTGATGCACCTGTAGCGCCTGCCCGATAAGTCCTGAAAATGTGCGCGAGTCCACCTTTGTAGTCATAAGCCTCTTCTTTTTCCCGCCATTTCTAATATAAAGTAGTGTAAAGTTCTTACTTATATCTGTCAGTAAACTCGCCATGAAAGCACTAAAACATATTAGTGTAGTGAGTTTATATTATTCACCCAAGGAACTTTAATTATTGGAGAGTTCCGGTCGGTTGGTTTTTCATGGGACACATTTCCGGCCTTGTTGTTGTTTCCCAACGAGGAGATGCTGCTCCGGAACACTAACCCTAACCTCAATCCTAAAGCTAACCCTAAACCTGACCCAACCCTTACGCTAAGCCTAACCCTAACCTCTAACCTCAAACCCTTAAAATCTATCCATCCATCCATTTTTTATCGCTTATCCCTTTTGGGTTGCGGGGGTTGCAGTAGCCTACCTTAGCTGCAATCAGGCAGAAGGCGGCGTACACCCTGGACAAGTCGCTACCTCATTGCAGGGCCAACACAGATGGACAGACAACATTCACACTCACATTCACACACTAAGGACCATTTAGTGTTGCCAGTCAACATATCCCCAGGTGCATGTCTAACCCTAACCCTAACCCTAACCCTTATAGATAAAAGCCAGATAGAGAGATAGTAAGCACCTCAAATGATTTATATGTGTTACTTTGGTTAGGGGTAAGGTTAAGGTTTTCATTGTATGTTAGTCCGACCCCTCCGCCCCTTTTAAGGGGACGGGCGATATGTGCACTTGTATAGTTAGGAGGAGATGCCTTGTTTTAGCCAAGTCTCACTCAGACCAATGACGTCAATATTTTTGTCTCTAATGAACTCATTAACTAATAACGTTTTGGGACACAGTGATCTGGTGTTTAATAAGGTCATATTATAAGTAGTGGGCTGTTTTGAGGAACTGTTGTTAATGGTATCCATAGTATTGATATTAATAACGTTACGTTTATTTTGTGTAGAGCGCCTGAAGCCATTTGGAACACATCTAGGAATCAGAATCATATCAGAATCACTTGAGATATGACCATTGTTGCGTTTGGACCAGGTGTTCCTCCGAGGAAATTTAAGTTGCTGGTCAATCCCAAGTTCTTTTGATGACACATAAGCTGATTTTAAATGATAACCCAGAACAGAATAGGTATTTTGCAATTTATTCCAAAGCTTTGGAGAGACCAACATTTTAAGTTGCTGGTCAATCCCAAGTTCTTTTGATGACACATAAGCTGATTTTAAATGATAACCCAGAACAGAATAGGTATTTTGCAATTTATTCCAAAGCTTTGGAGAGACCAACATTTTAAGTTGCTGGTCAATCCCAAATTCTTTTGATGACACATAAGCTGATTTTAAATGATAACCCAGAACAGAATAGGTATTTTGCAATTTATTCCAAAGCTTTGGAGAGACCAACCTAAAAAAATAACACATTCAATTTGTATCGCCTAGTTGATCTGAAAACCCTATGGAAGCGCTGTCTTCTTCAATATCTCCCCCACCCACACCCACCGGAACGAATACACATATCTGTTGTTCTGCTAAGCCTGAGACAGGAAGAGATAAGAAGGGAGTATAGCTACTCCTTACATTCCTAAAGCTTCAAGGTTAACACACACAGTTTACGAGCGGACAACCAAAAAGAGAACAAATAGAAAAGCACTAGGTGTTTTCAAATATGACTACGAATATAAAGAAATAACTCTTAAATGTGGATAAATGTAGATATCTATCTTTGTCACCATCCACAGATAAGAATCCCAATGGACCAGAAAGCTACACAGGAGTAGCTGGACCAGAACGTCATCAACACCATGGTCAGGTTCTAGCACTAAAGGGTTTTAAGGATCCGTAGAGATTTCAAAGTGAGCGTGGTTGCAATTGTGATTGGCGTGGACGCGAAAGTGGCTTGTTGCTCTTCTCCTCGTGACGCAGTTCAAGCTGAGCATGTCAGCAGCAGTGGTCCAGATGTTTGCTCTCTTACTTTCCAAATGAGTCCAAGTGAAAAGTTGATGAGTATTTTAAAGTAGAAGATTCGCGTGAAAGCCATTTATTCTTTCTGAGAGCATTTTTCTTTCCGTGACGAGGCCAAGCGGAGGCCAACTTTTCAACTCTCATCCCCGACCTCACTCAGGATGAAGAGGAAGATTGTTGAACTGATGCCCATTCAGCACTTTGTCATGTATGCACTTCCTGTCTTCCGTCTGCTCAGCTGATCTTCTTGAAGAGGACCTTTGTTGGTCACATGACTTTGGCCCGCAGACATTGAACTTTGAGCGCTCCTCGCCAGACGCACTCATTGTTAGCACGCCGCCCCGCCATTACCCTCGCTGACCTCAGCAGCTGCTTGTGCTCGCCTGGTCGCCTCGCCACTCCGACATTTCCTCTCCCGGCCCCGTCCTCCTCACTTTACTATCATATGATGATAATAGTAATAATAATAATAATAATAATAATACTAATATTAGTAGTAATTATAATAGTTTTGGTTATCAATAACAATTATTCAAAATTATAATGACAATGATAATAATAATAATAATGAAAATGATAACAATTTAAATGATAATAATGATACTAAAATAATAATGATAATATAGTAATATAATAATATTAACAATAATAATATTAACAATAATAATATAATAATAATAATAATAATAATGATAATAATGGTAAGGATATCAATTACGGTTATGACACTGATAATGATAACAATTATTATGATAGTTATTGTAATGATAATAATATAATAATAATAACAATAACAACAATAATAGTAATAATATTAATAATAATAATGATAGTAATAATCAGATGTCTTCACCAGAAGATATCTGGTCTTTTTCACCAGAAGATGTCTGGTCCCTCACCAAAAGATATTTAGTCCCTCACCAGAAGACATTTGGTCACTTACCAGAAGACATCTGGTCTTTCACCAAAAGACTTCTGGTCCCTAACCAGAAGACATCTGGTCTTTCACCAAAAGACTTCTGGTCCCTCACCAGAAGACATCTGGTCTTTCACCAAAAGACTTCTGGTCCCTCACCAGAAGACGTCTGGTCCCTCACCAGAAGACATCTAGTCCGTCACTAGAAGACTTCTAGTCCCTCACCAGAAGACTTCTAGTCCCTCACCAAAAGACATCCGGTCCCTCACCAGAAGACATCTGGTCCCTCACCAGAAGACGTCTGGTCTCTCACCAGAAGACTTCTGGTCCCTCACTAGAGGACTACTAGTCTCTCACCAGAAGACTTCTGGTCCCTCACCAGAGGACAACTAGTCTCTCACCAGTCTGGTCCCTCACCAGAAGACTTCTGTTCCCTCACCAGAGGAATACTAGTCCCTCACCAGAATACTTCTGTTCCCTCACCAGAGGAATACTAGTCTCTCACCAGAAGACGTCTGGTCCCTCACCAGAAGACATCTGTTCTTTCACTAGAAGACTTCTTGTTCCTCACCAGAAGATATCTAGTCCCTCACCAGAAGACTTCTAGTCCCTCACCAAAAGACATCCGGTCGCTCACCAGAAGACATCTGGTCCCTCACCAAAATACGTCTGGTCCCTCACCAGAAGACTTCTGGTCCCTCACCAGAAGACTTCTGGTCCCTCACCAGAAGACTACGAGTCTCTCACCAGAAGACATCTGGTATTTTTCACCAGAAGACTTCTGGTCCCTCACCAGAAGACTACGAGTCTCTCACCAGAAGACATCTGGTATTTTTCACTAGAAGACTTCTTGTTCCTCACCAGAAGATATCTAGTCCCTCACCAGAAGACTTCTAGTCCCTCACCAAAAGACATCCGGTCGCTCACCAGAAGACATCTGGTCCCTCACCAAAATACGTCTGGTCCCTCACCAGAAGACTTCTGGTCCCTCACCAGAAGACTTCTGGTCCCTCACCAGAAGACTACGAGTCTCTCACCAGAAGACATCTGGTATTTTTCACCAGAAGACTTCTGGTCCTTCACCTGAAGACGTCTGGTCCCTCACCAGAAGACATCTGTTCTTTCACTAGAAGACTTCTTGTTCCTCACCAGAAGACATCTAGTCCCTCACCAGAAGACTTCTAGTCCCTCACCAAAAGACATTTGGTCCCTCACCAGAAGACATCTGGTCCCTCACCAGAAGACGCCTGGTCCCTCACCAGAAGACTTCTGGTCCCTCACCCGAGGACTACTAGTCTCTCACCAGAAGACTTCTGGTCCCTCACGAGAAGACATCTGTTCTTTCACTAGAAGACTTCTTGTCCCTCACCAGAATACTTCTGTTCCCTCACCAGAGGAATACTAGTCTCTCACCAGAAGACGTCTGGTCCCTCACCAGAAGACATCTGTTCTTTCACTAGAAGACTTCTTGTTCCTCACCAGAAGATATCTAGTCCCTCACCAGAAGACTTCTAGTCCCTCACCAAAAGACATCCGGTCGCTCACCAGAAGACATCTGGTCCCTCACCAAAATACGTCTGGTCCCTCACCAGAAGACTTCTGGTCCCTCAGCAGAAGACTTCTGGTCCCTCACCAGAAGACTACGAGTCTCTCACCAGAAGACATCTGGTATTTTTCACCAGAAGACTTCTGGTCCTTCACCTGAAGACGTCTGGTCCCTCACCAGAAGACATCTGTTCTTTCACTAGAAGACTTCTTGTTCCTCACCAGAAGACATCTAGTCCCTCACCAGAAGACTTCTAGTCCCTCACCAAAAGACATTTGGTCCCTCACCAGAAGACATCTGGTCCCTCACCAGAAGACGCCTGGTCCCTCACCAGAAGACTTCTGGTCCCTCACCCGAGGACTACTAGTCTCTCACCAGAAGACTTCTGGTCCCTCACCAGAAGACATCTGTTCTTTCACTAGAAGACTTCTTGTCCCTCACCAGAAGACATCTGTTCTTTCACTAGAAGACTTCTTGTCCCTCACCAAAAGACATCTGTTCTTTCACCAGAAAACTTCTTGTCCCTCACCAGAAGACATCTGTTCTTTCACTAGAAGACTTCTTGTCCCTCACCCGAAGACATCTAGTCCCTAACCAGAAGACTTCTAGTCCCTCACCAAAAGACATCTGGTCCCTCACCAGAAGACATCTGGTCCCTCACCAGAAGACTTCTGGTCCCTCACCAGAGGACTACTAGTCTCTCACCAGAAGACGTCTGGTCCCTCACCAGAAGACATCTGGTCTTTTTCACCAGAAGACTTCTGGTCCCTCACCAGAAGATGTCTGGTCCCTCACCAGAAGACTTCTGGTCCCTCACAAAAAGACATCTGTTCCCTCACCAGAAGACATCTGGTCTTTCACCAAAGGACGTCTGGTCCCTCACCAGAAGACATCTGTTATTTCACCAGAAGACTTCTTTTCCTTCACCCAAAGACATTTAGTCCCTCACCAGAAGACTACTGGTCCCTCACCAGAAGACTTCTAGTCCCTCACCAGAAGACTACTGGTCCCTCACCAGAATGCGTCTGGTACTTCACCAGAAGACTACTGGTCCCTCACCAGAAGACTACTGGTACCTCACCAGAAGACTACTGGTCCCTCACCAGAAGACATCTGTTCCCTCACCAGAAGACATCTGGTCTTTCACCAAAGGACGTCTGGTCCCTCACCAGAAGACATCTGTTATTTCATCAGAAGACTTATTTTCCTTCACCCAAAGACATTTAGTCCCTCACCAGAAGACTTCTAGTCCCTCACCAGAAGACTTCTAGTCCCTCACCAGAAGACTACTGGTCCCTCACCAGAATGTGTCTGGTACTTCACCAGAAGACTACTGGTCCCTCACCAGAAGACTACTGGTACCTCACCAGAAGACTACTGATCCCTCTTCTGAAGACTACTGGTCCCTCACCAGAAGACTTGTGGTGCGTCCTGGACTGACAAAGACTTGAGTGCTTGCAGCGTGTGGCTAACAAGGAACATCAAACATGATATTTGACAGGAATCCACTGGGCACACATCCAGCCCGAGGAGACTCTAATGGCTCTAATGGCTGCTCAAGACCCGGGTCTTGGACGCCGGGGGACACTCAGAGGGGGATGAGAAGGAGCTTAAGAGGTTTAGCAGGCAGGTAAAATGTCCTGAAAGGCAAAAAAAGCTGCAGAAAAGCAGATTTTGCTCTGCAGGGAGCGAGCATTAATGCCAGCTGCTTCCTGGCGTCTGACATCAAGCCCCGCCCACAAGGATCACATGTGCGGACGCATTATCGAACTCTGCCCACAATAATCATTTCACTTTACAACAACTGCACTCATTAAACATGACCGACATCAATCTTACCCTTTTTACCTTCTTCAGACCTACGAAAAAAGCCTTCCTCTTTAGGACCGCCCTTTTTAATAATTAATAATATATACATACTATACAAATATAACAAAAAAGCTTGTTGTAAAAAAATGAGTTGGAATTTCACAAGAAAAAGGTCAAAATTTCAGAAGAAAAACTTAGAATTTGGGTAGTGTTATTATAAAAGTCCTAATTCTACTTGACGCGAGTCAAAATTTTACAATAAAAACTGAACCTGTGTGCAATATTATGATAAAAGTTGGAATTTTACTCAAAAATAAATGATAAATGGGTTGTATTTGTATAGCGCTTTTCTACCTTCAAGGTACTCAAAGCGCTTTGACACTACTTCCACATTCACACACACATTCACACACTGATGGAGGGAGCTGCCATGCAAGGCGCCAACCAGCACCCATCAGGAGCAAGGCTGAAGTGTCTTGCTCAGGACACAACGGACGTGACGAGGTTGGTTCTAGGCGGGAGTTGAACCAGTGACCCTCGGGTTGCGCACGGCCACTCTTCCACTGCGCCACGCCGTGGAAGAGTGGCCGTGAAAACAGTCGCAAATTTACAAGAAAAGCTTAAAATATTGGCAATTTTATCCAATCCAATCCACTTTATTTATATAGCACATTTAAACAACAATAACGTTTCCAAAGTGCTGCACAGCCATGTTAAAAACAATATTATGCTCCACCAATGACTGAATAAAACAAAAAATGAATAAAAATAAAACCAATATAAAAACAAATATGATTAAAAACCATTTTAAAGGGTAAAATCAATTAAAACAGTAAAATAAAAATAAAAGTGTCTAAAAAACACAGAGGACAACAGAGGACAGAGGACCACACAACTCCATCCATCCATCCATTTTCTACCGCTTATTCCCTTTTGGGGTCGCGGGGGGCGCTGGCGCCTATCTCAGCTACAGTCGGGCGGAAGGCGGGGTACACCCTGGACAAGTCGCCACCTCATCGCAGGGCCAACACAGATAGACAGACAACATTCACACTCACATTCACACACTAGGGCCAATTTAGTGTTGCCAATCAACCTATCCCCAGGTGCATGTCTTTGGAAGTGGGAGGAAGCCGGAATACCCGGAGGGAACCCACGCATTCACGGGGAGAACATGCAAACTCCACACAGAAAGATCCCGAGGCTGGATTTGAACCCAGGACTGCAGGAACTTCGTATTGTGAGGCAGACGCACTAACCCCTCTGCCACCGTGAAGCACCACACAACTCACGTAGTGTTAAAAGCCCATCCATCCATCCATCCATCATCTTCCGCTTATCCGAGGTCGGGTCGCGGGGGCAGCAGCCTAAGCAGGGAAGCCCAGACTTCCCTATCTCCAGCCACTTCGTCTAGCTCTTCCCGGGGGATCCCGAGGCGTTCCCAGGCCAGCCGGGAGACATAGTCTTCCCAACGTGTCCTGGGTCTTCCCCGTGGCCTCCTACCAGCTGGACGTGCCCTAAACACATCCCTAGGGAGGCGTTCGGGTGGCATCCTGACCAGATGCCCGAACCACCTCATCTGGCTCCTCTCAATGTGGAGGAGCAGCGGCTTTACGTTGAGCTCCTCCCGGATGGCAGAGCTTCTCACCCTATCTCTAAGGGAGAGCCCCGCCACCCGGCGGAGGAAACTCATTTGGGCCGCTTGTACCCGTGATCTTATCCTTTCGGTCATGACCCAAAGCTCATGACCATAGGTGAGGATGGGAACGTAGATCGACCGGTAAATTGAGAGCTTTGCCTTCCGGCTCAGCTCCTTCTTCACCACAACGGATCGATACAACGTCCGCATTACTGAAGACGCCGCACCGATCCGCCTGTTGATCTCACGATCCACTCTTCCCCCACTCGTGAACAAGACTCCTAGGTACTTGAACTCCTCCACTTGGGGCAGGGTCTCCTCCCCAACCCGGAGATGGCACTCCACCCTTTTCCGGGCGAGAACCATGGACTCGGACTTGGAGGTGCTGATTCTCATTCCGGTCGCTTCACACTCGGCTGCGAACCGATCCAGCGAGAGCTGAAGATCCCGGTCAGATGAAGCCATCAGGACCACATCATCTGCAAAAAGCAGAGACCTAATCCTGCGGTTACCAAACCGGAACCCCTCAACGCCTTGACTGCGCCTAGAAATTCTGTCCATAAAAGTTATGAACAGAATCGGTGACAAAGGACAGCCTTGGCGGAGTCCAACCCTCACTGGAAATGTAAATTTCGATAAGGTCCGAGATATATTGAGGTGCCAGTCCATGTAAAGATTTAAAAACAAACAGCAATGTTTTAAAATCAATTCTAAAATGAACAGGGAGCCAGTGCAAACTCTGAAGAATTGGGGTTATATGCTGGCGTTTCCTGGCCCCTGTTAAAAGTCCTGCTGCCGCGTTCTGGACTAACTGCAACCGGGAGAGAGCTTTTTGGCTAATGCCAGCATAAAGTGCATCGCAGTAGTCCAGGCCACTTGAAATAAAAGCATGCACGACTTGTTCAAAAAGGTTAAAAGATAAAAACGGTTGAACCTTTACTAAAAGACGAAGGTGATAAAAACCCGATTTTAAAACGCCATGGACTTGTTTGTCTAGTTTAAAATGGCTGTCTATAGTGACGCCAAGGCTGGTGACTTTTACGCTTCATAATTTTATGAAAAGAGTCGTCATTTTACTCGACAAAAGTCACAATTTCATAAGAGAACTTTCAAACACTGGCAATGTTATAAGAAAAATTGAAATTTTACTTGGTAAAATTATGACAAAAGTTATTTAAAAAATCCCCATTTTACAATAACAACAAAAAAAATTGGCATTATTGTGACAAAAGTCAGAATTTTATACAACAAAAGTTGCCATTTTGCATTAAAAAGTAATAATTTTACAAACCCCGTTTCCATATGAGTTGGGAAATTGTGTTAGATATAAATATAAACAGAATACAATGATTTGCAAATCCTTTTCAACCCATATTCAGTTGAATATGCTACAAAGACAACATATTTGATGTTCAAACTCACAAACTTTCTTTTTTTTTTTTTTGCAAATAATATTTAACTTAGAATTTCGTGCCAAAGTAGTTGGGAAAGGGCATGTTCACCACTGTGTTACATCACCTTTTCTTTTAACAACACTCAATAAACATTTAAGAACTGAGGAAACTAATTGTTGAAGCTTTGAAAGTGGAATTCTTTCCCATTCTTGTTTTATGTAGAGCTTCAGTCGTTCAACAGTCCGGGGTCTCTGCTGTCGTATTTTACGCTTCATAATGCGCCACACATTTTCCATGGGAGACAGCTCTGGACTGCAGGCGGGCCAGGAAAGTACCTGCGCTCTTTTTTTACAAATCCACGCTGTTTTAACAAGTGCTGAATGTGGCTTGGCATTGTCTTGCTGAAATAAGCAGGGGCGTCCATGATAACGTTGCTTGGATGACAACATATGTTGTTCCAAAACCTGTACGTACCTTTCAGCATTAATGGTGCCTTCACAGATGTGTAAGTTACCCATGCCTTGGGCACTTATGCACCCCCATACCATCAAAGATGCTGGCTTTTCAACTTTGTGTCGATAACAGTCTGAATTTGGGTTGTAAAGGATTTGCAAATCATTGTATTCCGTTTATATTTACATCTAACACAATTTCCCAACTCATATGGAAACGGGGTTTGTATAATGTTCATTTCATTGAAAAAGTCAGAATAAATCACAGGGTCAATGTTTGCCGCCCACTTCCTGTTGTTGGCATGACATCATCTCATCTCAGCTGAGTCAGCATCGCCTCCAAGACTGCAACTTTTGTTTTGTGCAATGAAAGACGCTTTGTGTGTGTGTGTGTGTGTGTGTGTGTGTGTGTGTGTGTGTGTGTGTGTGTGTGTGTGTGTGTGTGTGTGTGTGTGTGTGTGTGTGTGAGATGTGATTAGTTTGAGCTCCCATCGCAGGTCGACAGCACAGAAGATAAATACTCTGAGAAGTGAGAAGCAAATCAAATCAAGCGACCAATCAAGTCGTTTCTCTCTCCTCGCCTCCTTAGAAGACTTTTAATAAAACATAAACGGGAGAAGACACACTGAATACTAAATATGTCAAACGCCCGAAAGGGACAGGCGGTAGAAAAATGGATGGATGGATACAATACTATATGTTTCCCATATTTATTTTAGTATATAAATAACGCTGTCTTCTTTACTAAACCACTATGAAATTAAGTATTTATTAATCATAAAGTACACGTTTTACAACATGAAATTAAGTCTTTATTAAACATAAAATACATATTTTCCTGACATAAATTAAGTCTTTATTAAACATAAAGTACATATTTTCCGAACATGAAATTAAGTCTCTATTAAACATAAAGTACATATTTTTCCAAAATCAAATTAAGTCTTTATCAAATATGAAGTGCATGTTTTCTCTATGAAATTAAATTGTTGATAGAAATAAAGTACATTTTTTTCCTACATTAAAAATTAAGTCTTTGTTAAATATAAAGTACATGTTTTTCCGAACATGATATTAAGTCTCTATTAAACATAAAGTACATGCTTTTACCTGACATAAATTACGTTTTTATTAAACATAAAGTACATATTTTTTCCAACATTAAATTAAGTCTTTATAAAACATAAAGTACATGTTTTTTTTCTACATTAAAAATTAAGTCTTTATTTAACATAAAGTAAATATTTTTCCAACATTAAATTAAGTCTTTATAAAACATAAAGTACATATTTTTTCCTACATTAGAAATTAAGTCTTTATTAAACATAAAGTACATATTTTTCCCTCATTAAATTAAGTCTTTATAAAACATAAAGTACATATTTTTTTCATACATTAAAAATTAAGTCTTTATTAAACATAAAGTACATTGTTTCCGAATATGAAATTAAGTCTCTATTAAACATAAAGTACATGTTTTTTCCTGACATAAATTAAGTCTTTATTAAACATAAAGTACATATTTTTCCAACATTAAACTAAGTCTTTATAAAACATAAAGTACATGTTTTTTCCCTACATGAAAAATAAGTCTTTATTAAACATAAAGTACATATTTTTCCAACATTAAATTAAGTCTTTATTAAACATAAAGTAAATGTGTTTTCCTACATTATAAATTAAGTCTTATTTCATGACATAAATTAAGTCTTTTTTAAACATAAAGTACATATTTTTCCAACATTAAACTAAGTCTTTATTAAGCATAAAGTACATGATTTTAATACATTAAAAATTAAGTCTTTATTAAATATGAAGTGCATGTTTTCTATATGAAATTAAGTTGTTGATAAAAATAAAGTAAATGTTTTTCCGAACATGAAATTAAGTCTCTATTAAACATAAAGTACATGCTTTTACCTGACATAAATTAAGTTTTTATTAAACATAAAGTACATATTTTTTCCAACATTAAATTAAGTCTTTATAAAACATAAAGTACATGTTTTTTTTCTACATTAAAAATTAAGTCTTTATTTAATATAAAGTAAATATTTTTCCAACATTAAATTAAGTCTTTATAAAACATAAAGTACATGTTTTTCCTACATTAAAAATTAAGTCTTTATTAAACATAAAGTACATATTTTTCCCACATTAAATTAAGTCTTTATAAAACATAAAGTACATGTTTTTTCATACATTAAAAATCAAGTCTTTATTAAACATAAAGTACATATTTTTCCCACATTAAATTAAGTCTTTATAAAACATAAAGTACATGTTTTTTTCATACATTAAAAATTAAGTCTTTATTAAACATAAAGTACATTGTTTCCAAATATGAAATTAAGTCTCTATTAAACATGAAGTACATGTTTTTTCCTGACATAAATTAAGTCTTTATTAAACATAAAGTACATATTTTTCCCAACATTAAAATAAGTCTTTATAAAACATAAAGTACGTGTTTTTTTCCTACATTAAAAATTAAGTCTTTATTTAACATAAAGTACATATTTTTCCCACATTAAATTAAGTCTTTATAAAACATAAAGTACATGTTTTTTTCATACATTAAAAATTAAGTCTCTATTAAACATAAAGTACATGTTTTTTTCTGACATAAATTAAGTCTTCATTAAACATAAAGTACATATTTTTTCCAACATTAAAATAAGTCTTTATAAAACATAAAGTACATGTTTTTTTCATACATTAAAAATTAAGTCTTTAATAAACATAAAGTACATATTTTTCCAACATTAAATTGAGTCATTATAAAATATAAAGTACATGTTTTTCCTACATTAAAAATTAAGTCTATATTAAACATAAAGTAAAAAAATTTCCAACATTAAATTAAGTCTTTATAGAACATAAAGTACATGTTTTTTTCATACATTAAAAATTAAGTCTTTATTAAACATAAAGTACATTGTTTCCAAATATGAAATGAAGTCTCTATTAAACATAAAGTACATGTTTTTTCCTGACATAAATTAAGTCTTTATTAAACATGAAGTACATATTTTTCCAACATTAAAATAAGTCTTTATAAAACATAAAGAACATGTTTTTTCCTACATTAAAAATGAAGTCTTTATTAAACATAAAGTACATATTTTTCCCACATTAAATTCAGTCTTTATAAAACATAAAGTACATGTTTTTGTCTTACATTAAAAATTAAGTCTTTATTAAACATAAAGTACATTGTTTCCGAATATGAAATTAAGTCTCTATTAAACATAAAGTACATGTTTTTACCTGACATGAATTAAGTCTTTATTAAACATAAAGTACATATTTTTTCCAACATCAAAATAAGTCTTTATAAAACATAAAGTACATGTTTTTTTCATACATTAAAAATTAAGTCTTTATTAAACATAAAGTACATTGTTTCCAAATATGAAATTAAGTCTCTATTAAACATGAAGTACATGTTTTTTCCTGACATAAATTAAATCTTTATTAAACATAAAGTACATATTTTTCCCAACATTAAAATAAGTCTTTATAAAACATAAAGTACGTGTTTTTTTCCTACATTAAAAATTAAGTCTTTATTTAACATAAAGTACATATTTTTCCCACATTAAATTAAGTCTTTATAAAACATAAAGTACATGTTTTTTTCATACATTAAAAATTAAGTCTCTATTAAACATAAAGTACATGTTTTTTTCTGACATAAATTAAGTCTTCATTAAACATAAAGTACATATTTTTTCCAACATTAAAATAAGTCTTTATAAAACATAAAGTACATGTTTTTTTCATACATTAAAAAATAAGTCTTTAATAAACATAAAGTACATATTTTTCCAACATTAAATTGAGTCATTATAAAATATAAAGTACATGTTTTTCCTACATTAAAAATTAAGTCTATATTAAACATAAAGTACATATTTTTCCAACATTAAATTAAGTCTTTATAGAACATAAAGTACATGTTTTTTTCATACATTAAAAATTAAGTCTTTATTAAACATAAAGTACATTGTTTCCAAATATGAAATTAAGTCTCTATTAAACATAAAGTACATGTTTTTTCCTGACATAAATTAAGTCTTTATTAAACATGAAGTACATATTTTTCCAACATTAAAATAAGTCTTTATAAAACATAAAGAACATGTTTTTTCCTACATTAAAAATGAAGTCTTTATTAAACATAAAGTACATATTTTTCCCACATTAAATTCAGTCTTTATAAAACATAAAGTACATGTTTTTGTCATACATTAAAAATTAAGTCTTTATTAAACATAAAGTACATTGTTTCCGAATATGAAATTAAGTCTCTATTAAACATAAAGTACATGTTTTTACCTGACATGAATTAAGTCTTTATTAAACATAAAGTACATATTTTTTCCAACATTAAAATAAGTCTTTATAAAACATAAAGTACATGTTTTTTTCATACATTAAAAATTAAGTCTTTATTAAACATAAAGTACATTGTTTCCGAATATGAAATTAAGTCTCTATTAAACATAAAGTACATGTTTTTTCCTGACATGAATTAAGTCTTTAATAAACATAAAGTACATATTTTTTCCAACATTAAATTAAGTCTTTATAAAACATAAAGTACATGTTTTTTTCATACATTAAAAATTAAGTCTTTATTAAACATAAAGTACATTGTTTCCGAATATGAAATTAAGTCTCTATTAAACATAAAGTACATGTTTTTTCCTGACATAAATTAAGTCTTTAATAAACATAAAGTACATATTTTTTCCAACATTAAATTAAGTCTTTATAAAACATAAAGTACATGTTTTTTTCCTACATTAAAAATGAAGTCTTTATTTAACATAAAGTACATATTTTTCCGACATTAAATTAAGTCTTTATTTAACATAAAGTACATGTTTTTTCTTACATTAAAAATTAAGTCTCTATTAAACATAAAGTACAGTTTTTCCGAACATGAAATTCAGTCTCTACTAAACATAAAGTACATGTTCTTTTCCTACATAAAAAATGAAGTCTTTATTAAACACAAAGTACATGTTTTTCCTAACTTTATTAAACATAAAGTCCAGCTCTTGTTAAGAAGTGTTGGTTTTCATGGCATGGCGTTAGCATCCAACATGGTGATAAAGTGCTAACCACATGTGACAAGTCACCAGCGGCGGCCGTCAGGTATCAGCGGCGTCACGGCGGTGAAGTCGTGCGAGCGAGAGCCAAGGCGCAAGGTCAGCGTGACACAACTCATCAAATCTGTTCCGAGCCATCGCAACACCTTGGTATGTCTCACCTGCAGCCCTCCGCCGACATGGCGTCACGCCGCCGCCAGGGAGAAACTCACCGGCTGCGTGTGCGCGCGTGTGTGTGTGTGTGTGTGTGTGTGTGTGTGCGTGTGTGTGTGTGTGTGTGTGTGTGTGTGTGTGTGTGTGTGTGTGTGTGTGTGTGTGTGTGCTTTAGGACATTTCCGCCTGACAGACTTTGCGAAGCTATTAAACATGCAAATGATCCACGCCGGGGTGTTAGCGTTAGCACGTTAGCACAACACGCGAAAGCAGCGTGTAGGTGCGGGTGTCCCTAGTCGCCCGTAAAGACCAGATGAGTCGCCCGCCGGCCTGTTCTAAAAATAGCTCAAATAGCAGCACTTACCAGTGAGCTGCCTCAATTTTTTAGATTGTATTTATTTACTACCAAGCTGGTCTCGCTTTGCTGGACATTTTTAATTCTAAGAGAGACAAAACTCAAATAGAATTTGAAAATCCGAGAAAGTATTTTAAAGACTTGGTCTTCACTTATTTAGATAAATTAAATTCTTTTTTTACTTCGCTTCTTATAACTTTCAGAAAGAAAATTTTAGAGAAAAAATACAACCTTAAAAATGATTTTAGGATTTTTAAACACATATACCTTTTTACCTTTTAAATTCCTTCCTCTTCTTTCCTGACAATTTAAATCAATGTTCAAGTATTTTTTTTTTTTTTGTAAAGAATAATAAATACATTTTAATTTAATTCTTCATTTTAGTTTCTGTTTTTTCGACGAAGAATATTTGTGAAATATTTCTTCAAACTTATTATGATTAAAATTCAAAAAAATTATTCTGCCAAATGTAAAAAAAATCTGTAGAATCAAATTTAAATCTTATTTCATAGTCTTTTGAATTTCTTTTAAAATTTTTGTTCTGGAAAATCGAGAAGAAATAATGATTTGTCTTTGTTGGAAATATAGCTTGGTCCAATTTGTTATATATTCTAACAAAGTGCAGATTGGATTTTAACCTATTTAAAACATGTCATCAAAATTCTAAAATTAATCTTAATCAGGAAAAATTACTAATGATGTTCCATAAATTATTTTTTTAATTTTTTCAAAAAGATTCGAATTAGCTAGTTTTTCACTTCATTTTTTCGTTTGAATTTTGAATTTTAAAGAGTCGAAATTGAAGATAAACTATGTTTCAAAATTAAATTTTCATTTTTTTTTGTGTTTTCTCCTCTTTTAAACCGTTCAATTAAGTGTTTTTTTCATCATTTATTCTCTACAAAAAACCTTCCGTAAAAGGAAAAAAAATGTATGACGGAATGACAGACAGAAATACCAATTTTTTTATATATATAGATTTATTTATTAAAGGTAAATTGAGCAAATTGGCTATTTCTGGCAATTTATTTAAGTGTGTATCAAACTGGTAGCCCTTGGCATTAATCAGTACCCAAGAAGTAGCTCTTGCTTTCAAAAAGGTTGGTGACCCCTGACCTAATCAAAGGTCCGTGGAGTGCGAGTCCTCAGATGAGAAATATTGAATTTGGTCATTTAGCTTCTCTCATCCCGCCGCGGCGTCAGAAGGTCATCAGACTCCTCGTGTTACACGGCGTGGAGACGGAGCTCATGGCGGTAATTAGAATATCATCTTTCCTGCGGCGCTATAAGGAGCTAATCATGTGACAAGAATGGGGGGGGAGGGGGGTGCAAATGACCTTTAATGAGCTTTTCCTTCTGTGCGGAATATGATCACATATTAGGAGTTATACTCCTCAGTCAATACTCCTTTTACTTCCTGCTGCAGCTGTCCCAATACTTCTGTCTCCATCTGACGTTTCCGTCCAATAATTAATGTTCCAACTCGATCACTTTGTGGTGTGTTACCATGGTTACAAGCACCTGTCCTACTGGCTGACAAAGGACTTAGTAAATCTAACAGAGTTAGTCAAACTGACAGGAAGTTAGTCAATCTTACAGGAAGTTAGTCAAACTAACAGGAAGTTAGTCGATGTGACAGGAAGTTAGTCAAACTAACAAGGAGTTAGTCAATCTTACAGGAAGTTAGTCAAACTAACAGGAAGTTAGTCAAACTAACAGGAAGTTAGTCAAACTAACAAGGAGTTAGTCAATCTTACAGGAAGTTAGTCAAACTAACAGGAAGTTAGCCAATCTGACAGGAAGGTAGTCACACTAACAAGGAGTTAGTCAATCTTACAGGAAGTTAGTCAAACCGACAGGAAGATAGTCAAACTAACAGGAAGTTATTCAATCTGACAGGAAGTTAGTCACACTAACAAGGAGTTAGTCAATCTTACATGAAGTTAGTCAAACTAACAGGAAGTTAGTCAATCCGACAGGAAGTTTGTCAATCTTACAGGAAGTTAGTCAAACTAATAGGAAGTTAGTCACACTAACAAGGAGTTAGTCAATCTTACTGGAAGTTAGTCAATCTGACAGGAAGTTAGTCACACTAACAAGGAGTTAGTCAATCTTACAGGAAGTTAGTCAAACTAACAAAGAGTTAGTCAATCTTACAGGAAGTTAGTCAAACTAACAGGAAGTTAGTCAATCTGACAGGAAGTTAGTCACACCAACAAGAAGTTAGTCAATCTTACAGGAAATTAGTCAAACTAACAGGAAGTTAGTAAATCCTACAGGAAGTTAGTCAAACTAACAGGAAGTTAGTCAATCCGACAGGAAGTTAGTCACACCAACAATGAGTTAGTCAATCTTACATGAAGTTAGTCAAACTAACAGGAAGTTAGTCAATCTGACAGGAAGTTAGTCACACTAACAATGAGTCAGTCAATCTTACAGGAAGTTAGTCAAACTAACAGGAAGTTAGTTAATCCGACAAGAAGTTAGTCACACTAACAAGGAGTTAGTCAATCTTACAGGAAGTTAGTCAAACTAACAGGAAGTCAGTCAATCTGACAGGAAGTTAGTCACACTAACAGGGAGTTAGTCAATCTGACAGGAAGTTAGTCAAACTAACAGGAAGTTAGTCAATCCGACAGGAAGTTAGTCCCACTAACAAGGAATCAGTCAATCTTACAGGAAGTTAGTCAAACTAACAGGGAGTTAGTCGTTCTGACAAGAAGTTAGTCCCACTAACAAGGAGTTAGTCAATCTTACATGAAGTTAGTCAATCCGACAGTAAGTTAGTCAATCCGACAGGAAGTTAGTCAAACTAACAGGAAGTTAGTCAATGTGACAGGAAGTTAGTCAAACTAACAAGGAGTTAGTCAATCTTACAGGAAGTTAGTCAAACTAACAGGAAGTTAGTCAATGTGACAGGAAGTTAGTCAAACTTATAAGGAGTTAGTCAATCTTACAGGAAGTTAGTCAAACTAACAGGAAGTTAGTCAGTGTGACAAGAAGTTAGTCAAACTAACAGGAAGTTAGTCAATCTGACAGGAAGTTAGTCAATCTGACAGGAAGTTAGTCCCACTAAGAAGGAGTTAGTCAATCCGACAGGAAGTTAGTCACACTAACAGGAAGTTAGTCAATCTTACATGAAGTTAGTCAAACTAACAGGAAGTTAGTCAATCTGACAGGAAGGTAGTCACACTAACAAGGAGTTAGTCAATCTTACAGGAAGTTAGTCAAACTAACAGGAAGTTAGTCAATACGACAGGAAGTTAGTCCCACTAACAAGGAGTTAGTCAATCTTACAGGAAGTTAGTCAAACTAACAGGGAGTTAGTCAATCCAACAGGAAGTTAGTCACACTAGTAATGAGTTAGTCAATTTTACAGGAAGTTAGTCAAACTAACAGGAAGTTAGTCAATCCGACAGGAAGTTAGTCCCACTAACAAGGAATTAGTCAATCTTACAGGAAGTTATTTAAACTAACAGGGAGTTAGTCAATCTTACAGGAAGATAGTCAAACTAACAGGAAGTTAGTCAATCTGACAGGAAGTTAGTCACACTAATAAGGAGTTAGTCAATCTGAAAGGAAGTTAGTCAAACTAACAGGAAGTTAGTCACACAAACAAGGAGTCAGTAAATCTTACAGGAAGTCAATAAAACTAACAGGAAGTTAGTCACACTAACACGGAGTTAGTCAATCTTACAGGAAGCTAGTCAAACTAACAGGAAGTTAGTCAATCCAACAGGAAGTTAGTCACACTAACAAGGAGTTAGTAAATCTTACGGGGAGTTAGTCAAACTAATAGGAAGTTAGTCAATCCGACAGGAAGTTAGTCACACTAACAAGGATTTAGTCAATCTTACAGGAAGTTAGTCAAACCAACAGGAAGTTAGTCAATCTGACAGGAAGTTAGTCACACTAACAAGGAGTTAGTCAATCTTACAGGAAGTTAGTTAAACTAACAGGAAGTTAGTCAATCCGACAGGAAGTTAGTCCCACTAACAAGTAGTTAGTCAATCTTACAAGAAGTTATTGAAACTAACAGGAAGTTAGTCATTTCTGACATGAAGGTAGTCCCACTAACAAGGAATTAGTCAATCTTACAGGAAGTTAGTCAAACTAACAGGAAGTTAGTTAATCTGACAGGAAGGTAGTCCCACTAACAAGGAATTAGTCAATCTTACAGGAAGTTAGTCAAATTAACAGGAAGTTAGTCAATCCGACACAAAGTTAGTCACACTAACAAGGAGTTAGTTAATCTTACAGGAAGTTAGTCAAACTAACGGGGAGTTAGTCAATCTGACAGGAAGGTAGTCACACTAACAAGGAGTTAGTCAATCTTACAGGAAGTTAGTCAAACCAACAGGAAGTTAGTCAATCCGACAGGAAGTTAGTCACACTAACAAGGAGTTAGTCAATCTTACAGGAAGTTAGTCAAACTAACAGGAAGTTAGTCAATCCGACAGGAAGTTAGTCACACTAACAAGGATTTAGTCAATCTTACAGGAAGTTAGTCAAACCAACAGGAAGTTAGTCAATCCGACAGGAAGTTAGTCACACTAACAAGGAGTTAGTCAATCTTACAGGAAGTTAGTCAAACTAACAGGAAGTTAGTTAATCCAACAGGAAGGTAGTCCCACTATCAAGTAGTTAGTCAATCTTACAAGAAGTTATTGAAACTAACAGGAAGTTAGTCAATCCGACATGAAGGTAGTCCCACTAACAAGGAATTAGTCAATCTTACAGGAAGTTAGTCAAACTAACAGGAAGTTAGTTAATCTGACAGGAAGGTAGTCCCACTAACAAGGAATTAGTCAATCTTACAGGAAGTTAGTCAAATTAACAGGAAGTTAGTCAATCCGACACAAAGTTAGTCACACTAACAAGGAGTTAGTCAACCTTACAGGAAGGTAGTCAAACTAACAGGAAGTTAGTCAATGTGACAGGAAGTTAGTCACACTAACAAGGAGTTAGTCAATCTTACAGGAAGTTAGTCAAACTAACAGGAAGTTAGTCAATCCGACAGGAAGTTAGTCAAACCAACAGGAAGTTATTCAATCCACTATCAAGTAGTTAGTCAATCTTACAAGAAGTTATTGAAACTAACAGGAAGTTAGTCAATCCGACATGAAGGTAGTCCCACTAACAAGGAATTAGTCAATCTTACAGGAAGTTAGTCAAACTAACAGGAAGTTAGTTAATCTGACAGGAAGGTAGTCTCACTAACAAGGAATTAGTCAATCTTACAGGAAGTTAGTCAAATTAAAAGGAAGTTAGTCAATCCGACACAAAGTTAGTCACACTAACAAGGAGTTAGTCAACCTTACAGGAATGTAGTCAAACTAACAGGAAGTTAGTCAATGTGACAGGAAGTTAGTCACACTAACAAGGAGTTAGTCAATCTTACAGGAAGTTAGCCAAACTAACAGGAAGTTAGTCAATCCGACAGGAAGTTAGTCCCAATAACAAGAAGTTAGTCAATCTTACAGGAAGTTAGTCAAACTAACAGGAAGTTAGTCAATCTGACAGGAAGTTGGTCCCACTAAGAAGGAGTTAGTCAATCTTACAGGAAGTTAGTCAAACTAACAGGGAGTTATTCAATCTGACAGGAAGTTAGTCCCACTAAGAAGGAGTTAGTCTATCTGACAGGAAGTTAGCCACACTAACAAGGAGTTAGTCAATCTTACAGGAAGTTAGTCAAACTAACAGAAAGTTAGTCAATCTGACAGGAAGGTAGTCCCACTAACAAGGAGTTAGTCAATCTTACAGGAAGTTAGTCAAACTAACAAGAAGTTAGTCAATCTGACAGGAAGTTAGTCCCACTAACAGGGAGTTAGTCAATCTTACAGGAAGTTAGTCAAACTAACAGGAAGTTAGTCAATCCGACAGGAAGTTAGTCACACTAACAAGGAGTTAGTCAAACTTACGGGAAGTTAGTCAAACGGCGTGGCGCAGTGGGAGAGTGGCCGTGCACAACCCGAGCGTCCCTGGTTCAATTCCCACCTAGTACCAACCTCGTCACGTCCGTTGTGTCCTGAGCAAGACACTTGACCCTTGCTCCTGATGGGTTCTGGTTGGCGCCTTGCATGGCAGCTCCCTCCATCGGTGTGTGAATGTGTGTGTGAATGGGTAAATGTGGAAGTAGTGTCAAAGCGCTTTGAGTACCTTGAAGGTAGAAAAGCGCTATACAAGTACAACCCATTTATTTATCATTTAAACTAACATGAAGTTAGTCAATCTGACAGAAAGTTAGTCAAACTGACAGGAAGTTAGTCAATCCAACAGGAAGTTAGTCACACTAACAAGGAGTTAGTCAATCTTACAGGAAGTTAGTCAATCCAACAGGAAGTTAGTCACACTAACAAGGAGTTAGTCAAACTTATGGGAAGTTAGTCAAACTAACATGAAGTTAGTCAATCTGACAGGAAGTTAGTCAAACTAACAGGAAGTTAGTCAATCCAACAGGAAGTTAGTCACACTAACAAGGAGTTAGTCAATCTTACAGGAAGTTAGTCAATCCAACAGGAAGTTAGTCAAACTAACAGGAAGTTAATCAATCTGACAGGGAGTTAGTCACACTAACAAGGAGTTAGTCAATCTTACAGGAAGTTAGTCAAACTAACAGGAAGTTAGTCAATCTGACGGGAAGTTAGTCGCACTAACAAGGAGTTAGTCAATCTTACAGGAAGTTAGTCAATCCAACAGGAAGTCAGTCAAACTAACAGGAAGTTAGTCAAACCAACAGGAAGTTATTCAATCCAACAAGAAGTTATTCAATCCAACAAGAAGTTATTCAGATATAACAGGAAGTTAGTCAAGCTAACAGTAAGTTAGTCACACTAACAAGGAGTTAGTCAATACAACAGTAAGTTAGTTAACTAACAGACAGTTAGTCAAACCGACAACAATATATTCAGATATAACAGGAAGTTAGTCACACTAACAAAGAGTTAGTCGATCTAACAGAAGGTTACTCGGACTCACAGGGAGTTATTCAGATATAACCGGATGTTAGGTAATTTAACAGGAAGTTAGTCAATCTTATCGTTGCCGGTGGTAATGCTAAGCATGCGCTAATTATTTTGCAAAACGAGTTTGACCCGGCAGTAATTCTAGGCAGGCGCATACTATATACCTGGCGGCAATTCAAGGAAATACGGTAGCTAACTTATTATCAACTTACCAGCGGCATTCTTTTTGTATTGTTTCAGGCTCCCACATTTCTCAGCAAATTCACCAAAACGTCAGATAACGTGGAGTTATTGAGTGTTTTTGGCTAATTGGGCAGCTCGTGGGTCCATGACGACGACCTCTGTTTTGTTTGATCGGCCGTTTTCCTGCCGTGCTACAGGCACCGTTTGGAAACAATTAAAGTAGGTAAATAAACATTTACAAAATATTTATGTCTAAATAACACATTTAACTACGTATATACTTGTGAATTATAGTCTGGTGTAGCTAATATATGGAAACATGTTTTTCTTCTAAAATGTAGTAGTGAAGTGAATTATATTTACATAGCACTTTTCTCTAGTAACTCAACACGCTTCACATTGTGAAATCCAATTTTTTTTAAACCAGTGTGGGTGGCAATGGGAGCAGGTGGGTAAAGTGTCTTGCCCAAGGACACAACGGCAGTGACTAGGTTGGCAGAAGCGGGGATCGAACCTAGAACCCTCAAGTTGCTGCCATTCTACCAACCGAGCTATACAAACCCGGTATAGCTCGTAGTGGGTGTGGCGTATATACTGGTGCACCATCCAAAAACAAACAATTACACACACACACACACACACACACACACACACACACACACACACACACAACACACGGCCTGCAAGTAAACACTTGCTACTTGTTTATGACGAAGTGTGTGTGTGTGTGTGTGTGTGTGTGTGTGTGTGCGTGTGTGTGTGTGTGTGTGTGTGTGTGTGTGTGTGTGTGTGTGTGTGTGTGTGTGTGTGTGTGTGTGTGTGTGTGTGTGTGTGTGTGTGTGTGTGTGTGTGTGCGTAAAAAAACGTGTTTGATTTTCCTTGCTATCAGCAACAACAGTTGAAAAGTTCATCTGGGAAGATTGCAATCTCCAATAAGACACACACACACACACACACACACACACCTTCACCTGAGTGTGCACTGGTGATGCTCGAGTCACGTCAAGGTTACAGGAAATAGTCACATCAAGGTTACAGGAAGTAGTCACATCAAGTTTACAGGAAGTAGTCACATCCATGTCACAGGAAGTGATTCACAACAAGGTTAAAGGAAGTAGTCACATCAAGATCACATCAAATAGTCACATCCATGTCACAGGAAATAGTCACGTCAAATTTACAGGAAGTAGTCACATCAAGGTCACAGGAAGTGAGTCACGTCAAGGTTGCAGGAAGTAGTCACATCAAGATCACATCAAATAGCCACATCCGAGTCACAGGAAATACTCACGTCAAGGTTACAGGAAGTAGTCACATCAAGGTCACAGGAAGTAGTCACATTAAGGTCACAGGAAGTGAGTCACGTCAAGGTTGCAGGTAGTAGTCACATGAAGATCACATGAAATAGTCACATCCATGTCACAGGAAACAGTCACGTCAAGGTTACAGGAAGTAGTCACATCAAGGTCACAGGAAATAGTCACATCAAGGTCACATGAAATAGTCACATCCATGTCAGAGGAAATAGTCACGTCAAGGTTACAGGAAGTAGTCACATCAAGATCGAGGGAAATAGTCACATCAAGGTGACAAGAAGCGAATTGTGTCAAGGTCACATGAACTAGTCACATCAAGGTCACAGGAGGTAGTCACATCAAGGTCACAGGACGGGAGTCACATCAAGGTTAAAGGAAATAGACACATCAATATCACATGAAATAGTCACATCCATGTCACAGGAAATAGTCACGTCAAGGTTACAGGAGGTAGTCACATCAAGGTCACATGAAATAGTCACATCCATGTCACAGGAAATAGTCACGTCAAGGTTACAGGAAGTAGTCACATCAAGGTCAAAGTAAGTAGTCACATCCATGTCACAGGAAACAGTCACGTCAAAGTTACAGGAAGAAGTCACATCAAGGTCACAAGAAGTGAATTGTGTCAAGGTCACATGAATTATTCACATCAAGGTCACAGGAAATAGTCACATCAAGGTCACAGGAAGGGAGTCACATCAAGGTTACAGGACATAGTCACATCAAGGTCTCATGTAGGGAGTCATATCAAGGTAAAAGGAAATGAATCCCTTCAAGGTCATAGGGAATGAGTTACATCAGGGTCACAAGAAGTAAGTCACATCAGTGTCACAGGAAGGGAGTCGCGTCAAGGTCACAGGAACTGAATCACTTCAAGGTCATAGAAAATGAGTTACATCAAGGTCACAGGAAGCAAGTCACATCAAGGTCACAGGAAGTGAGTCACATCAAGGTCACAGGAAATAAGTCACATCAAAGTCACATGATGTAGTCACACCAAGGTCACAGGAAGTAGTCACATCAATGTCACAGGAAGGGAGTCACGTCAAGGTCACAGGAAATGAATCACTTCAAGGTCATAGAAAATGAGTTACATCAAGGTCACAGGAAGCAAGTCACATGAAGGTCACAGGAAATAAGTCACATCAAAATCACATGAAGGTCACAAGAAGTAGTCTCATGAAGGTCACAGGAAATAAGTCACATCAAAGTCACATGAAGTAGTCACATGAAGGTCACAGGAAGTAGTCACATGAAGGTCACAGGAAATAAGTCACATCAAAGTCACATGAAGTAGTCACACCAAGGTCACAGGAAGTAGTCACATCAATGTCACAGGAAGGGAGTCACGTCAAGGTCACAGGAAATGAATCACTTCAAGGTCATAGAAAATGAGTTACATCAAGGTCACAGGAAGCAAGTCACATGAAGGTCACAGGAAATAAGTCACATCAAAGTCACATGAAGGTCACAAGAAGTAGTCTCATGAAGGTCACAGGAAATAAGTCACATCAAAGTCACATGAAGTAGTCACATGAAGGTCACAGGAAGTAGTCACATGAAGGTCACAGGAAATAAGTCATATCAAAGTCACATGAAGTAGTCACACCAAGGTCACAGGAAGTAGTCACATCAATGTCACAGGAAGGGAGTCACGTCAAGGTCACAGGAAATGAATCACTTCAAGGTCATAGAAAATGAGTTACATCAAGGTCACAGGAAGCAAGTCACATGAAGGTCACAGGAAAAAGGTCACATCAAAGTCACATGAAGGTCACAAGAAGTAGTCTCATGAAGGTCACAGGAAATAAGTCATATCAAAGTCACATGAAGTAGTCACATGAAGGTCACATGAAGGTCACAGGAAATAAGTCACATCAAAGTCACATGAAGTAGTCACACCAAGGTCACATGAAGTAGTCACACCAAGGTCACAGGAAGTAGTCACATCAAGGTCACAGGAAGTGCCAGGGGGTCCCTATCAAAGTGATCTATTCATCAATAATTAATACCGCCCTCAACAGGTGTGAACTCACCTGCACAAGCAGTTTGTAACGCTGACCCTGACACATCACGACCTCTGACGCTGACACATCATGACCTCTGACCCTGACACATCACGACCTCTGACCCTGACACATCACGACCTCTGACCCTGACACATCATGACCTCTGACCCTTAACTCCTGTAAAATATAAAAAAGTAATAAAAATACTTTTACCTTTTATTTTTGGATTAAAGCAGCAAGTGAAATAGAGACGGCGAGGTTGTAAAAAGTTTTATTACCGGGTCACCTGTGTGGGCGGAGCCAAGGTGTGCTCCTGCTCAAACAAGCACCTTGATAATGTGACATTAATGGACAGCAGGTGCGTCATAACGACATCATCAGGAGTCGTAACCGTGGCGATGGAGGACGACCTTAAGTGCTCTGCAAACACTGGAGATTGTTTGGCACACACCTGAACATCTGCTCACCTGCAGCTCAGCGTCTCCATGGCAACCAGAGGTGTGCGCCAAAGACGCATCATCGTTCTTCACAAAAATGCATAAAAATATCAGATTTGAAGAGAAGTGGAGAATGTTGTGCACCAAACACAAAACATAAACAACCGTAATGCACACCTGAACATCAGGTGTGTTTATTGGACATATATCAACATCAACATTATTCTCATTTTTTTATCTTGCTGCAAACGGTTTAAAATGTAAACATATCTAACAAAAAATACATGTATAAACACATAACATATTTAATAAACAATACATGTATAAACACAAAATATTTGATAAAAAATACATGTATAAACACAACATATTTAATAAACAATACATGTATAAACACATAACATATTTAATAAACAATACATGTATAAACACAAAATATTTAATAAACAATACATGTATAAACACATAACATATTTCATAAACAATATATGATTAAACACATAACATATTTAATAAACAATACATGTATAAACACAAAATATTTGATAAAAAATACATGTATAAACACAAAATATATAACAAACAATACATGTGTAAACACATAACATATTTCATAAACAATACATGTATGAACATACATAATGCTTACTAAAACACATACTTTTAATAAAGTTTTGAATACAAATAAGATCACATAAATATAATAATAAATATCCATACATCTTCTTCTGCTTATTTGAAGTGTGGTCGCGGGGGCAACAGCCAAAACAGAAAAGCACATTTTTTTGTACATTTTTATACATCCATTACATATACATTTTGATATAAGATTATATGTACACATTGTTATATATTCAAATTACATACATTTCTATACATCCATTATATATGCATTTGTACATATCATATATACATTTCTATATAGAAATCTATATATACATTTTTATATATCCATTTCTATATATCAATTATATATACATGTTTATGCATCCATTACATATACACATTTCTGTAAATCATTATATATACATTTTTATATATACATTTCTATTTATCCATTATATTTACATATTTATACATCAATTATATATATATATCAATTTCTATACATCCATTATATTTACATTTATAAACATCCATTATATATCCATTATATATATATATATATATATATATATATATATATATATATATATATATATATATATATATATATATATATATGTGTATATATATATATGTGTATATATATATATATATATATATGTGTATATATGTGTGTATATGTATATATATATATATATATATATATATATATATATATATATATATATATGTATATATATATATATATATATACACACATATATATATATATATATATATATATATATATACATTTCTTAAATTATATTTCATTAAATGGGTTATGGTAAATGAGTTATACTTTCTACCTTCAAGGTACTCAAAGCGCTTTGACACTACTTCCACATTCACTCATTCACACACACATTCACACACTGATGGCGGGAGCTGCCGTGCATGGCCCTAACCCTAATCAGGAGCAAGGGTGAAA
>NC_084619.1:68305247-68332747 GCF_033978795.1 Nerophis ophidion | reverse complement strand
TCCTCAGCATGGTGTAATCCCGCCGCCGGCCTGTGATGTCTTGGTCCCGCGTGGACAATTATCTTGTAATCTGCACAAACACAAACATGGGGGTGCACCCTGGGGACCCTGCAGACAAACTGCACGCTGCTCCGTTTTACCATCACAATTATTGTGCAATTGTTTGTTGATTTATGTTGGATTTAAGCTTGGCTCTAAGGGACAAGCGGTAAAAAAAAACAACATATATTAAACAGCATCAATTATGATTCCACCTACATTAATTCACTTAACATCTGATTAGAGAGAATGGATTAAGTATCCGAGGTAATGTTTTTTTTTTTAATTAATGCACGAATTGCACATGAAAATAAATATATATATGAGAAATTATTATTATGGAGCACATTTTAAAACAATTAAAACCTTCCTCTGGTGTTTATGTCCGGGCGTGAAACGAAGTGAAAGTCAATCAATTAGAAAGTGGTGCAAAAGTTGTGATTAAATGTAAAAAAAAAAAAAAATGTAATTAAATGTAGAAAATGAAAATAAATGTACAAAGTGTAAGTAAAGGTACACAATTGTAATTAAATGTAGAAGTGAAAGTAAATGTTCAAAGTGAAATTAAATTTACAAAGTGAAAGTAAAATGTACAAAATTGTAATTAAATGTACAAAATGAAGATAAATGTACAAATTGAAAGTATAGGTGCACAATTGTAATTAAATGTACAAAGTGAAAGTAAAATGTACAAAATTGTAATTAAATGCACAAAATGAAGACAAATGTACAAATTGAAAGTAAAGGTGCACAATTGCAATTAAATGTACAAAGTGAAAGTAAATGAGCAACGTTGTCATCAAATGTACAAAGTCAAAGTAAATATACAAAGTTGTGATTAAATGTACAAAGTGAAAGTAAATGAACAAAGTTGTAATCAATTGCACAAAGTGAAAGTAAAGGTACACAATTGTAATTAAATGTAGAAGTTAAATTAAATGTTCAAAGTGAAAGTAAAATGTACAAAATTGTAATTAAATGTACAAAATGAAAGAAAATGTACAAATTGAAAGTAAAGGTACACTATTGTAATGAAATGTACAAAGTGAAAGTAAATGAACGAAGTTGTAATCAAATGTACAAAAGTGAAAGTAAATGCACAAAGTTGTAATCAAATGTACAAAGTGAAAGCAAATGTACAAAATTGTAATTAAATGTGCAAAACGAAAGTAAATGTATTAAGTTGTAATTAAATGTACGAAGTTTGTGAGTGTGAATGTTGTCCGTCCATCTGTGTTGGCCCTGCGATGAGATGGCGACTTGTCCAGGGTGTACACCGCCTTCCACCCAATTGTAGCTGAGATAGGCACCAGCACCCCCGCCACCCTCATAGGGAATAAGCGGGAGGAGATGGATGGATGGATGAAAGTGAAAGTAAATGTACAAAGTGAAAGTAAATGTAGAAAGTTAAAGTAAATGTCCAAAGTGAAAGTAAATCTACAACATTGTAATTAAATGTAGAAAGTGAAAGTAAATGTATAAAGTTGTAATTAAATGTAGAAAGTGAAAGTAAATGTAGAAAGTTGAAATTAAATATACTAAGTGAAAGTAAAAGTAGAAATTGAAAGTAAATGTAGAAAGTGAAAGTAACACAAGATGAGGCTCATGCAACTCATGATCTTTTAAGACTTATTTTTGGTGTTATTGTTTGCTACCTAAATGATTGGAACAAAAGATAACATAATTTTATTGATTATATCTTGTAACAAAATAAAAGAAGACATCATTTTATTGATTGTTTTGTTGTAACAAAATAAAAGAAAACATTTTATTCATTGTCTTGAAACTAAATTAAGTAAAACATTTGATCTGTTATGTCTTGTTGTAACAAAGTAAAGAAAACATTTTATTGATTTTGTCGTGTTGTAACAAAATAAAAGAAAACATTTGATTGATTATGTTGTGTTGTAACAAAATAAATGAAAACATTTTATTGATTGTCTTTTTGTACAAAATAAAAGAAAACATAATTGTATTGATTACGTCTTGTAACAAAATAAAATAAAAAATTTTACTGATTGTGTCTCATAACAAAATAAAAGAAAACAATTGTATTGATTGCCTTGTTGCAACAAAATAAAAGAAAACATTTTATTGATTTTCTTGTTGTAACAAAATAAAAATAAAAATAATTGTATTGTTTATGTCTTGTTGTAACAAAATAAAATAAAACAATTGTATTGATTATGTCTTGTTGTAACAAAATAAAATAAAACAATTGTATTAATTATGTCTTGTTGTAACAAAATAAAACAAAACATTTTATTGATTGTGTCTTGTAAGAGAATGAAAGAAAACATAATTCTATTGATTGTCTTGTAGCAAAATAAAAGAAAACATTTGATTGATTATGTTGTAAGCGGTAGAAATGGATGGATGGATGGATGTTGTGTTGTAACAAAATAAAAGAAAACATTTGTTTGGTTGTCTTGTTGTAACAAAATAAGATAAAACAATTATATTAATTATGTCTTGTTGTTACAAAATAAAACAAAACATTTTATTGATTGTGTCTTGTAAGAGAATGAAAGAAAACATAATTCTATTGATTGTCTCGTAGCAAAACATTTGATTGATTATGTCGTGTTGTAACAAAATAAAAGAAAACATTTTATTGGTTGTCTTGTTGTAACAAAATAAAATAAAACTTAATTGTATTGATTATGTCTTGTTGTAACAAAATAAAATAAAACATAATTGTATTGATTGTCTTGTTGTAACAAAATAAAATACAACATTATATTGATTGTCTTGTTGTAACAAAATAAAAGAAAAATATTTTATTGATTGTCCTGTAACAAAAAAAAAGAAAACATAATTGTATTGATTATGTCTGGTTGTAACAAAATAAAAGAAAATAATTGTATTGATTTTCTTGTAAGAAAGTAAAATAAAACATAATTGTATTGATTATGTCTTGTAACAAAATAAAACAAAACATAATTGTATTGATTATGTCTCGTTGTAACAAAATAAAATAAAACATAATTGTATTCATTGTCTTGTTGTAACAAAATAAAATAAAGCATTTTATTGATTGCCTTGTTGTAACAAAATAAAAGAAAACTATTTTATTGATTGTCCTATAACAAAAAAGAGAAAACATAATTGTATTGATTATGTCTGGTTGTAACAAAATAAAAGAAAACAATTTTATTGATTTTCTTGTAAAAAAGTAAAATAAAACATAATTTTATTGATTGTGTCTTGTTGTAACAAAATAAAAGAAAACATAATTTTCATGTTTTGCAGATTTAAAAAAAACCTCCTATTCTGAACATTTTGAGTAAACGACGATCGTCAAAATGACCAAATGTTTAGTTTCACATTTGAAGTTGAAAGGCTGAAATGAACTTTTATTTCTGAAGGTCCTCAAGTAAACGATGGTTGTCATTAATGGAATGAAAGCAGAAGACAGTCGATCTTCATCAGAGACTTTATTGAAACGTCTCCGCTTGAATAATAAATATTTCATGGACAATGTACAAAAATAAACAAGTTCTTCTTTCAAGCAAACATGCAGGTGAAGAGCAGCGGCTGTTCATCTTCACATACAAACACAAAGCCTCATCTTTTTAGTCACTCACTTAATGTCCTGTGTGGAGGACATCAGTCTCTCCCCGGATGTCCTCTGTGGAGGACGTCGACATTTTTAGTTTCTCACTGGATGTCCTCTGTGGAGGACGTCGACATTTTTAGTCTCTCACTGAATGTCCTCTGCGGAGGACACGGACACGTCGTGTCTTTGGGCCCACGGGGCGCAAACATGCAGGACTATGTACACCAGCAACTATGTACACCAGCAAATATGTACACCAGCAAGTAGACCAGCAGGTATGTCAGGGGTGTCCAAAGTGCAGCCCGCAGCTAATCGTTTACCGGCCCGTCGCACATTCTGCAAAAATTGCAAAATTGATAATATTGCAAAAATTAAAAAATAGAAAACATAAAAAAAAAAAAGTAGAATGAGGTGAAATCTAAAGAGAAAAAGTGGCAATGTTGATACAAAGCTGCCATGCAGGCAGTTTTTTTTCCCTTTTGTCTTTATTTTCTTTTTTTCCCCATTGCTAAAAAAAAAACACAAAAAAATCCATTATTACTTAAAAATTATCACTTTAAAATGCTTTACGTGGAAAAAATATAGCATGTGTTGTGGGGTTGCCATATGAAAACATCAAAGTTCTGACAAAAGAGCACAAAACCAACAAAATAATAGTTCCAACTTAAAATCGACGGATATATCGGGAGTTGATCTTGAAATTTAAGTGTTAAAAGTTTAAAAAAAAATAACTAATAAAAATGCATCACTTTATGAGTGGGGGAGCTTTCGGATCTCAAATATATTTAGTAGGATTTTATTTAACTTTTCACTGTGATTACTCCAAAATATTAAATAATTCAAATCAATGGTGTCCTGCATGATTTAATTGCTGAATAAAGGAACTCTCCTGAAGGGAATCAATATCTTTCTACCTAAATCAGTGGTTCTTAACCTTATTGGAGGTACCGAACCCCGCCAGTTTCATATAAGCATCCACCGAACCCTTCTTTAGTGAAAAATACAATGTTTTTTTCTTAATTTAATGATGTTACTATATTAAAGAAATACTATTTTACAAACAGAAAGTTACAGGAATGTACACATGTTTACATCTCATTGTGCAACATGTGAATGTTTTAGCGGGACCTGAATGTGATATCTGAAAGGGGTACAAATTATTTTCCAACCCCATGAAAAACAATGTTGTTTATTTTGTCATTGTAAGTGTGCCAAAACACTTATAATAGAAAATATTCTGATGGAAATGATAGCTGTCATTTGATTATAATAATAAATCATGGAACTTGTTATTTAGTCAGGTTTGGACGAACCGCTGAGGCCGACTGACCGAACCCACGTTAAGAACCACTGATCTTAATTCATGCATATTTCAGTTTTAATATAAAAAACAAAGTTGTCTTTGACAGAAAAGGCACAAAACCTTATTTGTTTTACTCTATATCAACCTCAAGTTGATATAGAGCAGGGAACCTATGGCTCTGGAGCCAGATGGATGCATTTGGCTCTCAGATTAATCTTAGCTGACATTGCTTAACAGGATAAGAAATTAATATTTCCACTGGTAATCGGAGTTAAAAAATAATGTTCAAAATACAAAAAATTCTCCTGCATTTTAATCAATCCATTCGTTTTCTAACGCAGTGGTCCCCAACCTTTTTGTATCCGAGGACCGGTCAACGCTTAATAATTTGTCAGGAAAAAGGGACGTTTTTGTCATGAAAAGTTGAGGTTTTTGTGGTTGGTGCACTAATTGTAAGTGTATATTGTGTTTTTTATGTTGATTTAATAAAAAATAAAAAATAAAATAAAAAACAAAATATATATATTTTTTTATTATTATTATTTTTAAATCAAAATTATTCACCGCAGCCCGGTGGTTGGGGACCACTGTTCTAACGCATCTGTTCAAGAAGGCGCATTAATGCTAAGAAGTATTCTATTTATTATTGGTCGGCTTCAGAATAAAAATGTTATTAAAAAGAATATAAGAGTTATTGTACTCCAAAAATGTTGACGTTACTTAACCTTCCTCTTGTGTTAGCTTTCTGTTACCATCTCTTATGTTAACGGGTTGGTTTTGACCCATGTCTTAAATCAGCTGTAAAATACACTAAAAACAATGATCTATCATCCAAATTTGTTTCTCATCTCTTGGTTACCTCGTTAGGCTTCCTTATCCTTGAAAATATTGGTTTTAATATTTTTGGTTTGGGCCATTGGGCCTTTTTTTTGTCAGTATACCCCTCGATTTCAATTTTTAAAAATGGTAAAACGAACCTCAAGAGAATCATATACATAAAAAAAAGGTTGTTGTGTTACCTAACTATTACTAAGGGGTATTAGAACACATCTCTTAAATAAATGTGTTTTATTTATTTTTTCATTTTAAGAATTTTAACTATAGTAACATCTATGGTGTTACGGGTCAATTTCGACCCATATATATTTACTTCAAGAAAAAGGCTAAAAAGTATTTTTTTCAGCAACAGAAATCCAACATCAAACAAACAAGCAAATGAAATCAAGAGAAATGGATTACTAGTTCCAAAACTAATAAAAAAACAAAATCAGAGTGGCAAAAAGTGACACTTTTAGTGTCCGTCTTTTGTTTGTTTTTGTACAGGATAACAAGGTAAAATGAGAATCCACTAAAGCTCACATGATTGGGAGAGGAGCTGGCTGTCAGTGTGTTCAGTTTTGGCTCTTATCATTGCTTTATCATCTTATTTTTATAACTGGGTCGAAACCGACCCTAACAACACCAAGGGCATAATTTCTACCAGAGCATTTTATAATTTAGTGAAACAAATTAAAATGTTTTATTTTGTTGACAAAGATGTTCCTGACAAAGTCAAAAAGCTTTGATGCAAAAAAAATAAAATAAATGTATGTGGTGTTTTTATGCATTTAAAAACTAAAACGGGTCGAAGGTTAAAAATGCACGCAGCCAAAAAAGGTTCCCGACCCCTGATATAGAGATTTACTCTAAGCATTAAATTTAAAAAAATAATAATAATTTGACTTATTGTTAACATTTTAGTGACTCTATGTTCCCCAGGAGCCCTAAGGATTAAAAAAAAAAAAATCCATATATTTTGTTATGCTTTGAAAATGTTCCCCGCATGCTGAAATTTTTCCGTGAGGAAAAAGTTTGGACACCCCTGAGGTATGTAGCCCTGCGGGGCGGGAGGATCATTTCATGGCCTCCTTGGCCTCCCCGCTCAGTCTGGTGAGGCCGGAGGAGGCGATGGAGATGTGGGGCGGAGGAGGAGGCGGAGGAGGCGGCACCTGGCAGATGGCGCACGGACACGGCAGTCCGGCCCAGTGCTGGAAGCCGGAGCCCAGCTGCAGACTCGGGGGCGCCGCCGGGGATCCCTTCATGAGGGGGTGAGGGGCCCGGATGGAGGCGAGAGTCGGCAGGGCGGAGGAGGTGGAGGAGGTGGCGGCGGCGGAGGAGAGGAGGGGGTGGGGGTGCACCTGGTGCCCGGCGGGCCCGCAGTGGAAGGCCGAGTGCTGCCCGCCGTAGATCTCACCCAGCAGGCGCTTCATCTCGTCCAGGGAGCTGTTGAGCATGAGGATGTAGTTCCGGGCCAGGAGCAGCGTGGCGATCTTGGACAGCTTCCGGACGGAGGGTCCGTGCGCGTAGGGCATCACCTCCCGCAGGCCGTCCATGGCCAGGTTGAGGTCGTGCATGCGCTTCCTCTCCCGGCCGTTGATCTTCAGGCGCAGCTGGAACATTTCCTCCTCCGTCACCTGCTTCTTCAGCTTGTACTTGTTGCCGCCGCCGCTGCTGCTGCTGCCGCCGCTGCTGCTGCTGCTGCCCGCGGGAGATGTGGACTTGGCTTCGGACGTCTGGAGTCCGCCCTGCGTGGAGGAGGAAACCGGGTGTTGCTGGAAGTGGAGATGCTCTCGGAGGAACATAGCGTCCATGTCCGGGGAGGAGGCTCTGCTGCTGGGGTTGGAGTCGGAATGCATTTTATGTCCCGGGCCTCCTCTCTCGCCCTCCCTCACTTTCACTTTCTCTTCACTTAGCGCCTCCCTGCCCGGCGGCCGCTGGCGTGCATCCTCCGTGACGGCGCTCTCTCCCCCGCCTCTTTATAGCGGCCGCGAGCGGGAGGACGCGCCTCTTCGGGAGGAAGGGGTGGGCGGCTTGGACCGTCCCGCTGACCCGCCATTGTGGGCAAGCCGGCGGGGGGGCGAGAGACACTTTCCCTCTCACGCAGAGCCTCAGGCGGCCGTCGGCGCGCTCTTTTTTTTTTCACGCGGGCGGCGGGGGGCCGCCTGGACATCTCGCTCGGCGGGAAAGTCAGGACAATTCCCACAGAACAGCCTGCGGGGAAGGAGAGCGCAGCTCGGAACACGGCCCTCGTCTTCCAGTCCCCCAAGAACACTTTAGGGCAGGGGGTCCAAAGTGCGGCACGGGGGCCATTTTTGGCCCGGGGGTCATTTTTTTAACAACTCTAAGCACATTCTAAAAATACGATTAGGGGGGAAAAATACATTAAAAGTGGTATAAAAGGGCAAACGGGTGAAATAAAATGTTGCAATGTTTACTCTAATAACACAAAGCTGCCATGCAGGCTGTTGTTTACTAAAAAAAAATAATAATAAATCAAAATCAATGTCATGATGAATTATTGACTTATTCAAAGCTCCAACACGGCGGCATAGCTCGGTTGGTAGAGTGGCCGTGTCAGCAACTTGAGGGTTGCAGGTTCGATTCCCGCTTGTGCCATCCTAGTTACTGACGCTGTGTCCTTGGGCAAGACACTTTACCCACCTGCTCCCAGTGCCACCCACACTGGTTTAAATGTAACTTAGATATTGGGTGTCACTATGTAAAGCGCTTTGAGTCACTTGAGAAAAGCGCTATATAAATATCACGATACAACACGTCACATTAAATATTCCACTTTGAGATTTTTGGGGGGGGAAATGTTGCATATTTTGTGTTTGCATATAAAAAACAAAGTTTTTTTTTTTTTTCTATAAAGAAAAGCCTAAAAAAACAAAACAAAAAACAATTATATATATATATATATATATATATATATATATATATATATATATATATATATATATATGTATATATATATATATGTCAGATCTGCACGACATCCAAAGTGCGGCCCGGGGGCCATTTTCGGCCCGCGGGTCATTTTTTTCAACAACTCTAAGCACATTCTAAAAATGCGATAAAAAAAAATAAAATACATAAAAGGTGGTATAAAAGAGCAAACGGATGAAATGTGACAAGAAAATGTTGCAATGTTTACTCTAATAACACAAAGCTGTCATGCAGGCTGTTGTTTAATAAAACAAACACAAAATAAAAAATAAAAATCAATGTCATGATGAATTATTGACCTATTCAAGGCTCCAACGACGTCACATTAAATATTCCACTTTGAGATAATTTCGGGGAAAAATGTTGCATATTTTGTGTTTGCCATATAAAAAACTAAGTTGTTGTTTTTCTAGTGAAGTGAGGTATATTTATATAGCGCTTTTCTCTAGTGACTCAAAGCGCTTTACATAGTGAAACCCAATATCTAAGTTACATTTAAACCAGTGTGGGTGGCACTGGGAGCAGGTGGGTAAAGTGCCTTGCCCAAGGACACAACGGCAGTGACTAGAATGGCGGACGCGGGAATCGAACCTGCAACCCTTTCAAGTTGCTGGCACGGCCACTCTACCAACCGAGCTATGCCGCCCCACATATAATTCTATAATTGGAACACGGCCCTCGTCTTCCAGTACCCCCAAGAACACTTTAGGGCAGGGGGGTCCAAAGTGCGGCACGGGGGCCATTTTTTAACAACTCTAAGCACATTCTAAAAATACGATTAGGGGAAAAAAATACATTAAAAGTGGTATAAAAGGGCAAACGGGTGAAATAAAATATTGCAATGTTTACTCTAATAACACAAAGCTGCCATGCAGGCTGTTGTTTACTAAAATAATAATAATAAATCAAAATCAACGTCATGATGAATTATTGACTTATTCAAAGCTCCAACACGTCACATTAAATATTCCACTTTGAGATTTTTTGGGGGGGGGAAATGTTGCAAATTTTGTGTTTGCATATAAAAAACAAAGTTGTTGTTTTTTTTCTATAAAGAAAAGCCTAAAAACAATTATATATATATATATATAAATATATATATATATATATATATATATACATATACATACATATATACATATATATATATATGTATATATATATATATATATATATATATATATATATATATATATATATATATATATATATATATATATTTATATATATATATATATGTATATATATATATATGTGTATATATATATATATATATATATATATATATATATATATATATATATATATATATATATATATATATATATGTTAGAACTGCATGACATCCAAAGTGCGGCCCGGGGGCCATTTTCGGCCCGCGGGTCATTTTTTTTAACAACTCAAAGCACATTCTAAAAATGCGATAAAAAAAAAATAAAATACATAAAAGGTGGTTTAAAAGAGCAAACGGATGAAATGTGACTAGAAAATGTTGCAATGTTTACTCTAATAACACAAAGCTGTCATGCAGGCTGTTGTTTACTAAAACAAACACAAAATAAAAAATCAAACTCAATGTCATGATGAATTATTGACCTATTCAAGGCTCCAACGACGTCACATTAAATATTCCACTTTGAGTTAATTTCGGGGAAAAATGTTGCATATTTTGTGTTTGCCATATAAAAAACTAAGTTGTTGTTTTTCTAGTGAAGTGAGGTATATTTATATAGCGCTTTTCTCTAGTGACTCAAAGCGCTTTACATAGTGAAACCCAATATCTAAGTTACATTTAAACCAGTGTGGGTGGCACTGGGAGCAGGTGGGTAAAGTGCCTTGCCCAAGGACACAACGGCAGTGACTAGAATGGCAGACGCGGGAATCGAACCTGCAACCCTTTCAAGTTGCTGGCACGGCCACTCTACCAACCGAGCTATGCCGCCCCACATATAATTCTATAATTGGAACACGGCCCTCGTCTTCCAGTACCCCCAAGAACACTTTAGGGCAGGGGGGTCCAAAGTGCGGCCCGGGGGCCATTTTTTAACAACTCTAAGCACATTCTAAAAATACGATTAAAAAAATAAAAGACATAAAAAGTGGTATAAAAGAGCAAACAGATGAAATGTAACAAGAAAATGTTGCAATGTTTACTCTAATAACACAAAGCTGCCATGCAGGCTGTTGTTTACTAAAAAAAAAATAATAATAATAAATCAATGTCATGATGAATTATTGACCTATTCAAGGCTCCAACGACGTCAGATTAAATATTCCACTTTGAGATATTTTTGGGGAAAATGTTACATATTTTGTGTTTGCCATATAAAAAAACAAAGTTGTTTTTTTGTCTATAAAGAAGGGCCTAAAAAAACAACAACAAAAAACAATAATATATATATATATATATATATATACTGTATATATATACACATATGTTAGATCCGCTCCACATCCATTGCTTTCGGTCCCCTGGGGGGTGGGAGTTGCCCACATATGTAGTCCTCTCCAAGGTTTCTCATAGTCATCATTGTCGACGTCCCACTGGGTTGAGTTTTTCCTTGCCCTTATGTGGGCCCTACCGAGGGGGGGCCGCCTGGACATCTCGCCCGGCGGGAAAAGGAGGACAATTCCCACAGAACAGCCTGCGGGGAAGGAGAGCGCACCTCGGAACACGGCCCTCGTCTTCCAGTCCCCCAAGAACACTTTAGGGCAGGGGGGGTCCAAAGTGCGGCCCGGGGGCCATTTTCGGCCCGCGGGTCATTTTTTTTAACAACTCTAAGCACATTCTAAAAATACGATTAAAAAAAATTAAAAACTCAAAAGTGGTATAAAAGAGCAAACGGGTGAAATGTGACTAGAAAATGTTGCAATGTTTACTCTAATACATGCCATGCAAGCTGTTGTTTACTAAAAAAAAATAATAATAATAAATCAATGTCATGATGAATTATTGACCTATTCAAGGCTCCAACGACGTCACATTAAATATTCCACTTTGAGATAATTTCGGGGGAAAATGTTGCATATTTTGTGTTTGCCATATAAAAAACAAAGTTGTTGTTTTTTCTATAAAGAAGGGCCTAAAAAAAAAAAAATAATATATATATATATATATATATATATATATATATATATATATATATATATATATCCGCTCGACGTCCATTGCTTTCGGTCTCCAAGGTTTCTCATAGTCATCATTGTCGACGTCCCACTGGGGTGAGTTTTTCCTTGTCCTTATGTGGGCCCTACTGAGGATGTCGTTGTAGTTCGTGCAGCCCTTTGAGGCACTTGTGATTTAGGGCTATATAAATAAACATTGATTGATTGATTGATATACACACACACGTATATATATATATATATATATATATATATATATATCAATCAATCAATCAATCAATGTTTATTTATATAGCCCCAAATCACAAATGTCTCAAAGGACTGCACAAATCATTACGACTACAACATCCTCGGAAGAACCCACAAAAGGACAAGGAAAACTCACACCCAGTGGGCAGGGAGAATTCACATCCAGTGGGACGCCAGTGACAATGCTGACTATGAGAAACCTTGGAGAGGACCTCAGATGTGGGCCCCCACCCCCCCCCTCTAGGGGACCGAAAGCAATGGATGTCGAGCGGGTCCAACATGATACTGTGAAAGTTCAATCCATAGTGGCTCCAACACAGCCGCGAGAGTTCAGTTCAAGCGGATCCAAGACAGCAGCGAGAGTCCCGTCCATATATATATATATATATATATATATATATATATATATATATATATAATTGACGGATGGATCTGAAGTTGATCCGGAGACGATTGTGTTTAAAGTAAACAGTAAAAAAAAAAATGTTTTTTGTTTTTTTCTTATGTTTAATGAGTAGGACCATTTTGGATCCCCAATATTTTAGTTGGATTTTTTTGTGTGTCATTGCTAAAAAACATAATAATAAATTAAAATCAATGTTGTTATGTGTTGACATTTTTAAGGCTCCAATTATAATATAATCTCAAATATTCCACTTTAAAAAAAAAATTGGGAGGGAAACTACTGCATATTTTGTGTTTTTTTTTCCATAACAAAACAGGGTTTTCTTTGACAAAAAGAGCATACAACTTAAATCTTTAATAACGTTATATTGACTGATAGACCTAATGTTGATCTAGAGCAGTGGTTCTTAACTTTGTTGGAGGTATCGAACCCCACCAGTTTTATATGCGCATTCATCTAACCCTTCTTTAGTGAAAAATAAAATGTTTTTGTTTTGTTTTCAAATTCAAGACAAAGTTGTATGTTTTTGGTAACACTTTAGTATGAGGAACATATTGTAAGTAACAAAGACATAATTTAGAGTTATTTGGACACTAGGGGAACATATTCTAAGTAATAAAGACTAAATTTAGAGTTATTTAGTTAGGGTTAGGGTCAGGGTTAGAGGGTTAGGGTTGTTTTTTTTATGTTTTATGCACTGGCTTCCTGTGCACTTAAGATGTGACTTTAAGGTTTTACTAATTACGTATAAAATACTACACGGTCTAGCTCCATCCTATCTTGCCGATTGTATTGTACCATATGTCCCGGCAAGAAATCTGCGTTCAAAGGACTCCGGCTTGTTAGTGATTCCCAAAGCCCAAAAAAAGTCTGCGGGCTATAGAGCGTTTTCCGTTCGGGCTCCAGTACTCTGGAATGCCCTCCCGGTAACAGTTCGAGATGCCACCTCAGTAGAAGCATTTAAGTCTCACCTTAAAACTCATTTGTATACTCTAGCCTTTAAATAGACTCCCTTTTTAGACCAGTTGATCTGCTGTTTCTTTTCTTTTTCTTCTATGTCCCACTCTCCCTTGTGGAGGGGGTCCGGTCCGATCCGGTGGCCATGTACTGCTCGCCTGTGTATCAGCTGGGGACATCTCTGCGCTGCTGGTCCGCCTCCGCTTGGGATGGTTTCCTGCTGGCTCCGCTGTGAACGGGACTCTCGCTACTGTGTTGGATCCGCTTTGGACTGGACTCTCGCGACTGTGTTGGATCCATTGTGGATTGAACTTTCACAGTATCATGTCAGACCCGCTCGACATCCATTGCTTTCCTCCTCTCCAAGGTTCTCATAGTCATCATTGTCACCGACGTCCCACTGGGTCATTATTGTCACCGATGTCCCACTGGGTGTGAGTTTTCCTTGCCCTTATGTGGGCCTACAGAGGATCTCGTGGTGGTTTGTGCAGCCCTTTGAGACACTAGTGATTTAGGGCTATATAAGTAAACATTGATTGATTATAATAAGGCCATGCCAAATAAGGCATTAATAAGTACTTAATAGGTAAGAAACATTATGTTACTAATTTGCATGTTAATAAGCAACTAATTAATGGTGAATATGTTCCCCATACTAAAGTTTTTTTTACTGGTGCACAAAATGAACCGTGCATGAACATCACCTTGTTCAAACAACAAAACCAAGACAGTGCATAAACTCACAACAAAATACCCACCTGCAAATCAGTCAGCTGTTTCCGTATCCGTAATATTCCAACAGGGAGAAGTTTGTATTTACACAATGAGTCGGGTGTGTTTTCACCTCCGCCGAACACCTGAGGTCGACTCACCGAACCCCTTGGGTTCCATCGAACCCTGGTTAAGAACCACTGATCTAGAGATTTAAACCTTGCATAACAATAATACAAAATAATGACACATTTTAAATATTTTTTGGACCAAAACCCTTTGGGGTCCCTGGGATCAAGCCTGAGTGGTGGCCTAAATGTATATTTTTGATACATATATTGTATTGGTTTTTTGAAATAAAAACATATGAAAATGGCCCCCGCTTGCTTTGATTTTTCAGTGTGCGGCCCTCAGTGGAAAAAGTTTGGACACCCCTGCTTTAGGTTCTCCAAGTGCACCTGGGGGCCAATTGTGGCCCTCTGCTAACTCTTCATTGGCCCGTGGCATTTCCTTCAATTACACAATATCCTGGGGATTACATCACACACACACACACACACACACACACACACACACACACACACACACACACACACACGCATTCTTGTATTTATTACCTTCTTGAGACCTGAGTAAAATGGGCCACCCTTCCTAGCTATATAAAAATGTGTATTTGCAACATTAACAATATATATATATGTTATGCAAATATAAAAAAGCGTGTTGTGAAAAATGAGTTGGAATCTGACAAGAAAAAGGTCACAATTTCACCAGAAAAAAATTAATTTTACTCAATGGAAGTCCAAATTTTACTGGAAAAACAGAACATTTGTGCAATATTATGATAAAAGTTGGAATTTTACTCAATAAAGGTCGCAATTTCGCAAGAAAAGCGTAACTTTTCCTTGTTGATGTCTCAAAAAGGCTAGAAACACACACACACACACACACACACACACACACACACACACACACACACACACACACACACACACACTCACACACACTCACACACACGGTTCGGGCATCTGGTCAGGATGCCACCCGAACTCCTCCCTAGGGAGGTGTTCAGGGCACATCCAACCAGCAGGAGGCCACGGGGAAGACCCAGGACACGTTGAGAAGACTATGTCTCCCGGCTGGCCTGGGAACGCCCCGGGGTCCCCCAGGAGGATCTGGACCAAGTGGCTGGGGAGACGGAAGTCTTCTCTGGATGGAGTTTGTGGAGGAACAGCAGGTCTTCTCTGGTGGAGTTTGTGGAGGAACAACAGGTCTTTTCTGGGTGGAGTTTTTGGAGGAACAGCAGGTCTTCTCTGGGTGGAGTTTGTGGAGGAACAGCAGGTCTTCTCTGGATGGAGTTTGTGGAGGAACAGCAGGTCTTCTCTGGATGACGTTTGTGGAGGAACAGCAGGTCTTCTCTGGATGGAGTTTGTGGAGGAACAGCAGGTCTTCTCTGGATGACGTTTGTGGAGGAACAGCAGGTCTTTTTTGGATGGAGTTTGTGGAGGAACAGCAGGTCTTCTCTGGATGGAGTTTGTGGAGGAACAGCAGGTCTTCTCTGGGTGGAGTTTGTGGAGGAACAGCAGGTCTTCTCTGGATGGAGTTTGTGGAGGAACAGCAGGTCTTCTCTGGGTGGAGTTTGTGGAGGAACATCAGGTCTTCTCTGGGTGGAGTTTGTGGAGGAACAACAGGTCTTTTCTGGGTGGAGTTTTTGGAGGAACAGCAGGTCTTCTCTGGGTGGAGTTTGTGGAGGAACAACAGGTCTTTTCTGGGTGGAGTTTTTGGAGGAACAGCAGGTCTTCTCTGGGTGGAGTTTGTGGAGGAACAGCAGGTCTTCTCTGGATGGAGTTTGTGGAGGAACAGCAGGTCTTCTCTGGATGACGTTTGTGGAGGAACAGCAGGTCTTTTTTGGATGGAGTTTGTGGAGGAACAGCAGGTCTTCTCTGGATGGAGTTTGTGGAGGAACAGCAGGTCTTCTCTGGGTGGAGTTTGTGGAGGAACAGCAGGTCTTCTCTGGGTGGAGTTTGTGGAGGAACAACAGGTCTTCTCTGGGTGGAGTTTTTGGAGGAACAGCAGGTCTTCTCTGGGTGGAGTTTGTGGAGGAACAACAGGTCTTTTCTGGGTGGAGTTTTTGGAGGAACAGCAGGTCTTCTCTGGGTGGAGTTTGTGGAGGAACAGCAGGTCTTCTCTGGATGGAGTTTGTGGAGGAACAGCAGGTCTTCTCTGGATGACGTTTGTGGAGGAACAGCAGGTCTTTTTTGGATGGAGTTTGTGGAGGAACAGCAGGTCTTCTCTGGATGACGTTTGTGGAGGAACAGCAGGTCTTTTTTGGATGGAGTTTGTGGAGGAACAGCAGGTCTTCTTTGAATGGAGTTTGTGGAGGAACAGCAGGTCTTCTCTGGGTGGAGTTTGTGGAGGAACAGCAGGTCTTCTTTGGATGGAGTTTGTGGAGGAACAGCAGGTCTTCTCTGGGTGGAGTTTGTGGAGGAACAGCAGGTCTTCTCTGGGTGGAGTTTGTGGAGGAACATCAGGTCTTCTCTGGATGAGGTTTGTGGAGGAACAGCAGTTCTTCTCTGGATGGAGTTTGTGGAGGAACAGTAGGTCTTCTCTGGATGGAGTTTGTGGAGGAACAGCAGATCTTCTCTTGATAAGGTGTGTGGAGGAACGACAGTTCTTCTCTGGATGGAGTTTGTGGAGGAACAGCAGGTCTTTGGATGAGATTTGTGGAGGAACAGTAGGTCTTCTCTGGATGGAGTTTGTGGAGGAACAGCAGCACACAACAATTTATCCTCCTTCCTTTTGTCCTTCTGTCTGTACAAGTAGTCACCCCCCTGACCCCCCACTACCCCACACCCAGGTCCCTCAATCCCCAACTGAAGTCTGCCTGATCCTCCGGCCTGCTCCACCATGAGGTCCACTAGGAGGTCCCCCCGGCAGAAGACTAAAGAGCGTGCATTGTTGTCCCGGCAAAGGAGTCGTCGTCATGAAGGTGCTTTCCAATGGCAGAAAAGTCTTTGCTCTCTCCTGGTGGCAAGTGAAGGTGTCACACTGTGAATAGTCCTGCTTGAAGTGGACATATGTGGGGCCGCTCTAATCCTCCTTTGTGGCCCCACACAAGGTCTGCCTAATCCACCCATTGTGGACAAATGTGGGAATGGGGGAGTGCACAGGAGAGCCTCAACAACACTTTTTCAACATTTAACACTTTTCCAACATTTAACACTTTTCCAAGATTTAACACTTTTCCAAGATTTAACACTTTTCCAATATTCAACACTTTTCCAATATTCAACACTTTTCCGATATTTAACACTTTTCCAATATTTAACACTTTTCCAATATTTGACACTTTTCCAACATTTAACACTTTTCCAACATTTAACACTTTTCCAAGATTTAACACTTTTCCAATATTTAACACTTTTCCAACATTTAACACTTTTCCAAGATTTAACACTTTTCCCAATATTTAACACTTCTCAAAGGGCTACACAAGCCACAATGACATCCTGGGCTCAGATCCCACATCAGGGCAAGAAAAAACTCAACCCAATGGGACAATGAGAAACCTTGGAGGGGACCACTGAATATGGGTTGAAAAGGATTTGCAAATCATTGTATTCTGTTTATATTTACATCTAACACAATTTCCCAACTCATATGGAAACGGGATTTGTAAATATAAACGGAATACAATGATTTGCAAATCCTTTTCAACCCATATTCAGTTAAATGCACTAAAGAAACAACATATTTGATGTTCAAATTCTTAACTTTTTTTTTTTTTGTAAAAAATCATTAACTTAGAATTTCATGGCTGCAACACGTGCCAAAGTAGTTGGGAAAGGGCATGTTCACCACTGTGTTACATCACCTTTTCTTTTAAGAACACTCAATAAAAGTTTGGGAACTGAGGAAACTAATTGTTGAAGCTTTGAAAGTGGAATTCTTTACCTTTCTTGTTTTAGATAGATAGATAGATAGATAGATAGATAGTACTTTTTTATTTGTTTATTTATTTATTTATTATTTTTTCAGTCGTTCAACAGTCCGGGGTCTCCGCTGTCGTATTTTACGCTTCATAATGCGCCACACATTTTCCATGGGAGACATGTCTGGGCTGCAGGCGGGCCACGAAAGTACCGGCACTCTTTTTTTATGAAGCGACGCTGTTATAATACGTGGCTTGGCATTGTCTTGCTGAAATAAGCAGGGGCGTCCATGAAAAAGACGGCGCTTAGATGGCAGCATATGTTGTTCCAAAACCTGTATGTACCTTTCAGCATTAATGGTGCCTTCACAGATGTGTAAGTTACCCATGCCTTGGGCACTAATGCACCCCCATACCATCACACATGCTGGCTTTTGATCTTTGCCTCGATAGCAGTCTGGATGGTTCGCTTCCCCTTTGGTCCGGATGACACAATGTCGAATATTTCCAAAAAACAATTTAAAATGTGGACTCGTCAGACCACAGAACACTTATCCACTTTGCATCAGTCCATCTTAGATGATCTCGGGCCCAGAGAAGCTGGCGGCGTTTCTGGATGTTGTTGATAAATGGCTTTCGCTTTGCATAGTAGAGCTTTAACTTGCACTTACAGATGTAGCGGCAAACTGTATTTAGTGACAGTGGTTTTCTGAAGTGTTCCTGAGCCCATGTGGTGATATCCTTTAGAGATTGATGTCGGTTTTTGATGCAGTACCGTCTGGATGGAAGGTCACGGTCCTTCAATGTTGGTTTCTGGCCATGCCGCTTACGTGGAGTGATTCCTCCAGATTCTCTGAACCTTTTGATGATATTATGGAGCGTAGATGTTGAAATCCCTCAATTTCTTGCAATTGCACTTTGAGAAATGTTGTTCTTAAACTGTTTGTTTCACGCAGTTGTGGACAAAGGGGTGTACCTCGCCCCATCCTTTCTTGTGAAAGACTGAGCATTTTTTGGGAAGCTGCTTCTTACCCAATCATGGCACCCACCTGTTCCCAATCAGCCTGCACACCTCTGGGATGTTCCAAATAAGTGTTTGATTAGCATTCCTCAACTTTATCAGTATTTATTGCCACCTTTCCCAACTTCTTTGTCACGTATTGCCGGCATCAAATTCTAAAGTTAATGATTATTTGCAAGAAAAAAAATGTTTATCAGTTTGAACATCAAATATGTTGTCTTTGTAGCATATTCAACTGAATATGGGTTGAAAAGGATTTGCAAATCATTGTATTCTGTTTATATTTACATCTAACACCATTTCCCAACTCATATGGAAACGGGGTTTGTAGATGCAATGTTATTGGGAGCATGATTTATGTCTTCACCTCCTCACATGAAATATACTTTTCCTTCTTGGTGTCTCAAGAAGGGTGGAAATACAAGAACACACACACACACACACACACACACACACACACACACACACACACACACACACACACATAAAGCGTGTGCGCAGCAGCCATGTTGTTCCAGCAGGTCTGGCTGACATTTGCAGGTAAGGTGGGCGGTCCCCGGGTCCGGGGCCCAGCATATGGCGGCGTGTCCAAACGCCTCGCTGTAAACGCCTGGGCTAATAGTGGCGTTACGGCGGCGTGTTTCTGGGGGCGCCTTGTTAATGTTATTTATTAGCAGTCTGCACGTCGGGCGCATGCAAAGGAGACGGACATAAGATATGCAAATGCAAACTTGGCGGCAGTAAAAGACAACATTTGCATTTGATGTAGCACATAATAAAGGAGCCATTAGCATTTTAAATGTGTCAAACTAAGTTGACAAATGGAGTCCGCGCCTGGTGTCTTTTTTACGTGTGCGCTCAGGACGTGTGCAACGCGCACCGGGACCAGCGCGCCTTCAGCCGCTTGCATTAAAGGCCTACTGAAATGAGAGTTTCTTATTTAAACGGGGACAGCAGCTCCATTCTATGTGTCATACTTGATCATTTCGCCATATTTTTGCTGAAAGTATTCAGTAGAGAACATCCACAATAAAGTTCGCAACTTTTGGTCGCTAATAAAAAAGCCTTGCCTGTACCGGAAGTAGCAGACGATGTGCGCGTGATGTCACGGGTTGGGGAGCTCCTCACATCTGAACATTGTTTACAATCATGGCCACCAGCGGCTAGAGCGATTTGGACCGAGAAAGCGACAATTTTCCCATTATTTTGAGCGAGGATGAAAGATTTGTGGATGAGGAAAGTTAGAGTGAAGTTAGGCGGCGGCAGTGTGAGCGTTTCAGATGTAATTAGACACATTTACTAGGATGATTCTCGAAAAGCCCTTATCTGTTTATTGTGTTAATAGTATTTTACTGAGATTTTATAGTCATACCTGAAAGTCGGATGGCTGCGGTGAACGCCAGTGTCTCCGAGAGAAGCCGAGGAGCCAAGATCACAGCTGCCTTTTTGACAGCTACAGGAGGATGTCCAGTAATCCACTGAAGTCTGCGGTAAGAGTCGACGGTATAGCTCGGTTGGTAGAGTGGCCGTGTCAGCAACTTGAGGGTTGCAGGTTCGATTCCCGCTTCTGCCATCCTAGTCAATGCCGTTGTGTCCTTGAGCAAGACACTTTACCCACCTGCTCCCAGTGCTTCCCACACTGGTTTAAATGTAACATAAATATTGGGTTTCACTATGTAAAGTGCTTTGAGTCACTAGAGAAAAGCGCTGTATAAATATAATTCACTTCACTTCACTAATACCACAATTTTCCCATCCAAAAACTTGCTGGTTGACGTAGAGAAACATGTTTGCTTGACCGCTCTGTAGTAAAGCTTCCCCATGGGGCGGTATAGCTCGGTTGGTAGTGCGGCCGTGCCAGCAACTTGAGGGTTCCAGGTTGGATCCCCGCTTCCGCCATCCTAGTCACTGCCGTTGTGTCCTTGGGCAAGACACTTTATCCACCTGCTCCCAGTGCCACCCACACTGGTTTAAATGTAAAAATTAGATATTGGGTTTCACTATGTAAAGCGCTTTGAGTCATTAGAGAAAAAGCGCTATATAAATATAATTCACTTCATTTCACAATTCACATTAATTTGAGCGAGGATGAAAGATTTGTGGATGAGGATAGTGAGAGTGAAGGACTAGAAGGGAAAAAAAGACGAGGGCAGTGGGAACCATTCTGATGTTTATTAGACACATTTACTAGGATAATTCTGGAAAATCCCTTATCTGTTTATTGTGTTAATAGTATATTAGTGAGATTCTAAAGTCATACCTGAAAGTCGGATGGCTGCGGTGAACGCCAGTGTCTCTGAGAGAAGCAGAGGAGCCAAGATCACGGCTGCCTTTTTGACAGCTACAGGAGGATGTCCAGTAATCCACTGAGGTCTCCGGTAAGAGTCGACTTAATATCACAATTTTCCCATCCAAAAGCTTGCTGGTTGGCGTAGAGAAACTTGTTCGCTTTACCGCTCTGTAGTAAAGCTTCCCCATGGGGCGGTATAGCTCGGTTGGTAGAGCGGCCGTGCCAGCAACTTGAGGGTTCCAAGTTGGATCCCCGCTTCCGCCATCCTAGTCACTGCCGTTGTGTCCTTGGGCAAGACACTTTATCCACCTGCTCCCAGTGCCACCCACACTGGTTTAAATGTAAAAATTAGATATTGGGTTTCACTATGTAAAGCGCTTTGAGTCATTAGAGAAAAAGCGCTATATAAATATAATTCACTTCACTTCACAATTCACATTAATTTGAACGAGGATGAAAGATTCGTGGATGAGGATAGTGAGAGTGAAGGACTAGAAGGGGGAAAAAAAGACGAGGGCAGTGGGAACGATTCTGATGTTTATTAGACACATTTACTAGGATAATTCTGGAAAATCCCTTATCTGATTATTGTGTTACTGGTATTTTAGTGAGATTTTATAGTCATACCTGAAAGTCGGATGGCTAAGGTGAACGCCAGTGTCTCTGAGAGAAGCCGAGGAGCCAAGATCACAGCTGCCTTTTTGACAGCTACAAGAGGAGGTCCAGTAATCCACTGAAGTCTCCGGTAAGAGTCAACTTAATAGCACAATTTTCCCATCCAAAAACTTGCTGGTTGACGTAGAGAAACATGTTCGCTTGACCGCTCTGTAGTAAAGCTTCCCCATTAATTTGAGCGAGGATGAAAGATTTGTGGATGAGGATAGTGAGAGTGAAGGATTAGAAGGGGGGGAAAAAAGACGAGGGCAGTGGGAACGATTCTGATGTTTATTAGACACATTTACTTGGATAATTCTGGAAAATCCCTTATCTGCTTATTGTGTTACTGGTGTTTTAGTGAGATTTTATAGTTCTACCTGAAAGTCGGATGGCTGCGGTGAACGCCAGTGTCTCTGAGAGAAGCCGAGGAGCCAAGATCACGGCTGCCTTTTTGACAGCTACAGGAGGAGGTCCAGTAATCCACTGAAGTCTCCGGTAAGAGTCGACTTAATAGCACAATTTTCCCATCCAAAAACTTGCTGGTTGGCGTAGGGAAACATGTTCGCTTGACCGCTCTGTAGTAAAGCTTCCCCATTAATTTGAGCGAGGATGAAAGATTTGTGGATGAGGATAGTGGGAGCGAAGGACTAGAAGGAAAATTTAAAAAAAAGACGAGGGCAGTGGAACCATTCTGATGTTTATTAGACACATTTACTTGGATAATTCTGGAAAATCCCTTATCTGCTTATTGTGTTACTGGTGTTTTAGTGAGCTTTTATAGTCATACCTGAAAGTCGGATAACTGCGGTGAACGCCAGTGTCTCTGAGAGAAGCCAAGGAGCCAAGATCACAGCTGCCTTTTTGACAGCTACAGGAGGATGTCCAGTAATCCACTGAAGTCTCCGGTAAGAGTCGACTTAATAGCACAATTTTCCCATCCAAAAACTTGCTGGTTGACGTAGAGAAACATGTTCGCTTGACCGCTCTGTAGTAAAGCTTCCCCATTAATTTGAGCGAGGATGAAAGATTTGTGGATGAGGATAGTGAGAGTGAAGGACTAGAAGGGAAAGAAAAAAAAGGCAAGGGCAGTGGGAACCATTCTGATGTTTACTGGACACATTTACTAGAATAATTCTGGAAAATCCCTTATCTGCTTATTGTGTTACTAGTGTTTTAGTGAGATTTTATAGTCATACCTGAAAGTCAGAGGGGTGTGGTGAACGCCAGTGTCTCTGGGAGAAGCCGAGGAGCCAAGATCACAGCTGCCTTTTTGACAGCTGCAGGAGGAGGTCCAGTAATCCACTGAAGTCTCCGGTAAGAGTCGACTTAATAGCACAATTTTCCCATCCAAAAACTTGCTGGTTGACGTAGAGAAACATGTTCGCTTGACCGCTCTGTAGTAAAGCTTCCCCATGGGGCGGTATAGCTCGGTTGGTACAGCGGCCGTGCCAGCAACTTGAGGGTTCCAGGTTGGATCCCCGCTTCCGCCATCCTAGTCACTGCCGTTGTGTCCTTGGGCAAGACACTTTATCCACCTGCTCCCAGTGCCACCCACACTGGTTTAAATGTAAAAATTAGATATTGGGTTTCACTATGTAAAGCGCTTTGAGTCATTAGAGAAAAAGCGCTATATAAATATAATTCACTTCACTTCACAATTCACATTAATTTGAACGAGGATGAAAGATTCGTGGATGAGGATAGTGAGAGTGAAGGACTAGAAGGGAAAAAAAAAAAGACGAGGGCAGTGGGAACGATTCTGGTGTTTATTAGACACATTTACTAGGATAATTCTGGAAAATCCCTTATCTGATTATTGTGTTACTGGTATTTTAGTGAGATTTTATAGACATACCTGAAAGTCGGATGGCTGCGGTGAACGCCAGTGTCTCTGAGAGAAGCAGAGGAGCCAAGATCACGGCTGCCTTTTTGACAGCTACAGGAGGATGTCCAGTAATCCACTGAAGTCTCCGGTAAGAGTCGACTTAATATCACAATTTTCCCATCCAAAAGCTTGCTGGTTGGCGTAGAGAAACTTGTTCGCTTTACCGCTCTGTAGTAAAGCTTCCCCATGGGGCGGTATAGCTCGGTTGGTAGAGCGGCCGTGCCAGCAACTTGAGGGTTCCAGGTTGGATCCCCGCTTCCGCCATCCTAGTCACTGCCGTTGTGTCCTTGGGCAAGACACTTTATCCACCTGCTCCCAGTGCCACCCACACTGGTTTAAATGTAAAAATTAGATATTGGGTTTCACTATGTAAAGCGCTTTGAGTCATTAGAGAAAAAACGTTATATAAATATACTTCACTTCACTTCACAATTCACATTAATTTGAACGAGGATGAAAGATTCGTGGATGAGGATAGTGAGAGTGAAGGACTAGAAGGGGGAAAAAAAAGACGAGGGCAGTGGGAACGATTCTGATGTTTATTAGACACATTTACTAGGATAATTCTGGAAAATCCCTTATCTGCTTATCGTGTTACTAGTGTTTTAGTGAAATTTTATAGTCATACCTGAAAGTCGGAGGGGTGGGGTGACCGCCAGTGTCTCTGAGAGAAGCCGAGGAGCCAAGATCACAGCTGCCTTTTTGACAGCTACAGGAGGATGTTCAGTAATCCACTGAAGTCTCCGGTAAGAGTCGACTTAATAGCACAATTTTCCCATCCAAAAACTTGCTGGTTGACGTAGAGAAACATGTTCGCTTGACCGCTCTGTAGTAAAGCTTCCCCATTAATTTGAGCGAGGATGAAAGATTTGTGGATGAGGACAGTGAGAGTGAAGGACTAGAAGAAAAAATTAATTATAAAAGGACGAGGGCAGTGGGAGCGATTCAGATGTTATTAGACACATTTACTAGGATAATTCTGGAAAATCCCTTATCTGCCTATCGTGTTACTAGTGTTTTAGTGAGATTTTATAGTCATACGTGAAAGTCGGAGGGGTGTGTCTCTGAGGGAAGCCACGGAGGAGCCAAGAAAGTCGCAGCTGCCTTTTTGACAGCTGCAGGAAGAACGACACGAGCTCCGCTCATGTTTACGGTAAGATCCGACTTATTACCACACATTTCTCACCGAATCCTGCCGGTTGACATGCGGTAGGGAACCATGTTCCCTTGACCGCTCTGTTCCGTATTTAAGCTTCACAACAAACAAGGAAACAGCGGCTGTGTTTTGGTTGCTAAAGGCAGCCGCAACCCGCCGCTTTCCACCAGCGGCATTCTTCTTTGACGTCTCCATTACTAATTGAACAAATTGCAAAAGATTCAGCAACACAGATATCCAGAATACTGTGTAATTATGCGATTAAATCGGACGACTTTTAGCGTGAGTGGTGCTGGGACGTCACAAACACCCGTCAACATAAGTGTCATCATTCCGCGACGTTTTCAACAGGATACTTCCGCGCGAAATTTAAAATTGCAATTTAGTCAACTATAAAGGCCGTATTGGCATGTGTTGCAATGTTAATATTTCATCATTGATATATAAACTATCAGACTGTGTGGTGGGTAGTAGTGGCTTTCAGTAGGCCTTTATTGCACGCATCAACTTCTGCAACGATCATCACCAAGATTAGCATCCTTTCTGGCCAATGATGGATCTTACTGGTGTGACATTTTACTGTTAATGAGCAGATAAACACTTAGCTAGTAACACATGTTCTTCATAATTCTTCAGAGGAAAGATTCACTCGTAACATAACCACTAAAGCAGGGGTCACCAAACTTTTTGAAAGCAAGAGCTACTTCTTGGGTACTGATTAATGCCAAGGGCTACCAGTTTGATACACACTTAAATAAATTGCCAGAAATAGCCAATTTGCTCAATTTACCTTTAATAAATAAATCTATATATATTAAAAAAAATGGGTATTTCTGTCCGTTATTCCGTCGTACATTTTTTTTCCTTTACGGAAGGTTTTTTGTAGAGAATAAATGATGAAAAAAACACTTAATTGAATGGTTTAAAAGAGTAGAAAACAGGGAAAAAAATGTAAATTAAATTTTGAAACATAGTTTATCTTCAATTTTGACTCTTTAAAATTCAAAATTCAACCGAAAAAAATGAAGAGAAAAACTCGATCATTCGAATCTTTTTGAAAACATTAAACAAAAAGAATTTAAGGAACATCACTAGTAATTTTTCCTGATTAATATTAACTTTAGAATTTTGATGACATGTTTTAAATAGGTCAAAATCCAATCTGCACTTTGTTAGAATATATAACAAATTGGACCAAGGTATATTTCTAACAAAGACAAATCATTATTTCCTCTAGATTATCAAGAACAAAATTTTTTAAATAAATTCAACAGACTTTGAAATAAGATTTAAATTTGAATCTACAGATTTTCTTGATGTGCCAGAATATTTTTGGGAATTTTAATCATAATAAGTTTGAAGAAATATTTCACAAATATTCTTCGTCAAAAAAAAACAGAAGCTAAAATGAAGAATTAAATTAAAATGTATTTATTATTCTTTACAATAATAAACAAAAAATACTTGAACATTCATTTAAATTGTCAGGAAAGCCAATTCAAAAATGTAAAAAGGTATATGTGTTTAAAAATCCTAAAATAATTTTTAAGGTTGTATTTTTTCTCTAAAATTGTCTTTCTGAAAGTTATAAGAAGCAAAGTAAAAAAAAAAAGAAGAATTTATTCAAACAAGTGACGACCAAGTCTTTAAAATATTGTCTTGGATTTTCAAATTCTATTTGAGTTTTGTCTCTCTTAGAATTAAAAATGGCGAGCAAAGCGAGACCAGCTTGCTAGTAAATACATAAAATTAAAAAAATAGAGGCAGCTCACTGGTAAGTGCTGCTATTTGAGCTAACCACTAAAGCAGGGGTCACCAACGCGGTGCCCGCGGGCACCAGGTCGCCCGTAAGGACCAGATGAGTCGTCCGCTGGCCTGTTCTAAAAATAGCTCAAATAGCAGCAAAAAAATGTACGGCAGAATTATATTTATATTTATGTATATAGATTTATTTATCAAAGGTAAATTGAGCAAATTGGCTATTTCTGGCAATTTATTTAAGTGTGTATCAAACTGGTAGCCCTTCGCATTAATCAGTACCCAAGAAGTAGCTCTTGCTTTCAAAAAGGTTGGTGACCCCTGCTCTAAAGACTCACCTTCACTCATTAGCATCCTTGTAAGCTGGAACCCACTCTGGTAGTCTGTAACACTGGAACCCACTCTGGGAGTCTCTAACACTGGAACTCACTCTGGGAGTCTGTAACGCTGGAACCCACTCTGGGAGTCTTTAATGCTGGAACCCACTCTGGGAGTCTGTAACACTGGAACCCACTCTGGGAGTCTGTAACACTGGAACTCACTCTGGGAGTCTGTAACGCTGGAACCCACTCTGGGAGTCTTTAATGCTGGAACCCACTCTGTGAGTCTGTAACGCTGGAACCCACTCTGGGAGTCTGTAACACTGGAACTCACTCTGGGAGTCTGTAACGCTGGAACCCACTC
>NC_084619.1:68052747-68302747 GCF_033978795.1 Nerophis ophidion | reverse complement strand
GGAGGAGATCATCCATCACACTACTTTATTAGCTCCCTCACACACACACACACACACACACACACACACACACACTGAGGAAGTTCTCTAGCTCGCCCTCTCTCTCTCTCTCCCTCTGTTTGCCATGGTTGATGCTTCAAAGCGCCATAAAACATTTTTTTTGCAGTCCGGGCAGACGGAGCTTTTTTTTTTTTTTTTCTGTTTCCATTTTATTTCTTTATTAAATGACAACATTGTTCCAAAAATGTGTTCTGGCAGCTTCAAATTATCTCACTCAATTAGCGCAGGAGGGGGGAAAAAAGAGTCACAGTTTGTTGGTGACAAACCCCAAGATGCAGAGACGGTGGCAGGGATTGAATAAGAAAACATGATTTAATTTAAATACTAAAACAAGAACAAACAAAAGGTGCGCACCAGGCGGGTAACAAACTAGGCTATGGACAAAAACACTTACTGTGACAAAGAAGGAACTATGGCATGAGCAGAGTGGACAAAAGTCGACAACCAAGTATTAATGACGTTGACAGGTAGTGGTGACAATAATCCAGCACTGACTGGAGGACAAAGCGGGTAAAAATAGGAGTGGGCTGATTGACACCAGGTGTGGCCAGGTGTCGATCAGTCGCAGCGGAGAGGGAAAAAGCGCTCAGAGAGAAAGACGGGGAAACAGACAAAATAAGAGCGCTGACAGGAAAAACTAAAACATGGCCACACTGTCAAGGACATGCCTGACAGTTTGACTTGTTCTTGCCTGTTTGCTGCCTCCCAAAAAATGGCCGCTTTGGAAGATGTGAGTCAGGCTTGTCACTGACAGTTTGCTGATGTTTGGCTTTTTCTCTGGCTTTGTGTTTGATTTATTTTACTTCCATTTCCTGCATGTCTACCTCAACCGTCCCTGATTGGCTGCCTCGGACACCTGCTGGCAATTAACAATGAGCCTGCTATTTACACCTGCCTCGCCCTCCAGTCAGGGCTGGAGAATTGTTAGCTGTTTCCTGTTTGCTCTCTCCTGGTTCCACATATCTTGTATCCTGTATCCAGTTTGCTGTCTGCGGTTCTCCTTGATTCCTGTTGCCTGTTGCCTGATTCCGGTCTTCCTGCATTTCCTTTGGACATTAAAATCATGTTTCCCTGCAACAAACTGCCATCTACATCTAGGCGTTGGTCACCGACACTTCCTGACAGAATCCTCAAGCCAAATACGAACCCTGCGGAGTGTCAGGCTTGTCTCTGACAGTTTGGTCTATGTCTTAGTTTTTCCTCTGCATTTGTCTTTGTTTCCTGTCTTTAGTTCCTGTCAGCAATCTTATTTTGGTTCTGTTTCCTGTTTTTCTCCCTGAGTGCTGTGTCCCCTCAGCTGTGGGTGATTGGCATCTGGCCACACCTGGTGTCAATCAGCCAGCCACTATTTGAACCTGTTTTGTCCTCCAGTCAGATGCTGGATTATTGATGTGTCGATGTCACCACTACCTGTCTTGTCGCTTGTAGCTTTGTCTACTTCTGTTTACTCTGCTCATGCCATAGTTCCGTCTTGTCACAGTAAGTGTTTTTGTTCTTAGCCAAGTTGGTTATCCGCCTCGTGCGCACCTTTTGTGACTAATCTAAGTCTAAGGCTATATGTGACCAATCTAAGTTTAAAACTAGATGTGACCAATCTAAGTCCAAGACTGGATGTGACCAATCTAAATCCAAGACTGGATGTGACCAATCTAAGTCTAAGACTCGATGTGACAATCTAATCTAAGACTAGATGTGACCGATCCAAATCTAAGACTAGATGTGACCGATCTAGGTCTAAGACTAGATGTGACCAATCTAAGTCTAAGACTAGATGTGACCGATCCAAGTTTAAGACTAGATGTGACCGATCCAAGTCTAAGACTAGATGTGACCAATCTAAATCTGAAACTATTGGGACCAATCTAAGTCTAAGACTAGATGTGACCAATCTAAGTCTAAGACTAGATGGGACCAATCTAAGTCTAAGACCAGATGTGACCATGTTAAGTCTAAGACTGGATGTGACCAATCTAAGTCTCAGACTAGATGTGACCAATCTAAGTCCAAGACTAGATGGGACCAGTCTAAGTCTAAGACCAGATGTGACCAATCTAAGTCTAAGACGAGATGTGACCGATGTAGGTCTAAGACTAGATGCGACCAATCTAAGTTTAAGACTAAATGTGACCAATCCAAGTCTAAGACTAGATGTGACCAATCTAAGTCCAAAACTATTGGGACCAATCTAAGTCTAAGACTAGATGTGACCGATCTAAGTCTAAGACTAGATGGGACCAATCCAAGTCTAAGACTAGATTTGGCAATGTAATCTAAGACTAGATGTGACCAATCTAAGTCTAAGACTAGATGTGACCAATCTAAGTCCAAGACTAGATGTGGCAATGTAATCTAAGACTAAATGTGACCAATCTAAGTCTAAGACTAGATGGGACCAATCTAAGTCTAAGACCAGATGTGACCAATCTAGGTCTAATACTAGATGTGACCTATTTAAGTCCAAGTAAGACTAGATGTGACCAATCTAAGTCTAAGACTGGATGTGACCAATCTAAGTCTATGACTAGATGTGACCAAATTAAGTCTAAGTAAAACTAGATGTGACCAATCCAAGTCCAAGACTAGATGTGACAATCTAATCTACTTTTGTACGACTAGATGTGACCAATTTAAGTCTAAGACTAGATGTGACCAATGTAAGTCTAAGACTAGATGGGACCAGTCTAAGTCTAAGACCAGATGTGACCAATCTAAGTCTAAAACTATTGGGACCAATCTAAGTCTAAGACTAGATGTGACCGATCTAAGTCTAAGACTAGATGGGACCAATCCAAGTCCAAGACTAGATGTGGCAATGTAATCTAAGACTAGATGTGACCAATCTAAGTCTAAGACTAGATGTGACCAATCTAAGTCCAAGACTAGATGGGACCAATCTAAGTTTAAGACTAGATGTGACCTATTTAAGTCCAAGTAAGACTAGATGTGACCAATCTAAGTCTAAGACTGGATGTGACCAATCTAAGTCTAAGACTAGATGTGACCAATCTAAGTTTAAGACTAGATGTGACCTATTTAAGTCCAAGTAAGACTAGATGTGACCAATCTAAGTCTAAGACTAGATGTGACCGATCTAAGTCTAAGACTAGATGGGACCAATCCAAGTCCAAGACTAGATGTGGCAATGTAATCTAAGACTAGATGTGACCAATCTAAGTCCAAGACTAGATGTGGCAATGTAACATAAGACTGGATGTGACCAACCTAAGTCCAAGACTAGATGGGACCAATCTAAGTTTAAGACTAGATGTGACCTATTTAAGTCCAAGTAAGACTAGATGTGACCAATCTAAGTCTAAGACTGGATGTGACCAATCTAAGTCTAAGACTAGATGTGACCGATCTAAGTCTAAGACTAGATGGGACCAATCCAAGTCTAAGACTAGATGTGGCAATGTAATCTAAGACTAGATGTGACCAATCTAAGTCTAAGACTAGATGTGACCAATCTAAGTCCAAGACTAGATGTGGCAATGTAACATAAGACTAGATGTGACCAACCTAAGTCCAAGACTAGATGGGACCAATCTAAGTTTAAGACTAGATGTGACCTATTTAAGTCCAAGTAAGACTAGATGTGACCAATCTAAGTCTAAGACTGGATGTGACCAATCTAAGTCTAAGACTAGATGTGACCTATTTAAGTCCAAGTAAGACTAGATGTGACCAATCCAAGTCCAAGACTAGATGTGACAATCTAATCTACTTTTGTAAGACTAGATGTGACCAATCTAAGTCTAAGACTAGAGGTGACCAATGTAAGTCCAAGACTAGATGTGACCAGTCTAAGTCTAAGACTAGATGTGACCAGTCTAAGTCAAAGACTAGATGTGACCAATGTAAGTCGAAGACTAGATGTGACCAGTCTAAGTCTAAGACTAGATGTGACCAATCTAAGTCTAAGACTAGATGGGACCAATCCAAGTCTAAGACTAGATGTGGCAATGTATTCTAAGACTAGATGTGACCAATCTAAGTCCAAGACTAGATGGGACCAATCTAAATCTAAGACTAGATGTGGCAATGTAATCTAAGACTAGATGTGACCAATCTAAGTCTAAGACTAGATGGGACCAATCTAAGTCTAAAACCAGATGTGACCAATGTAAGTCGAAGACTAGATTTGACCAGTCTAAGTCTAAGACTAGATATGACCAGTCTAAGTCTAAGACTAGATGTGACCAGTCTAAGTCTAAGACTGGATGTGACCAATCTAAGTCTAAGACTAGATGTGACCTATTTAAGTCCAAGTAAGACTAGATGTGACCAATCCAAGTCCAAGACTAGATGTGACAATCTAATCTACTTTTGTAAGACTAGATGTGACCAATCTAAGTCTAAGACTAGAGGTGACCAATGTAAGTCCAAGACTAGATGTGACCAGTCTAAGTCTAAGACTAGATGTGACCAGTCTAAGTCAAAGACTAGATGTGACCAATGTAAGTCGAAGACTAGATGTGACCAGTCTAAGTCTAAGACTAGATGTGACCAATCTAAGTCTAAGACTAGATGGGACCAATCCAAGTCTAAGACTAGATGTGGCAATGTATTCTAAGACTAGATGTGACCAATCTAAGTCCAAGACTAGATGGGACCAATCTAAATCTAAGACTAGATGTGGCAATGTAATCTAAGACTAGATGTGACCAATCTAAGTCTAAGACTAGATGGGACCAATCTAAGTCTAAAACCAGATGTGACCAATGTAAGTCGAAGACTAGATTTGACCAGTCTAAGTCTAAGACTAGATATGACCAGTCTAAGTCTAAGACTAGATGTGACCAGTCTAAGTCTAAGACCAAATGTGACCGATCTAGGTCCAAGACTAGATGCGACCCATCTAAGTCTAAGACTAGATGTGACCAATCCAAGTCTAAGACTAGATGTGACCAATCTAAGTCTAAAACTATTGGGACCAATCTAAGTCTAAGACTAGATGTGACCAATCCAAGTCTAAGACTAGATGGGACCAATCCAAGTCTAAGACTAGATGTGGCAATGTATTCTAAGACAAGATGTGACCAATCTAAATCCAAGACTAGATGGGACCAATCTAAATCTAAGACTAGATGTGGCAATGTAATCTAAGACTAGATGTGACCAATCTAAGTCTAAGACTAGATGGGACCAATCTAAGTCTAAAACCAGATGTGACCAATCTAAGTCTAAGACTAGATGTGACCTATTTAAGTCCAAGTAAGACTAGATGTGACCAATCTAAGACTAGATGTGACCAATCTAAGTCGAAGACTAGATGTGACCAGTCTAAGTCCTAGCCCAGATGTGACCAATCTAAGTCTAAGACTAGATGATGACTTGTAAACAAACCTCTACATTGTGATGTCCTAGTTCTAGTAAAATGTCTCCTTTTTAAAGATCATTTATTTCATGTCAGTGTCTATCAAGTCTTTGTGTGACGACTAATTACTGTTTAAAAGTCATTTCCTGTTTTCAACAGTTAAAATAAACAGTTAAGTTAAAATAGACAACAGTTAAGTTGAAGTAGACAAGAGTTAAAATAGAGAATAATTAAAATAGACAACAGTTAAGTTAAAACAGACAAGAGTTAAGTAGAAAAGAGTGCAAAGTGATTGTGTGAATAATTGATAGTCAGACATCTGCAGCAGACACACTAACAACTACACACACGGACTACTACACACTAACAACTACACACTCTAACAACTACACACACGGACTGCTACACACAAGCTGCTGCTGCTGATGCAAAGGCCATGCTTTTTAATTACACAACATCTTTTCATTACACATTTTTAATTACACAACATTTTTAATTACACAACATTATTTCACGCCAGTTGTTGTCGTGTGATTTGTTTTCTTAACGACTTTTTCAAACGTTTACACTTGCGGGACAAATAGCTCTTCATTTTATTTTGTGGGGAAGAAAATCACTGCTGATTTTGTTGGAGGAACACACACACACACACGCACACACGCACGCGTACACACATACACTTGTACACACACTTAAAAACATGCACACACTTACACGCACGCACGCACGCGTACACACACGTACACACCTACAAACACACACACGCACACATTCGCACACACACTTACACACACGTACATGCACCCACGTACACACACACACACACGTACAAACACACACATGTACACACACAAACGCATACACACACGTAAACACACACCCACATACACACACACACACACATTAGCACACCCTCGTACACACACACGCACGCGTACACACACGCGTGCACACACGCACACATACACACACACACACACACGTACAGACACAAACGCGTACACACACGTACACACGCACACACACATTCGCACACACACGTACACACACGTACATGCACCCACGTACACACACACGCACGCGTACACACACGCGTACAATCACGCACACGTACACACACACACTTACTCACACGTACACACAAACGCATGTGTACACACACACCTACACACAAGTACACACACACGCACTCATACACACATGTACACACACACACACACACACAGACACACATTCGCACACAGACACATACACACACACACACACCTGCACACACACGTACATGCACACACGCATGCGTACACACACACGCTCGCGTACACAAACGCTTACACTCACGCAAACGTACACACATACGTACACACACAAACGCGTACACACAAACGCATGTGGACACACACACCTACACACAAGTACACACACACACGCACTCATACACACAAATACACACACACACACACACATTCGCACACAGACGCATACACACACACCTGCACACACACACACGTACACGCACACACGTACACACACAAACGCATACACACACACACACACACGTACACACACAAACGCATACACACACGTACACACACACACACGCAGGTGTACACACACACCTACTCACACGCAAACACACACACACACACACGCATACACACACAAGCGTATACACTCGTACATGCACACACAAATGCGTACACACACACACACACACACCCATACACACACAAATGCATACACACACACGTACACACTCACGCACGTGTACACACACACATACACACTCCTACACACGCACACACACTTACATGCACACGCGTAACACACACACGATAGCGTGCACACACACACACACACACACACACGTACATGCACAACCACACACACGCACATAGACACACACATGTACACACACACACACGTACACTCACAACCACACACACATGCACATACACGCACACACACGTACACACACACATGTACACCCACAACCGCACACACACGCACGTACACACACACACGTACACGCATAACCACACACACACACACCCATGTACATGCATGTACACGCTCACACACACTCGTATACACACACACACACACACACACACACACACACACACACACACACACACACCATGAGTAGCATAAAGAGGTCCTAATGGTCACATGACGTGGAGTCAGTTTAGGGCCAATTAAAGTGAGATATTTGCATAATGAATCACCTCATGAATATTCATGCAGGCGTCTCTCCCCTCCACGCACCGCACTTTATCAACTGAATGATGGCTGATTTGCCCTTTTCACAAGACGCAACAACATTATAAAAATGTTTAGTGGCGCCAGGGAAGATGGCCGCCATCAATATTTACACCGACGCCACTATTCATTAAGCACTTTAACCACATGAACTGATGCTCACAGCACTGCAGGAGCTTGGACTGGCTTTGGGGAAACAGCACAGTACTCCTGTCATATACAGGATCTTTGACTAGAGTATTTGCTGTATTTTCCTAAAAAGAGCACATCACTCTTGTTATATAGAGGATTTTGGAAGGGCTTTGGGGAAACAGCACATCACTCCTGTTATATACAGAATCTTTGACTAGAATATTTGCTGTATGTTCCTAAAGAGAGCACATCACTCCTGTTATTTAGAGGATCTTTGACTAGAATGTTTGCCGTATGTTCCTAAAAAGAGCTAAAAAGAGCAAATCACTCCTGTTATATAGAGGATATTTGACTGGCTTTGGGGAAACAGCACATCATTCCTGTTATATACAGGATCTTTGACTAGAATATTTGCTGTATGTTCCTAAAAAGAACACATCACTCCTGTTATATATATTGGATCTTTGACTAGAATATTTGCTGTACATTCCTAAAAAGAGCACATCACTCCTGTTATATAGAGGATCTTTGACTAGAATATTTGCTGTATGTTCCTAAAAAGAACACATCACTCCTGTTATATATATTGGATCTTTGAATAGAATATTTGCTGTATGTTCCTAAAAAGAGCACATCACTCCTGTCATATAGAGGATCTTTGACTAGAATATTTGCTGTATGTTCCTGAAAAGAGCACATCACTCCTGTTATATACAGGATCTTTGACTAGAATATTTGCTATATGTTCCTAAAAAGAGCACATCACTCCTGTTATATACAGGTTCTTTGACTATAATATTTGCTGTATGTTCCTAAAAAGAGCACATCACTCCTGTTATATACAGCATCTTTGACTAGAATATTTGCTGTATGTTCCTAAAAAGAGCACATCACTCCTGTTATATAGAGGATCTTTGACTAGAATATTTGCTGTATGTTCCTAAAAAGAACACATTACTCCTGTTATATATATTGGATCTTTGACTAGAATATTTGCTGTATGTTCCTAAAAAGAGCACATCAGTCCTGTTATATAGAGGATCTTTGACTAGAATATTTGCTATATGTTCCTAAAATAGAGCACATCACTCCTGTTATATACAGGATCTTTGACTAGAATCTTTGCTGTATGTTCCTAAAAAGAGCACATCACTCCTGTTACATACAGGATCTTTGACTAGAATATTTGCTATATGTTCCTAAAAAGAACACATCACTCCTGTTATATATATTGGATCTTTGACTAGAATATTTGCTGTACGTTCCTAAAAAGAGCACATCACTCCTGTTATTTAGAGGATCTTTGACTAGAATATTTGCTATATGTTCCTAAAAAAGAGCACATCACTCCTGTTATATACAGGATCTTTGACTAGAATATTTGCTGTATGTTCCTAAAAAGAACACATCACTCCTGTTATATATATTGGATCTCTGACTGGAATATTTGCTGTATGTTCCTAAAAAGAGCACATCACTCCTGTTATATAGAGGATCTTTGACTAGAATATTTGCTGTATGTTCGTAAAAAGAACACATCAATCCTGTTATATATATTGGATCTTTGACTAGAATATTTGCTGTACGTTCCTAAAAAGAGCACATCACTCCTGTTATATACAGGATCTTTGACTAGAATATTTGCTATATGTTCCTAAAAAAGAGCACATCACTCCTGTTGTATACAGGATCTTTGACTAGAATATTTGCTGTATGTTCCTAAAAAGAAAACATCACTCCTGTTATATATATTGGATCTTTGACTAGAATATTTGCTGTATGTTTCTAAAAAGAATACATCACTCCTGCTATATATATATTGGATCTTTGACTAGAATATTTGCTGTATGTTCCTAAAAAGAGCACATCACTCCTGTTATATAGAGGATCTTTGACTAGAATATTTGCTGTATGTTCCTAAAAAGAACACATCACTCCTGTTATATGTATTGGATCTTTGACTAGAATATTTGCTGTACATTCCTAATAAGAGCACATCACTCCTGTTATATAGAGGATCTTTGACTAGAATATTTGCTACATGTTCCTAAAAAAGAGCACATCACTCCTGTTATATACAGGATCTTTGACTGGAATATTTGCTGTATGTTCCTAAAAAGAACACATTACTCCTGTTATATATATTGGATCTTTGACTAAAATATTTGCTGTATGTTCCTAAAAAGAGCACATCACTCCTGTCATATAGAGGATCTTTGGCTAGAATATTTGCTATATGTTCCTAAAAAGAACACATCACTCCTGTTATACATATTGGATCTTTGACTAGAATATTTGCTGTATGTTCCTAAAAAGAGCACATCACTCCTGTTATATACAGGATCTTTGACTAGAATATTTGCTATATGTAAGTAAAAAAGAGCACATCACTCCTATTATATACAGGATCTTTGACTAGAATATTTGCTGTATGTTCCTAAAAAGAGCACATCACTCCTGTTATATACAGGATCTTTGACTAGAATATTTGCTGTATGTTCCTAAAAAGAGCACATCACTCCTGTCATATAGAGGATCTTTGACTAGAATATTTGCTGTATGTTCCTAAAAAGAACACATCACTCCTGTTATATATATTGGATCTTTGACTAGAATATTTGCTGTATGTTCCTAAAAAGAGCACATCACTCCTGTTATATACAGGATCTTTGACTAAAATATTTGCTATATGTTCCTAAAAAAGAGCACATCACTCCTGTTATATACAGGATCTTTGACTAGAATATTTGCTATATGTTCCTAAAAAAAAAGCACATCACTCCTGTTATATACAGGATCTTTGACTAGAATATTTGCTGTATGTTTCTAAAAAGAACACATCACTCCTGTTATATATATTGGATCTTTGACTAGAATATTTGCTGTATGTTCCTAAAAAGAGCACTTCACTCCTGTCATATAGAGGATCTTTGACTAGAATATTTGCTGTATGTTCCTAAAAAGAACACATCACTCCTGTTATATATATTGGATCTTTGAATAGAATATTTGCTGTATGTTCCTAAAAAGAGCACATCACTCCTGTCATATAGAGGATCTTTGACTAGAATATTTGCTGTATGTTCCTGAAAAGAGCACATCACTCCTGTTATATAGAGGATCTTTGACTAGAATATTTGCTATATGTTCCTAAAAAAGAGCACATCACTCCTGTTATATACAGGATCTTTGACTAGAATATTTGCTATATGTTCCTAAAAAGAGCACATCACTCCTGTTATATACAGGATCTTTGACTAGAATATGTGCTGTATGTTCCTAAAAAGAGCACATCACTCCTGTTATATAGAGTATCTTTGACTCGAATATTTGCTGTATGTTCCTAAAAACAGTTGACAATCCATGTTATATAAAGGATCTTTGACCTGGCGTTTTGTAGTATGTTGTTAAAAAAAAGGGTCGCAGATGTAAAAGAAACAACAACAAAAAAACAGCAGTGCTCTTGTCATACAGAAAATCCTTGGATAATGTTTTTTGCAGTGTTCCTGTCATTTAGAGGATCTTTGACTTGCAATTTTGCCATAAAGTCCTTAGAAAATATCAGTAAAATAGAGGATCTTTGACAAGCAGTGCTCGTGTAAAATATAGGATCTTTGACTGCATCTTTGCTGTAATGTTGCTTTGTTTGTGTTCCATGAGGAAGTAGGAAGTAGGAAGTAGGAAGTAGGAAGTAGGAAGGCTGCGTCCTTCAAGGATGCACGAGAGCAGTGATAGTCCTGCCGGGTGTGAGCTGACCCTCAGCTGCCAGGTCAACAGGCGGCATTCTCAGCAGCGCTTAACGAGCTGGGCGCTTAACGAGGTGGGCTTCTCATGCTAATGTGCGTCTCTGCAGCAGGTGTGAGACACGTGCCGCCATCTTGTGTCACTCCATACTAATGGCCTAATACACACACTAAACACACACAGTAATACACACACTAAACACACACAGTAATACACACACTAAACACACACAGTAATACACACTTACTAAACACACACAGTAATACACACACTAAACACACACAGTAATACACACACTAAACACACACAGTAATACACACACTAAACACACACAGTAATACACACACTAAACACACACAGCAATACACACACTAAACACACACAGAAATACACACACTAAACACACACAGTAATGCACACTTACTAAACACACACAGTAATACACACTTATTAAACACACACAGTAATACACACTTACTAAACACACACAGTAATACACACACTAAACACACAGTAATACACACAGTAATACACACACAGTAATACACACACTAAACACACACAGTAATACACACTTACTAAACACAGACAGTAATACACACACTAAACACACACAGTAATACACACACTAAACACACACAGCAATACACACACTAAACACACACAGTAATACACACACTAAACACACACAGTAATGCACACTTACTAAACACACACAGTAATACACACTTATTAAACACACACAGTAATATACACTTACTAAACACACACAGTAATACACACACTAAACACACAGTAATACACACACTAAACACACACAGTAATACACACACAGTAATACACACACTAAACACACACAGTAATACACACTTACTAAACACACACAGTAATACACACACTAAACACACACAGTAATACACACTTACTAAACACACACAGTAATACACACACTAAACACACACAGTAATATACACTTACTAAACACACACAGTAATACACACACTAAACACACAGTAATACACACACTAAACACACACAGTAATACACACACTAAACACACACAGTAATACACACACTAAACACACGCAGTAATACACACACTAAACACACACAGTAATACACACTTACTAAACACACACAGTAATACACACTTACTAAACACACACAGTAATACACACTTACTAAACACACACAGTAATACACACTTACTAAACACACACAGTAATACACACACTAAACACACACAGTAATACACACACTAAACACACACAGTAATACACACACTAAACACACACAGTAATACACACTTACTAAACACACACAGTAATACACACACTAAACACACACAGTAATACACACAATAAACACACACAGTAATGCACACACTAAACACACACAGTAATACACACTTACTAAATACACACAGTAATACACACACTAAACACACACAGTAATACACACACTAAACACACACAGTAATACACACACTAAACACACACAGTAATAGACACTTACTAAACACAAACAGTAATACACACACTAAACACACACAGTAATACACACACTAAACACACACAGTCATACACACCTACTAAACACATACAGTAATACACACACACTAAACACACACAGTAATACACACTTACTAAACACACACAGTAATACACACACTAAACATACACAGTAATACATACTTACCAAACACACACAGTCATACACACTTACTAAACACACACAGTAATACACACTTACTAAACACACACAGTAATACACACACTAAACACACACAGCAGTAATATAGACAGTTTTAGTTGTATCTGCTGCCACCTGCTGGTTGAATGTAGTTACTGTTGACAGTTTTAGTTGACATGTATCTGCTGCCACCTGCTGGTTGAATGTAGTTACTGTTGACAGTTTTAGTTGACATGTATCTGCTGCCACCTGGTGGTTGAATATAGTCACTGAACTTAGACTGCTGACCTCACAAGTCAGAACTCAGAGTGGGCAGGAAGAAATATTTGACTTCAGTTTGCTGAGCAGAAAGATATAAACTCCCTTTGTGACTTTTATTAACATCCAAACATGCATATAGTAACTATGGTTACATCACATTGTTAGTATAGTTACATCACATAGTTCCTATGTTACGTCATAGTTACTATAGTTACATTAAATAGTTACTATAGTTACATTAAATAGTTACTATAGTTACATCACATAGTAGCTATGTTACATAATAGATACTTTAGTTACATGATGCAGTTACTATGTTACATCACATAGTTACTAAAGTTACATCGCATAATTACTATAGTTACATCACAAAGTTACTATAGTTACATCACATAATTACTATAGTTACATCACATAGTAGCTATAGTTACATCACATAGTTACGATAGTTACATCGCATAGTTACATCACAATGTTACTTTAGTTACATCACATAATTACTATAGTCACATAGTTGTTATAGTTAAATCACATAGTTACCATAATAACATTATACAGGTACTATGTTACATCACATAGTTATTATGTTGCATCACATAGTTACTATAATAACATTACACAGTTACCATAGTAACATTACATAGTTACTATGTTACATCACATAGTTACTATGTTATATCACAGAGTTACTATAGTAACATTAAATCGTTACTATTGTAGCATTATATAGTTACTATGTTACATAACATAGTTACTATAGTAACATTACATAGTTACTATTGTAACTTTATATAGTTACTATGTTACATAACATAGTTACTATGTTACATCACATAGTTGCTATAGTTACATCACATAGTTACTATAGTAACATTACATAGTTACCATGTTACATCACATAGTTGCTTTAGTTACATCACATAGTTACTATAGTAACATTACATGGTTACTATGATACATCACATAGTTAATATGTTACATCACATAGTTGCTATAGTTACATTACATAGTTACTATAGTAACAGTATGTAGTTACTATGTTATATCACATAGTTACTATAGTTAAATCACATAATTACTATAGTTACATCACATAGTTACTATAGTTACATCACATAGTTACTATGCTACATCACATAGTTACTATAGTAACATTACTTAGTTACTATGTTACATCACATCGTTACTAGAGTTAAATCACATAATTACTATAGTTACATCACATAGTTACTATAGTTACATCACATAGTTACTATGCTACATTACATAGTTACTATAGTAACATTACATAGTTACTATGTTACATCACATAGTTACTATAGTTATTTCGCATAGTTACTATGCTACATCACATAGTTACTGTAGTAACATCACATAGTTACTATGTTACATCACATAGTTACTATAGTTATATCGCATAGTTACACCACACAGTTACTATAGTTACATCACATAATTACTATAGTTACATCACATAATTGCTATAGTTACATCACATAGTTACTATAGTATCATTATATAGTTACTATGTTACATCACATAGTTGCTATAGTTACATCACATAGTTACTATAGTAACGTTACATAGTTACTATGTTACATCACGTGTTACTATGTTACATCACATAGTTACGATCTGACATCACATAGTTGCTATAGTTACATCACATAGTTACTATAGTAACATTACATAGTTACTATGTTACATCACACAGTTACTGTGTTACAGCACATAGTTACTATAGTAACATTAGATAGTTACTATGTTACATCACATAGTTTCTATGTTACATCACATAGTTACTATAGTTACATTACAGAGTTAACTAATGTATTACGTTAAGAAAGTAACACTGTAGTATTACTACTACTATCTAGTTTTTATCTCGCTGAGTGCAGTACTGCATTAAGAAAGGTAGTATTGCAGTATTACTATTACTATGTAGTATTTTTCCCGTGCACAGGGTTGAGTGCAGTACTGTGTTAAGAAACATAGTATTGCAGTATTACTATTACTACTATGTAGTATTTTACCCGTACACAAAGCTGACGTAGACGACGGATGTTTCCGGCAGTTTGGGGAGGCGGAGCTCCGGGAAAGGCATCGTCCCGTCGCTGTCGATGTGCGTCTGGACCGTGTAGACTTTGACGGAAGCTCCGCCCCCCAGCACGGAGGTGTGGACAACGCCCAGCCGGGCCTGCTCCTGATAGGCCGCCCCCTGCTCCCTGCCCAGGTAGATGTCCTGGAGCCGGGGCGAGTCAGGGTGCCCGGCGGTGCGTCTGTCATCGGCGTCAAAATGGAGGTCGTTGTCGCCGTGTGCATCCGTGTTGGCGAAGGTGACCACGCTCAGCCTCTCCAGGTGCTGCACAGCAAAGTGTCCCTCCAAAGGGGGCGGAGCCTTCTCCCTGGAGGACCCCGGCCCGCAGTACATCAAGGTGAGGTGCCTCACCTCGGAGTTGTTGAGCAGGCGCGCGGCGTTCCAGGGCGACGTGTACCACACGGTCAGGCGCCTCATGCTGAACACGGGCGAGGCGGGCGACGGGGGGCGGTGCAGCGCCGAGAGCGTGATGTCTTTGCAGCGGCAGTCGGCGAGCGCCGCCACCCTGCAGGGCTCCGGCTCCTGGCTGCAGGAGTAGCAGAAGAAGCTGTTGTGGCTGACGTAGGCCACGCGCATGTCGGAGCACTGCAGGGCCGTGGACACCCACAGCAGGACGCACAGGAAGGGGGCGGGCGGGCTGAGGGACGGCATCACTGCTGGGGGCAGGGCTCGGCGGCCATCTTGACTGCTAGCGGGATGCCTGAAAAATGAGGACGCCTCGTTTAGCGGACAGTAGAATAATTTCTCAAGTACTTTTACAAACCCCGTTTCCATATGAGTTGGGAAATTGTGTTAGATGTAAACATAAACGGAATACAATGATTTGCAAATCCTTTTCAACCCATATTCAGTTGAATTTGCTAAAAAGACCAAATATTAAATGTTCAATCTGATAATTATATATTTTTTTGCAAATAAAAATGAACTTTAGTATTTGATGCCAGCAAGACGTGACAAAGAAGTTGGGAAAGGTGGCGATAAATACTGATAAAGTTGAGAAATGCTCATTAAACACTTATTCGGAACATCCCACAGGTGTGCAGGCTAATTGGGAAAACTCATCAACTTTAGTTTTTTTGCAAATAATAATAAACTTGGAATTTTTACCAAAAAGTTCTATTTTGGTTTCATGAGACCACATGACATTCTCCCAATCCTCTGCTGTATCATCCATGTATCAATCAATCAATCAATCAATGTTTACTTATATAGCCCTAAATCACTAGTGTCTCAAAGGGCTGCACAAACCACTACGACGTCCTCGGTAGGCCCACATAAGGGCAAGGAAAACTCACACCCAGTGGGACGTCTGTGACAATAATGACCCAGTGGGACGTCGGTGACAATGATGACTATGAGAACCTTGGAGAGGAGGAAAGCAATGGATGTCGAGCGGGTCTAACATGATACTGTGAAAGTTCAATCCATAATGGATCCAACACAGTCGCGAGAGTCCAGTCCAAAGCGGATCCACCACAGCAGCGAGAGTCCCGTTCACAGCGGAGCCAGCAGGAAACCATCCCAAGCGGAGGCGGATCAGCAGCGCAGAGATGTCCCCAGCCGATACACAGGCAAGCAGTACATGGCCACCGGATCGGACCGGACCCCCTCCACCATTTTGGTATAAACTCAACTCGTCGTGTTTGGAGGAAGAAGAATACTGAGTTGCATCCCAAGAACACCACACCTACTGTGAAGCATGGTGGTGGAAAAATCATGCTTTGGGGCTGTTTTTCTGCTAAGGGCACAGGACGATCGATCCGTGTTAAGGAAAGTGTCACACCTATGGATCATGTTTTGTTTTGTCATGTAATGTTTTTGATTTAGGACATTCAGTCACGTTTTGCACTTCCTGGTTTGGTTTGCTTCCATGCCAACTCATTAGTTTTCACCTGTCACGTCCCTGTTCTCAGCCTCACACCTGTTTACACTAATGATCAGAACTATTTAAGTCACTCTTTTTCTTGTCCTCGTCCTGGGATCCTCACACTCGCACGCACCCTACCCATGCCCTTCAAACCTCCACGTCCTCGTCCACAGTTCCAATGCCGTGTAAGTTTTTGTATTTATGCCATTGTGCTAGTTTTGTTTTGTTTGTATATAGTCATGCCATTTTGCTGTTTTGTTTTAAGTATAGTATAGGTTTTTATCCGCCACAGAGCGCGTCCTTGGTTTGCCTTTTTGTAGTTTGTTTATTTAATAAATATCATCAGAGGTGGGTAGAGTAGCCAGAAATTGTACTCAAGTAAGAGTACTGTTACTTTAGAGATTTATTACTCAAGTAAAAGTAAGAAGTAGTCACCCAAATATTTACTTGAGTAAAAGTAAAAAGTATGTTGTGAAAAAAACTACTCAAGTACTGAGTAACTGATGAGTAACCTGTTTGTTTAATGATTCCAGCAACAAATAATGCACAAAAACATAAAAATAGCAATGAGCAAATTCATAGCCAGGAATATCTCTTAAGCAACTAAAACAATAATATATATTAAATAATAATACATCAAAATAAAAAAAATAAGGCAAATTGAGCCACAATAACTTAACAGCACCATAGGCTCAGTAGGCATTTATTGATTGATTGATTGATTGATTAAAAGTTGTATTAGTAGATTGCACAGTACAGTACATATTGCGTACAATTGACCTCTAAATGGTAACACCCCAATAAGTTTTTCAACCTGTTTAGGTCGGATTCGACGTGTGATGGTCACGTGACCGCCTGGTTTTGTTTGATTGGTCCAAATGTCACCAGTGACTGCATTTGATTGGTGAAACGCAGATTCTACTTAGAATGCGTGTCTGACAAAATCAAAACAAACAAAGCGTGCATTAATAGATTGATAAAAAAAAAAAAAAAGTAGCGAGTAACGAGCTGATTGTAGATAAATGGAACGGAGTAAAGTAGCGTTTTTTCTCTATAAATATACTCAAGTAAAAGTAAAAGTATGTTGCATAAAAACTACTCTTAGAAGTACAATTTATCCCAAAACTTACTCAAGTAGATGTAACGGAGTAAATTTAGCGCGTTACTACCCACCTCTGAATATCATGTACTTACTTTCATGCCTGACTAGTCCAACATCATCCTTTCATCGAGGAAGCACAAACATCCACAGTCCTAGCCTGACAGAAAGAACGAATGGGGCCATGTATCGTGAGATTTTGAGCCAAAACCTCCTTCCATCAGTGAGAGCTTTGAATGGTTGACCAAATACTTATTTTCCATCATAATTTACAAATAAATTCTTTAAAATTCCTACAATGTGAATTCCTGGATTTTTTTTTCACATTCTGTCTCTCACAGTTGAAGTGTACCTATGATGAAAATTACAGACCTCTGTCATCATTTTAAGTGGGAGAACTTGCACAATCGCTGGCTGACTAAATACTTTTTTGCCCCACTGTATGTAAATATGTGTATGCTTGCTTTAGTACTATTTTCTTGTGTTTATTATATAGAGTTTTTGTTATTTGTTGTTGTTGTGCTTGCTACCATGTTTCATCATTCCATGTATATACTGTCGTCTCGACCCCTTTAAATGAAGATATCCACTATTATTGTAATTGTTGTATGATATTGTGAATAAACTACTGAAAAAAACAAATGGTAAGAAACACTCTGTTCCACACTGGGAAAGCACATTTCTCACATAGCTGACTTGTGGACTGGCTGCCTGGTGGGGAACTTGGAAGCATCCAGTTCTTGGTTTGGCGCAAACATCTAAAACTCCACACAGGAAGGAAGCTAACCACTACATTCTTCTCTCAGACTGGGAACTTCAATGTAAGCTTCAGACTTCTCTTCTGCTCCTGGCTGACATGCTACAGCAGGCTCAATGTGTTAGCACTTTTTAAGCAAATGTCGTGGCTGATGGGCTCAGGCAACCCCCGTCACTCCAAAGCGGACAAGCGGTAGAAAAAGGGATGGATGGATGGATGGATGGATGACAAATTACATGTTTTGATCCAATGTGTGACACATTCCAGCATGTGTTAGCAACCCTTTTTAATGAAATGTTGTGTCCTGAGCGAGACACTTCACCCTTGCTCCTGATGGGTGCTGGTTAGCGCCTTGCATGGCAGCTCCCTCCATCAGTGTGTGAATGTGTGTGTGCATGGGTGAATGTGGAAGTAGTGTCAAAGCGCTTTGAGTACCTTGAAGGTAGAAAAGCGCTGTACAAGTACAACCCAAATGTTGTGTTTGACAAAAGCAACATTCTTTATAAAACATTGAGGGGAGCCCTATGGTCACAATGAAACATTGAGGGGAGCCCTATGGTCTCAATGAAATATTGAGGGGAGCCCTATGGTTAATATGAAACTTTGAGGGGAGCCCTATGGTTAATATGAAACTTTGAGGGGAGCCCTATGGTTAATATGGAACGTTGAGGGGAGCCCTATGGTCACAATGAAACGTTGAGGGGAGCCCTATGGTCACGATGAAACATTGAGGGGAGCCCTATGGTCACAATGAAACATTGAGGGGAGCCCTATGGTCACAATGAGACATTGAGGGGAGCCCTATGGTTAATATGAAACTTTGAGGGGAGCCCTATGGTTAATATGAAACTTTGAGGGGAGCCCTATGGTCACAATGAGACATTGAGGGGAGCCCTATGGTTAATATGAAACTTTGAGGGGAGCCCTATGGTCACAATGAAACATTGAGGGGAGCCCTATGGTCACAATGAAACATTTAGGGGAGCCCTATGGTCAACAATGAAACATTGAGGGGAGCCCTATGGTCACAATGAAACATTGAGGGGAGCCCTATGGTAAATATGAAACTTTGAGGGGAGCCCCATGGTTAATATGAAACGTTGAGGGGAGCCTTATGGTCACAATGGAACATTGAGGGGGAACCTATGGTCACAATGAAACATTTACGGGAGCCCTATGGTCAACAATGAAACATTGAGGGGAGTCCTATGGTCACAATGAAACATTGAGGGGAGCCCTGTGGTCACAATGAAACATTGAGGGGAGCCCTATGGTCACAATGAAACATTGAGGGGAGCCCTATGGTCACAATGAAACATTGAGGGGAGCCCTATGGTCACAATGAGACATTGAGGGGAGCCCTATGGTTAATATGAAACTTTGAGGGGAGCACTATGGTTAATATGAAACGTTGAGGGGAGCCCTATGGTCACAATGAAACATTGAGAGGAGCCCTATGGTCACAATGAAACATTGAGGGGAGCCCTATGGTCACAATGAAACATTGAGGGGAGCCCTATGGTCACAATGAGACATTGAGGGGAGCCCTATGGTTAATATGAAACGTTGAGGGGAGCCCTATGGTTAATATGAAACATTGAGGGGAGCCCTATGGTCAACAATGAAACATTGAGGAGAGCCCTATGGTCACAATGAAACATTGAGGGGAGCCCTATGGTCACAATGAAACATTGAGGGGAGCCCTATGGTCACAATGAAACATTGAGGGGAGCCCTAGGGTCACAATGAAACATTGAGGGGAGCCCTATGGTCACAATGAAACATTGAGGGGAGCCCTATGGTCACAGTGAAACATTGAGGGGAGCCCTATGGTCACAATGAAACATTGAGGGGAGCCCTAGGGTCACAATGAAACATTGAGGGGAGCCCTATGGTCACAATGAAACATTGAGGGGAGCCCTATGGTCAACAATGAAACATTGAGGGGAGCCCTATGGTCACAATGAAACATTGAGGGGAGCCCTATGGTCACAATGAAACATTGAGGGGAGCCCTATGGTCACAATGAAACATTGAGGGGAGCCCTAGGGTCACAATGAAACATTGAGGGGAGCCCTATGGTCACAATGAAACATTGAGGGGATCCCTATGGTCACAATGAAACATTGAGGGGAGCCCTATGGTCACAATGAAACATTGAGGGGAGCCCTAGGGTCACAATGAAACATTGAGGGGAGCCCTATGGTCACAATGAAACATTGAGGGGAGCCCTATGGTCAACAATGAAACATTGAGGAGATCCCTATGGTCAACAATGAAACATTGAGGAGAGCCCTATGGTCACAATGAAACATTGAGGGGAGCCCTATGGTCACAATAAAACATTGAGGGGAGCCCTATGGTCACAATGAGACATTGAGGGGAGCCCTATGGTTAATATGAAACTTTGAGGGGAGCCCTATGGTTAATATGAAACTTTGAGGGGAGCCCTATGGTTAATATGAAACGTTGAAGGGAGCCCTATGGTCACAATGAAACATTGAGGGGAGCCCTATGGTCACAATGAAACATTGAGGGGAGCCCTATGGTCACAATGAAACATTGAGAAGAGCCCTATGGTCACAATGAGACATTGAGGGGAGCCCTATGGTCACAATGAAACATTGAGAAGAGCCCTATGGTCACCATGAAACATTGAGGGGAGCCTTATGGTCACAATGAAACATTGAGGGGAGCCTTATGGTCACAATGAAACATTGAGAAGAGCCCTATGGTCACAATGAGACATTGAGGGGAGCCCTATGGTTAATATGAAACGTTGAGGGGAGCCCTATGGTTAATATGAAACTTTGAGGGGAGCCCTATGGTCACAATGAAACATTGAGGGGAGCCCTATGGTCACAATGAAACATTGAGGGGAGCCCTATGGTCCCAATGAAACATTGAGGGGAGCCCTATGGTCACAATGAAACATTGAGGGGAGCCCTATGGTCACAATGAAACATTGAGGGGAGCCCTATGGTCACAATGAAACATTGAGGGGAGCCCTATGGTCACAATGAAATATTGAGGGGAGCCCTATGGTCACAATGAAACATTGAGGGGAGCCCTATGGTTAATATGAAACGTTGAGGGGAGCCCTATGGTCACGATGAAACATTGAGGGGAGCCCTATGGTCACAATGAAACATTGAGGTGAGCCCTAGGGTCACAATGAAACATTGAGGGGAGCCCTAGGGTCACAATGAAACATTGAGGGGATCCCTATGGTCACAATGAAACATTGAGGGGATCCCTATGGTCAACAATGAAACATTGAGGGGATCCCTATGGTCAACAATGAAACATTGAGGGGAGCCCTATGGTCACAATGAAACATTGAGGGGAGCCCTATGGTCACAATGAAACATTGAGGGGAGCCCTATGGTCACAATGAAATATTGAGGGGAGCCCTATGGTCACAATGAAATATTGAGGGGAGCCCTATGGTCACGATGAAACATTGAGAGGATCCCTATGGTCACAATGAAACATTGAGGGGAGCCCTATGGTTAATATGAAACGTTGAAGGGAGCCCTATGGTCACGATGAAACATTGAGGGGAGCCCTATGGTCACAATGAAACATTGAGGGGAGCCCTAGGGTCACAATGAAACATTGAGGGGAGCCCTAGGGTCACAATGAAACATTGAGGGGATCCCTATGGTCAACAATGAAACATTGAGGGGAGCCCTATGGTCAACAATGAAACATTGAGGGGAGCCCTATGGTCACAATGAAACATTGAGGGGAGCCCTATGGTCACGATGAGACATTGAGGGGAGCCCTATGGTTAATATGAAACGTTGAGGGGAGCCCTATGGTTACTATGAAACTTTGAGGGGAGCCCTATGGTTAATATGAAACGTTGAGGGGAGCCCTATGGTCACAATGAGACATTGAGGGGAGCCCTATGGTTAATATGAAACTTTGAGGGGGGCCCTATGGTCACAATGAAATATTGAGGGGAGCCCTATGGTCACGATGAGACATTGAGGGGAGCCCTATGGTTAATATGAAACGTTGAGGGGAGCCCTATGGTTAATATGAAACTTTGAGGGGAGCCCTATGGTTAATATGAAACGTTGAGGGGAGCCCTATGGTCACAATGAGACATTGAGAGGAGCCCTATGGTCACAATGAAACAATGAGGGGAGCCCTATGGTCACAATGAAACATTGAGGGGAGCCCTATGGTCACAATGAAACATTGAGGGGAGCCCTATGGTCACAATGAAACATTGAGGGGAGCCCTATGGTCACAATGAGACATTGAGGGGAGCCCTATGGTTAATATGAAACGTTGAGGGGAGCCCTTTGGTTAATATGAAACTTTGAGGGGAGCCCTATGGTTAATATGAAACGTTGAGGGGAGCCCTATGGTCACAATGAAACATTGAGGGGAGCCCTATGGTCACAATGAGACATTGAGGGGAGCCCTATGGTTAATATGAAACGTTGAGGGGAGCCCTATGGTTAATATGAAACTTTGAGGGGAGCCCTATGGTTAATATGAAACGTTGAGGGGAGCCCTATGGTCACAATGAAACATTGAGGGGAGCCCTACGGTCACAATGAGACATTGAGGGGAGCCCTATGGTTAATATGAAACTTTGAGGGGAGCCCTATGGTCACGATGAAACATTGAGGGGAGCCCTATGGTCACAATGAAACATTGAGGGGAACCCTATGGTCACAATGAGACATTGAGGGGGGCCTATGGTTAATATGAAACTTTGAGGGGAGCCCTATGGTTAATATGAAACGTTGAGGGGAGCCCTATGGTCACAATGAAACATTGAGGGGGAGCCCTATGGTTAATATGAAACTTTGAGGGGAACCCTATGGTTAATATGAAACATTGAGGGGAGCCCTATGGTCACAATGAAACATTGAGGGGGAGCCCTATGGTTAATATGAAACTTTGAGGGGAACCCTATGGTTGATATGAAACATTGAGGGGAGCCCTATGGTCACAATGAAACATTGAGGGGAGCCCTATGGTCACAATGAAACATTGAGGGGAGCCCTATGGTCAACAATGAAACATTGAGGGGAGCCCTATGGTTAATATGAAACTTTGAGGGGAGCCCTATGGTTAATATGAAACGTTGAGGGGAGCCCTATGGTTAATATGAAACTTTGAGGGGAGCCCTATGGTTAATATGAAACGTTGAGGGGAGCCCTATGGTCACGATGAAACATTGAGGGGAGCCCTATGGTCACAATGAAACATTGAGGGGAGCCCTATGGTCACAATGAAACATTGAGGGGAACCCTATGGTCACAATGAGACATTGAGGGGGGCCTATGGTTAATATGAAACTTTGAGGGGAGCCCTCTGGTCACAATGAAACATTGAGGGGGAGCCCTATGGTTAATATGAAACTTTGAGGGGAACCCTATGGTTAATATGAAACATTGAGGGGAGCCTTATGGTCACAATGAAACATTGAGGGGGAGCCCTATGGTTAATATGAAACTTTGAGGGGAACCCTATGGTTAATATGAAACTTTGAGGGGAACCCTATGGTTAATATGAAACATTGAGGGGAACCCTATGGTCACAATGAGACATTGAGGGGAGCCCTATGGTTAATATGAAACTTTGAGGGGAGCCCTATGGTTAATATGAAACGTTGAGGGGAGCCCTATGGTCACAATGAAACATTGAGAGGAGCCCTATGGTCACAATGAAACATTGAGGGGAGCCCTATGGTCACAATGAGACATTGAGGGGAGCCCTATGGTCACAATGAAACATTGAGAGGAGCCCTATGGTCACAATGAAACATTGAGGGGAGCCCTATGGTCACAATGAGACATTGAGGGGAGCCCTATGGTTAATATGAAACTTTGAGGGGAGCCCTATGGTTAATATGAAACTTTGAGGGGAGCCCTATGGTTAACATGAAACTTTGAGGGGAGCCCTATGGTTAATATGAAACATTGAGGGGAGCCCTATGGTCACAATGAAACATTGAGGGGAGCCCTATGGTCAACAATGAAACATTGAGGGGAGCCCTATGGTCACAATGAAACATTGAGGGGAGCCCTATGGTCACAATGAAACATTGCATTGCTTTTAAAAAGAAATGAGAAATACCAACACTTGGTTGGCCCTCGGTGGAGAAGGTTGGGAGGCCCCTGGTGATCACATGACACTTCCATCAGCTAACATCTTCTTCTTGCTGCTCACAAACAGAAGCAATGGAACTTTTCCTCTCTCCTTCCAAGACTGTAACATCTGGACTTGCAATGAAAGGCTGCCAACCTTGAAGAGGAAAACTTGCTGTTTGTTGGCCCTTGTGTCATAAAGTGATGTGCAGCTGAAGTTACATAACAGTCAGGAACTTTCAAAGTGGAACTACTTCTTTCTCAGCTCCACACTTGGAGATCCATGTGGGATAATTTATGTACACTGATGATGCATGGGTGACTATTTTATGTACACATGCACATCCATGTGTACTATAATATGTCACACATGCATGATCAAGTGTGACTATAAATAGTACACTTGCATGGTGCATGTGTAAGTGTACATAAAATAGTCACACATGCACCATCCAAGTGTACATAAAATAGTCACACATGCACCATCCAAGTGTACATAAAATAGTCACACATGCATCATCCAAGTGTACATAAAATAGTCACCCATGCATCATCCAAGTGTACATAAAATAATCCCACATGCATCATCCAAGTGTACATAAAATAGTCCCACATGCATCATCCAAGTGTACATAAAATAGTCACCCATGCATCATCCAAGTGTACATAAAATAGTCACACATGCACCATCCAAGTGTACATAAAATAGTCACACATGCACCATCCAAGTGTACATAAAATAGTCACACATGCATCATTTAAGTGTACATAAAATAGTCACACATGCACCATCCAAGTGTACATAAAATAGTCACACATGCAATACCAAGTGTACATAAAATAGTCACACATGCATCATTTAAGTGTACATAAAATAGTCACACATGCATCATTTAAGTGTACATAAAATAGTCACACATGCACCATCCAAGTGTACAGAAAATAGTCACACATGCAATACCAAGTGTACATAAAATAGTCACACATGCATTATTTAAGTGTACATAAAATAGTCACACATGCATCATCTGAGTGTACATAAAATAGTCACACATGCATCATCTGAGTGTACATAAAATAGTCACACATGCACCATCCAAGTGTACATAAAATAGTCACACATGCCTCATCCAAGTGTACATAAAATAGTCCCACATGCATCATCCAAGTGTACATAAAATAGTCCCACATGCATCATCCAAGTGTACATAAAATAGTCCCACATGCATCATCCAAGTGTACATAAAATAGTCCCACATGCATCATCCAAGTGTACATAAAATAGTCCCACATGCATCATCAGAGTGTACATAAAATAGTCACACATTCTTCATCCAAGTGTACATAAAATAGTCCCACATGCATCATCCAAGTGTACATAGAATAGTCACACATGCATCATCCAAGTGTACATAAAATAGTCACACATGCACCATCCAAGTGTACATAAAATAGTCACACATGCACCATCCAAGTGTACATAAAATAGTCACACATGCATCATCCAAGTGTACATAAAATAGTCACACATGCATCATCCAAGTGTACATAAAATAGTTACACATGCATCATCTGAGTGTACATAAAATAGTCACACATGCATCAACCAAGTGTACATAAAATAGTCACACATGCACCATCCAAGTATACATAAAATAGTCACACATGCGTCATCCAAGTGTACATAAAATAGTCCCACATGCATCATCCAAGTGTACATAAAATAGTCAAACATGCATCATCCGAGTGTACATAAAATAGTCACACATGCATCATCTGAGTGTACTTAAAATAGTCCCACATGCATCATCTGAGTGTACATAAAATAGTCACACATGCACCATCCGAGTATACATAAAATAGTCACACATGCGTCATCCAAGTGTACATAAAATAGTCACACATGCACCATCCAAGTGTACATAAAATAGTCACACATGCATCATCCAAGTGTACATAAAATAGTCACACATGCACCATTCAAGTGTACATAAAATAGTCCCACATGCATCATCCAAGTGTACATAAAATAGTCACACATGCATCATCCAAGTGTACATAAAATAGTCACACATGCATCATCCAAGTGTACATAAAATAGTCCCACATGCACCATCCAAGTGTACAGAAAATAGTCACACATGCATCATCCAAGTGTACATAAAATAGTCACACATGCACCATCCAAGTGTACATAAAGTAGTCACACATGCATCATCCAAGTGTACATAAAATAGTCACACATGCACCATCCAAGTGTACATAAAATAGTCACACATGCATCATTTAAGTGTACATAAAATAGTCCCACATGCACCATCTAAGTGTACATAAAATAGTCCCACATGCACCATCCAAGTGTACATAAAATAGTCACACAACTTCATCCATAAACTAGTGTACTTACACCAAGTGGTGGCTGAAGGAGTGAAGGAGTGAAGGAGTGAGTTCCCAGCAGGCGGGGGAAGTAGATTTTCACATCAGCTGACGTCCGCATGAAGGCGGGGAGAACAACTCACATGCACACTTGAGACTTTATCATCTTTCTCACAACTATCAGAATTGACATGTAAACAGTCTGGACTTGTGAGGAGTTAGCAGACATAGATCACACAAAGGACTTCTTTACTGGAGCTTTTATTTTGAAAATGAAGTAGAGATCACATGAACTCCTACCCTGTGACTCAGTTTCACATTTGTGATAAATACTATCATTATACATCACTGACTAAATATAAGATGCAAAAAGTCAACACTGCCGACTAGCGGCCAAAATAAAGAAGTGCATGAGCAAGGAGTTGAATAAAAGCAAGACAACATTTACAGCAGGGGTCTCAAACTCCATTTACTGGATGCAGAAACTGGGTGAGTCTGGGCTGAAAGAAAATATTTCTTAAAAAATCTAACATGCACTTTTTAATGAATTCACCTTCTATGCCAACACTCACGATTTTTCCAGGAGATTCCTGAATTTCAGTGCACCTCCCGACAATCTACCTGTGCAACCATTTTCCCGAATTTATCCCAATTTTCACCCGGCCGACATTATTAAGAGCTGCCGTGACTGCACTGCCTTTAACGTCCTCTACAACAGTGGTTCTCAACCTTTTTTTCAGTGATGTACCCCCTGTGAACATTTTTTTAAATTCAAGTACCCCCTAATCAGAGCAAAGCATTTTTGGTTAAAAAAAAGGAGATAAAGAAGTAAAATACAGCATTATGTCATCAGTTTGTGATTTATTAAGTTGTATAACAGTGCAAAACGTTGCTCATTTGTAGTGGTCTTTCTTTATTTGGAAAAAAATATATAAAAATATATAAAAACTAATAAACAAGTGGTTCAATTATAAATAAATATTTCTACACATAGAAGTAATCATCAACTTAAAGTGCCCTCTTTGGGGATTGTAATAGAGATCCATCTGGATTCATCAACTTCATTCTAAACATTTCTTCACAAAAAAATCTTGCTGTCAACACTGAATATTGCATTGTTGCATTTCTTTTTTCACAGTTTATGAACCTACATTCATATTTTGTTGAAGTATTATTCAATAAATATATTTATAAAGGATTTTTGAATTGTTGCTATTTTTAGAATATTTGAAAAAAAATCACACGTACCCCTTGGCATACCTTCAAGTACCCCCAGGGGTACGCGTACCCCCATTTGAGAACCACTGGTTTTGTATAGTTCAGTATAGTTCAGTATTGTTTAGTATAGTTTAGCATAGTTCCGTATTGTTTAGCATTTTTTAATATAGTTTAGTATTGTTTAGTGTATTTTAGTATTGTTCAATATTGTTTAGTATAGTTTACTATAGTTCCGTATTGTTTAGCATTGTGTAATATAGTTTAGTATTGTTTAGCACCGTTTAGTATACTTTAGTATAGTTCAGTATTGTTTAGCATTGTTTCATATAGTTTAGTATTGTTTAGCATTGTTTAGTATAGTTCAGTATTGTTTAGTATAGTTTAGTATAGTTCCAGTATTGTTTCGCATTGTTTAGCATTTTTTAATATAGTTTAGTATTGTTTAGTGTATTTTAGTATTGTTCAGTATTGTTTAGCATAGTTTACTCTAGTTCCGTATTGTTTAGCATTGTGTAATATAGTTTAGTATTGTTTAGCATCGTTTAGTATAGTTTAGTATAGTTCAGAATTATTTAGTATAGTTCCGTATTGTTTAGCATTGTTTAATATAGTTTAGTATTGTTTAGTATAGTTCAGTATAGTTTAGTATTGTTTAGTATAGTTCCAGTATTGTTTAGTATTGTTTAATATAGTTTAGTATTGTTTAGCATTGTTTAGTGTATTTTAGTATTGTTCAGTATTGTTTAGTATCGTTTACCGTAGTTCCGTATTGTTTAGCATTGTGTAATATAGTTTAGTATTGTTTAGCATTGTTTAGTATAGTTTAGTATAGTTCAGTATTGTTTAGCATTGTTTAATATAGTTTAGTATTGTTTAGCATTGTTTAGTATAGTTCAGTATTGTTCAGTATAGTTTAGTATAGTTCCAGTATTGTTTCGCATTGGTTAGCGTTTTTTAAATATAGTTTAGTATTGTTTAGTGCATTTTAGTATTGTTCAGTATTGTTTAGTATAGTTTACTATAGTTCCGTATTGTTTAGCATTGTGTAATATAGTTTAGTATTGTTTTGCATAGTTCCAGTATTGTTTCGCATTGTTTAGCATTTTTTAATATAGTTTAGTATTGTTTAGTGTATTTTAGTACTGTTCAGTATTGTTTAGCATAGTTTACTATAGTTCCGTATTGTTTAGCATTGTGTAATATAGTTTAGTATTGTTTAGCATCGTTTAGTATAGTTCAGAATTGCTTAGCATAGTTCCGTATTGTTTAGCATTGTTTAATATAGTTTAGTATTGTTTAGTATAGGTCAGTATTGTTTAGCATTGTTTAATATAGTTTAGTATTGTTTAGTATAGTTCAGTATAGTTCCAGTATTGTTTAGTATTGTTTAATATAGTTTAGTATTGTTTAGCATTGTTTAGTGTATTTTAGTATTGTTCAGTATTGTTTAGTATCGTTTACCATAGTTCCGTATTGTTTAGCATTGTGTAATATAGTTTAGTATTGTTTAGCATTGTTTAGTATAGTTCAGTATTGTTTAGCATTGTTTAATATTGTTTAGTATAGTTTAGTATTGTTTATTATAGTTTAGTATAGTTCAGTATTGTTTAGCATTGTTTAATATAGTTTAGTATTGTTTAGCATTGTTTAGTATAGTTTAGTATAGTTCAGTATGGTTTGGCATTGTTTAATATAGTTTAGTATAGTTTCGTATTGTTTATTATAGTTTAGTATAGTTCAGTATTGTTTAGCATTGTTTAATATAGTTTAGTATTGTTTAACATTGTTTAGTATACTTTAGTATAGTTCAGTATTGTTTAGTATAGTTTAGTATAGTTTAGTATTGTTGTTCCCTGGAGGTTATTCCCGGGGATTTACACCAGCCGGAGGCAAGATGCGGCCTTCAATGCAAAAGGAAATGTCACTCTTTGTTGACAGTGAAATGTATTTACGTTGACTAGAACACATGAAAATACAAACTTGTATTCCAGCCATCAAATTATTGTTTTCTATGATACATGTGAGGTTTATGTATCCATTAGCGACGTCAATTTGATCATGACATCAACATAAAATGCATGCATGTTACATTTCCGAGGGTGTTTGAAGGCAGCAGAGGCGGAAGCGGGAAGCCAGGCTTGGGAGAGTTCCCCTGTGGAGTCGCCACTAAGTGCTAAGTGCTCTTAAGGCTCGGACATGTCTCGCACTTCTTTAATATCTCTGCTGGGCGTCTTCTTCGTCTTGGCATCCAGCCCGGCACACGGTAGGAAGGAAAAGAACAGTATTTGATGTTACTCCTGTCCAGCCCTCGGCCGGACAGCGTTTAAGCTAACGTTAGCCTCAAACTGCTGACATGACGTCACTGCGAACGACTTGATCGAAATCATACTTTACTGTGTTTTTGTTTTGAAATCATACTTGACTGTTTATTGTTTTTGGAACGCCACTGGAATGTTGCTAAATCCCGTCGGACGTTGGTCAGAAGTGTTTCCTTGCTAGTTGTTAGTGTAAAGCAGGGGTGCCCACACTTTTTCTGCAGGCGAGCTACTTTTCAATTGACCAACTCGAGGGGATCTACCTCATTTATATATACCATTTATATTTATTTATTTATGAAAGAGACATTTTTGTAAACAAGTTAAATGTGTTTAATGATAATACAAGCATGTGTAACACATATAGATGTCTTTCTTTCACAAAGACAAGAATATAAGTTGGTGTATTACCTGATTCTGATGACTTGCATTGATTGGAATCAGACAGTAATGATGATAACGCCCACATTTTCAAATGGAGGAGAAAAAAAGTTGTCCTTTCTGTACAATACCACATGAAAGTGGTTGGTTTTTGGCATCTAATTCATCCAGCTTCCATACACTTTACAAGAAAAACATTGGCGGCAAATTCCGTAGCTTGCTTGATTGACATTCACGACACCCGAGGGTCTTGTGAGATGACGCTGGCTGCTGCCAGTTCATTATTATGAAAAAATGACAGAGAGGAAGGCGAGAAACACTTTTTATTTCAACAGACTTTCGCGCCGTCCCTTCCGTCAAAACTCTAAAGGCCGACTGCACATTTCCTATCTTCACAATAAAAGCCCTACTTCATGCTGCCTGCGCTAACAAGTGATGTGCACGCCAGCTTTCTGAGGGATCGCTTGTGCACGCCAGTTTTCCGAGACTCTGTATTTAGTTAGCGCAGGCAGCATGAAGCAGGGCTTTTATTGTGAAGATAGGAAATGTGCAGTCGGCCTTTAGAGTTTTGACGGAAGGTACGGCGCGAGAGTCTGTTGAAATAAAAAGTGCTTCTCGCCTTCCTCTCGGTCATATTTTCATAATAATGATCTTGCAGCAGCCAGCGTCATCTCACAAGACCCTCCGGTACCGTGAATGTCATTTAAGTGACGTCTTGGTGAAGATTGATGATCACTAATTTTTAGGTCTATTTTTAAAAAAAGCCTGGCTGGAGATCGACCGACACCCCCCCCCCCGCGGTCGACTGGTAGCTCGCGATCGACACAATGGGCACCCCTGGTGTAAAGAAATAACTCCAGTCTGTTATTGTTGTTGTTATTACGTCATGATTATGTATTGGGAAACAGCCTCAGGAATCAAATAAGTGTACAATAAGTGTTGCAAGCTGTGAAATGTGAACATTTGCTTCATGCATTTCATATTTGTTCTTTTAAAGGCCTACTGAAACCCACTACTACCCACCACGCAGTCTGATAGTTTATATATCAATGATGAAATATTAACATTGCAACACATGCCAATACGGCCTTTTTAGTTTACGAAATTGCAATTTCCCGGAAGTTTCTTGTTGAAAACGTCGCGGAATGATGACGTGTACGCGTGACGTCACGGACTGTAAGGAAATATTAGCGCTGCGCACACACACAGCTAAAAGTCGTCTACTTTAACCGCATAATTACAGAGTATTTTGGACATCTGTGTTGCTGAGTCTTTTGCAATTTGTTCAATTAATAATGGAGAAGTTAAAGTAGAAAGATGGAGGTGGGAAGTTTTAGCCTTTAGCCACACAAACACACGGTGATTCCTTGTTTAAAATTCCCGGAGGTGAAGCTTTACTATGGATCAGAGCGGTCAAGCGAATATGGATCACAACCAAATGTCAACCATCAGTTTTCGGTGAAAAAATTGTGGTAAAAAGTCGCCACTTACCGGAGATCAGCTGAGCTTGTGCCGTCCATAAAGCTGCCGTCGACTTCCATCAGACACTGGCCTCAAGACACCCGTTGACACACCATTCCGACTATCAGGTACTATTAAACTCACTAAAACACTAGCAACACAATAAAATGATAAGGGATTTCCCATAATTATCCTAGTAAATGTGTCTAAAAACATCTGAATCCGTCCCAATGCAATCGCATTTTGTTTTTTTTAACTTGATTTATTTATTTATTTTTTTCTAGTCCGTCGCTATCAATATCCTCAAACACGAATCTTTCATCCTCGCTCAAATTAATGGGAAAATTGTCGTTTTCTCGGTCCGAATAGCTCTTTTTGTTGGAGGCTCCCATTACAAACAATGTGAGGAGCCCTCAACGGGTGACGTAATCGTCACCCGTTGAGGATAAAGTTGCGAACTTTATCATCGATGTTCTCTGCTAAATCCTTTCAGCAAAAATATGGCAATATCGCGAAATGATCAAGTATGAAACATAGAATGGACCTGCTATCCCCGTTTAAATAAGAACATCTCATTTCAGTAGGCCTTTAAAACAGTCATTTGCAGTTTTCTGTACCATTCTTCTTAATGTGATGTCGTGTAAAAAACTTCTATTTATTTTTTAGTCTCAGACACCTTTAGGTCTACACACTATTCCAGTTCCCATTGCATACACCTAAATACACACCTGCAGCAGACCACACACACTACACCTTTGTGCATACACCTAAATACACACCTGCAGCAGACCACACTTACTACACCTTTGTGCATACGTCTAAATACACACCTGCAGCAGACCACCTTTTTGCATACACCTAAATACACACCTGCAACAGACCACACACTGCACAAAAACCTAAATACACACCTGCAGCAGACCACACACTACACTTTTGTGCATACGCCTAAATAGACACCTGCAGCACACCATACACACAACACCTTTGTGCATACACCTAAATACACACCTGCAGCAGACCAAACACACTACACCTTTGTGCATACACCTAAATACACACCTCCAAGGTTTCTGGTTGTTCCCGTTGGGTTGAGCAGTTTCTTCATTTAAAAAAAATGCAACTCAATTTTACAAACTCAGCAAACTCATCTCACCAGCTACATTGTTTGACTTCCCTGCTTAATACAAAACATGTCAAGGTCTTATTAAAAACTGCACTTTTTTGCAATGTTGCCTATCATTCACAATTATTGTGAAAGACATGACGGCGGATGTATTTATTAATGCATTCTAAATATTAAATAAATGGGGTCAAAAGTCATCTTACAATGGAGGCGCTTTATTCTGCCTATAGAGCCCTTAAAAACATCCATCCATTTATATACATGATGTATGTATATATGTCATGTAGAAACATTCATAACATGTAATATATACATGATGTAAGTATATATGTAGTATCTAGTAACATTTATGATAACGTAATATATAGTAACATTCATAAAATGTAGTGTATACATGATGTAAGTATGCATGTAGTATCTAGTAACATTCATAATAACATGAAATATATACATGATGTAAGTATATGTTATGTAATAACATTCATAATAACATGTAATATATACATGATGTAAGTATATATGTAGTATCCAATAACATTCACGATAACATGTAATATGTACATGATGTAAGTATATATGTCATGTAGTAACATTCATAATCTTATGTAATATATACTTGATGTAAGTATATATGTCATGTAGTAAAATTCATAATAACATGTAATATATACAATATGTAAGTATATGTCATGTAGTAACATTCATAACATGTAGTATATATATGATGTAAGTATGCATGTAGTATCTAGTAACATTCATAACATGTAATATATACATGATGTAAGAATATGTTATGTAATAACATTCATAATAACTTGTAATATATACATGATTTAAGTATCTATGTAGTATCTAGTAACATTCATAATAACATGTAATATATATACATGATGTAAGTGTATGTCATGTAGTAACATTAAAAATATGTAGTACATACATGATGTAAGTATATATGTAGTATCTAGTAACATTCATAATATCTAATATATACATGATGTAAGTATATATGTCATGTAGTAACATTCATAACATGTAGTATATACATGATGTAAGTATATATGTAGTATCTAGTAACATTCATAATAACATGTAATACATGATGTAAGTATATATGTCATGTAGTAACATTCATAATATTATACTTACCTATTTTGATCATTTTAAGCATACGCGCCGCATTAACTTAAAAAAACGACGTTTGCTTTCTTTTTTCATGACTGATTTTTACTCCCAGCAGACTTCATGAGAGCCTACAAACATAATAAATATCACTTACAGTACACTGTCTGCTGTCATTAGGATGCAGACTGCTAGGATGTTCATATTGTCCCACTTAGATGAAGAATGACTCATAAACCTCACTAGGTAAAGGGAGGTTGGATAAGCGTCTTTTCGTGTCGTTCTCGCCAGTTTCAAGTCCTTAATGGCTGTCAAAGTGTCCCAGTTTGTCAGATTATATTCTCAGCCTCCTTTCCAGGGGAGAGGCATGATTTATGATCTACAACAAAAATCCAGGGAGCAAGGAAACTAGGAAGCAGCTGATCTGTCCATCCTGTCAACATTGACACACAAGCTGTTGATCACGGCGCCGCTATAAATAGTTTGTCTGCGTTAGCACTTATAATAACAATATGGCAATATTGGCCTGTATTTCACCAACCATGGAAGACACTGCGCAATTTGAACCAATCAGAAACAAAGTAAAGCGGGTCTCGTTTTCTCTCTTTCACACTTTGTGAAAGTAAGCCACACGACTCTGCACAGCGGGTCAGAGGAAGTGAAATTACTGTTGTGGTGTGACAGACGAGCCTCTTGGATGTGGTTAACAGCTCTTTGTAATGATTCTACGTCGATTTGTTTTGAACTTTGCACGTTTTGAGTGCAAACGAAAGTGAAACCGACAGCGTTCTGGGACATGCAATGACCTGTTCAGTCACTCAATCAAATCATGTTGTGAAATGTTGAAGTGAAGTGAAGTGAAGTGAATTATATTTATATAGCGCTTTTCTCTAGTGACTCAAAGCGCTTTACATAGTGAAACCCAATATCTAAGTTACATTTAAACCAGTGCGGGTGGCACTGGGAGCAGGTGGGTAAAGTGTCTTGCCCAAGGACACAACGGCAGTGACTAGGATGGCGGAAGCGGGAGTCGAACCTGCAACCCTCAAGTTGCTGGCACGGCCGCTCTACCAACCGAGCTATGCCGCCCCACGTGAGTGTGTTTGTAGTAGATAAGAGGATTTCTTTTCTTGGACATTTCCTGTCAAACTCAATCCTTAACTGTTTGAATTATGTTGCTAACACACAAACCAAGCCTGGCCAAAATATAAGAACAAGTAAGAAAGTCTGCATTTGCAAAATACACCAATTTTGTCCCGACAGAAGGCTGTGCACACACCTTGACCAATCTAATTCTAAGACCAGATGTGACCGATCTAAGTCCAAGACCAGATGTGACCGATCTAAGTCCAATGCCAGATGTGACCGATCTAAGTCCAAGACCAGATGTGACCGATCTAAGTCCAAGACCAGATGTGACCGATCTAAGTCCAAGACCAGATGTGACCGCTCTAAGTCCAAGACCAGATGTGACCGCTCTAAGTCCAAGACCAGATGTGACCGCTCTAAGTCCAAGACCAGATGTGACCGCTCTAAGTCCAAGACCAGATGTGACCGCTCTAAGTCCAAGACCAGATGTGACCGATCTAAGTCCAAGACCAGATGTGACCGATCTAAGTCCAAGACCAGATGTGACCGATCTAAGTCCAAGACCAGATGTGACCGATCTAAGTCCAAGACCAGATGTGACCGATCTAAGTCCAAGACCAGATGTGACCGCTCTAAGTCCAAGACCAGATGTGACCGCTCTAAGTCCAAGACCAGATGTGACCGCTCTAAGTCCAAGACCAGATGTGACCGCTCTAAGTCCAAGACCAGATGTGACCGCTCTAAGTCCAAGACCAGATGTGACCGCTCTAAGTCCAAGACCAGATGTGACCGATCTAAGTCCAAGACCAGATGTGACCGATCTAAGTCCAAGACCAGATGTGACCGATCTAAGTCCAAGACCAGATGTGACCGATCTAAGTCCAAGACCAGATGTGACCGATCTAAGTCCAAGACCAGATGTGACCGATCTAAGTCCAAGACCAGATGTGACCGCTCTAAGTCCAAGACCAGATGTGACCGCTCTAAGTCCAAGACCAGATGTGACCGCTCTAAGTCCAAGACCAGATGTGACCGCTCTAAGTCCAAGACCAGATGTGACCGATCTAAGTCCAAGACCAGATGTGACCGATCTAAGTCCAAGACCAGATGTGACCGATCTAAGTCCAAGACCAGATGTGACCGATCTAAGTCCAAGACCAGATGTGACCGATCTAAGTCCAAGACCAGATGTGACCGATCTAAGTCCAAGACCAGATGTGACCGATCTAAGTCCAAGACCAGATGTGACCAAATTAAGTCTAAGTAAGACTGGATGGGACCAATCTAAGTCTAAGCCTTGATGTGCCCAATGAAAGTCCAAGACTAGATGTGACCGATCTAAGTCTAAGACTAGATCTGACCAAATTAAGTCTAAGTAAGACTGGATGGGACCAATCTAAGTCTAAGATTAGACGTGCTCAATCTAAGTCTAAGCCTTGATGTGCCCAATGAAAGTCCAAGACTTGATGTGACCAATGAAAGTCCAAGACTTGATGTGACCAATGTAAGTCCAAGACTAGATGTGACCGATCTAAGTCCATGACTAGATGTGACCGATCTAAGTCCAAGACTAGATGTGACCGATCTAAGTCCAAGACTAGATGTGACCGATCCAAGTCCAAGACTAGATGTGACCGATCTAAGTCTAAGACTAGATCTGACCAAATTAAGTCTAAGTAAGACTGGATGGGACCAATCCAAGTCCAAGATTAGATGAGACCAATCTAAGTCTAAGCCTAGATGTGCCCAATCTAAGTCTAAGCCTAGATGTGCCCAATCTAAGTCTAAGCCTTGATGTGCCCAATCTAAGTCTAAGCCTTGATGTGCCCAATGAAAGTCCAAGACTTGATGTGACCAATGTAAGTCTAAGACTAGATGTGACCGATCTAAGTCTAAGCCTAGATGTGACCGATCTAAGTCTAAGCCTAGATTTGACCGATCTAAGTCTAAGACCAGATGTGACCGATCTAAGTCTAAGACCTGATGTGACCGATCTAAGTCTAAGACCCGATGTGACCGATCCAAGTCTAAGACCCGATGTGACCGATCTAAGTCTAAGACCAGATGGGACCCATCTAAACCTAAGACTAGATGTGATGGATCTATGTTTAAGTCTAGATGTGACCGATCTCAGACTAGATGTGACCGATCTAAGTCCAAGACGAGATGTGACGGATCTAAGTCCAAGACGAGATGTGACGGATCTAAGTCCAAGACGAGATGTGACGGATCTAAGTCCAAGACGAGATGTGACGGATCTAAGTCCAAGACGAGATGTGACGGATCTAAGTCCAAGACGAGATGTGACGGATCTAAGTCCAAGACGAGATGTGACGGATCTAAGTCCAAGACGAGATGTGACGGATCTAAGTCCAAGACGAGATGTGACGGATCTAAGTCCAAGACGAGATGTGACCGATCTAAGTCCAAGACGAGATGTGACCGATCTAAGTCCAAGACGAGATGTGACCGATCTAAGTCCAAGACGAGATGTGACCGATCTAAGTCCAAGACGAGATGTGACCGATCTAAGTCCAAGACGAGATGTGACCGATCTAAGTCCAAGACGAGATGTGACCGATCTAAGTCCAAGACGAGATGTGACCGATCTAAGTCCAAGACGAGATGTGACCGATCTAAGTCCAAGACGAGATGTGACCGATCTAAGTCCAAGACGAGATGTGACCGATCTAAGTCCAAGACGAGATGTGACCGATCTAAGTCCAAGACGAGATGTGACCGATCTAAGTCCAAGACGAGATGTGACCGATCTAAGTCCAAGACGAGATGTGACCGATCTAAGTCCAAGACGAGATGTGACCGATCTAAGTCCAAGACGAGATGTGACCTATCTAAGTCCAAGACGAGATGTGACCGATCTAAGTCCAAGACGAGATGTGACCGATCTAAGTCCAAGACGAGATGTGACCGATCTAAGTCCAAGACGAGATGTGACCGATCTAAGTCTAAGACCAGATGTGACCAATCTAAGTCTAAGACTAGGGTTTATTTTGCAGTGAGAACTAGCACCAGTCCGACTATCCTCACTGACACACACTGTATTGCCAGAAGACTCACCTATGAAGTTGAAGTCCCATCCCATTCCTAACCCATAGGGTTCAATATGACCTTTTCCAACAATTACAGCTTCAACTCTTTTGGGAAGGCTGTCCACAAGGTTGCGGAGTAGCGATTTTTCACCACTCTTCCAAAAGCGCGTTGGTGAGGTCACGCACTGATGTTGGTGGAGAAGGCCTGGCTCTCAGTCTCCGTTCTAATTCATCCCAAAGGAGTTTTATCGGGTTCATGTCAGGACTCTGTGCAGGCCAGTCAAGTTCATCCACATCAGACTGTCATCCATGTATTTATGGACCTTGCTTTGTGCACTGGTGCACTGTCATGTTGGAAGAGAAAGGGGCCCGCTCCAAACTGTTCCCACAAGGTTGGAAGCATGGAATTGTCCAAAATGTTTTGGTATTCTGGAGAATTCAAAGTTCCTTTCACTGGAACTAAGGGGCTCAGCCCAACTCATGAAAAACAACGCCACACCATAATTCCTCCTCCACCAAAGTTCACACTCGGCACAAGGCAGTCCATTTGTTTTAAAGTTGTCCTTGAATACTGACGTTGGAAATTACCTTTTCTTCTATACACTTCATTCTCAGAAGTGATGGCGAACCTTTTTTTTTAAATTTGCTGGTAATGTTTTACTTTTAGCCTAAAATATTACACATAATGTATGTAGCTTTACTAGCTCCTGTAGTTTCAATAAACCAGAATTCATTTAAAAAAAAAAAAGACCTACAGAAAGGCGAGAAACACATTTTATTTCAACAGACTCACGCCGTACCTGCCATCAAAACTCCAAAAACAGACTGCACAGTTCCTGTCCTCACAATAAAATCCTTGCTCCATCCTGCCTGCGCTAACAAAATAAGAGTCTCAGAAAGCTAGCAAGCTAGGAAGTTAGTATTTATTGTAAAGTGCATAAAAATTTGTATGACAAACTTTCATGTAGTTTTGGACAGAAAGGAGGACTTTTGTTCTCCTCTGTGAGAAAAAGTGGTGATCATCAATGCTGTCTGATTCCAGTCAATGCAAGTCATCAACTTATATTCTTGTCTTCATAAAGTGTGTTAAACATGCTTGTATTAGCATGAAACACCTTTACCTGTCTTTCATCAACATACATGATATACAACCCCCATTTCCATATGAGTTGGGAAATTGTGTTAGATGTAAATATAAACAGAATACGAAGATTTGCAAATCATTTTCAACCCATATTCAGTTGAATTTGCTAAAAAGTCAAAATATTTGATGTTCAATCTGATATTTTTTTTGCAAATAAAAATTTACTTTAGTATTTGATGCCAGCAACACGTGACAAAGAAGTTGGGAAATATGGCAATAAATACTGATAAAGTCGAGAAATGCTAATCAAACACTTATTTGGAACATCCCACAGGTGTGCAGGCTAATTGGGAACAGGTGGGTGCCATGATTGGGTATAAAAGCAGCTTCCATGAAATGCCAAGGAATTCACAAACAAGGATGGGGCGAGGGTCACCAATTTGTAAGCAAATTGTCGAACAGTTTTAGAACAACATTTCTCAACGAGCTATTGCAAGGAATTTAGGGATTTTACCATCTACGGTCTGTAAAATCATCAAAAGGTTCAGAGAATCTGGAGAAATCACTCCACGTAAGCAATGATATTATGGACCTTTGAGCCCTCGGGCGGTACTGCATCAAAAACCGACATCAGTGTGTAAAGGATATCACCATATGGGTTTAGGAACACTTCATAAAACCACTGTCAGTAACGACAGTTGGTTGCTACGTCTGTAAGTGCAAGTTAAAACTCTGCTATGCAAAGCAAAACCCAAGGAACGCCGTTGGCTTCGCTGCGCCCGAGCTCATCTAAGATGGACTGATGCAAAGTGGAAAAGTGTTCTGTGGTTTGACGAGTCCACATTTCAAATTATATTTGGAAACTGTGGCCGTGGTGTTCTCTGGAACAAAGAGGAAAATAACCATCCGGATTGTTATAGGCGCAAAGTTCTAAAGCCAGCCTCTGTGATGGTATGGGGGTGTATTAGTGCCCAAGGCATGGGTAACTTACACATCTGTGAAGGCACCATTAATGCTGAAAGGTCCATACAGGTTTTGGAGCTCCTCGATCTTAGCGCTGCTTTCGATACCGTCGATCATAATATTTTATTAGAACGTATCAAAACACGAATTGGTATGTCAGACTTAGCCCTGTCTTGGTTTAACTCTTATCTTACTGATAGGATGCAGTGTGTCTCCCATAACAATGTGACCTCGGACTACGTTAAGGTAACGTGTGGAGTTCCCCAGGGTTCGGTCCTTGGCCCTGCACTCTTCAGCATCTACATGCTGCCGCTAGGTGACATCATACGCAAATACGGTGTTAGCTTTCACTGTTATGCTGATGACACCCAACTCTACATGCCCCTAAAGCTGACCAACACGCCGGATTGTAGTCAGCTGGAGGCGTGTCTTAATGAAATTAAAGAATGGATGTCCGCTAACTTTTTGCAACTCAACGCCAAAAAAACGGAAATGCTGATTATCGGTCCTGCTAGACACCAAACTCTATTTAATAATACAACTCTAACATTTGACAACCAAACAATTAAACAAGGCGACACGGTAAAGAATCTGGGTATTATCTTCGACCCAACTCTCTCCTTTGAGGCACACATTAAAAGCGTTACTAAAACGGCCTTCTTTCATCTCCGTAACATCGCTAAAATTCGCTCCATTCTGTCCACTAAAGACGCTGAGATCATTATCCATGCGTTTGTTACGTCTCGCCTCGACTACTGTAACGTATTATTTTCGGGTCTCCCCATGTCTAGCATTAAAAGATTACAGTTGGTACAAAATGCGGCTGCTAGACTTTGTACAAGAACAAGAAAGTTTGATCACATTACGCCTGTACTGGCTCACCTGCACTGGCTTCCTGTGCACTTAAGATGTGACTTTAAGGTTTTACTACTTACGTATAAAATACTACACGGTCTAGCTCCAGCCTATCTTGCCGATTGTATTGTACCATATGTCCCGGCAAGAAATCTGCGTTCAAAGGACTCCGGCTTATTAGTGATTCCCAAAGCCCAAAAAAAGTCTGCGGGCTATAGAGCATTTTCTGTTCGGGCTCCAGTACTCTGGAATACCCTCCCGGTAACAGTTCGCGATGCCACCTCAGTAGAAGCATTCAAGTCTCACCTTAAAACTAATTTGTATACTCTGGCCTTTAAATAGACTCCCTTTTTAGACCAGTTGATCTGCCGTTTCTTTTCTTTTTCTTCTATGTCCCACTCTCCCGTGTGGAGGGGGTCCGGTCCGATCCGGTGGCCATGTACTGCTTGCCTGTGTATCGGCTGGGGACATCTCTGCGCTGCTGGTCCGCCTACGCTTGGGATGGTTTCCTGCTGGCTCCGCTGTGACCGGGACTCTCGCTGCTGTGTCTTGGATCCTCTTTGGACTGGACTCTCGCGACTGTGTTGTATCCATTGTGGATTGAACTTTCACAGTATCATGTTAGACCCGCTCGACATCCATTGCTTTCCTCCTCTCTAAGGTTCTCATAGTCATCATTGTCACTGACGTCCCACTGGGTCATTATTGTCACCAATGTCCCACTGGGTGTGAGTTTTCCTTGCCCTTATGTGGGCCTACCGAGGATGTCGTGGTGGTTTGTGCAGCCCTTTGAGACACTAGTGATTTAGGGCTATATAAGTAAACATTGATTGATTGATTGATTGATATGTTGTCATCCAAGCAACGTTATCAGGGACACCCCTGATTATTTGAGCAAGACAATGCCAAGCCACATCGTGGTTTCGTACTAAAAGAGTGCGGGTACTTTCCTGGCCCGCCTGCCGTCCAGACCTATTCCACATCGAAAATGTGTGGCACATTATGAAGCGTAAAATGCGACAGTGGAGACCCCGGACTGTTGAACGACTGAATCTCTCCATAAAACAAGAAGCGGAAAGAATTCCACTTTCAAAGCTTTAACAATTAGTTTCCTCAGTTCCCAAATGTTTATTGAGTGTTGTTAAAAGAAAAGGTGATGTAACACAGTGGTGAACATGCCCTTTCCCAACTACTTTGGCACATGTTGCAGCCATGAAATTCTAAGTTAATTATTATTTGCAAAAAAATAAATAAAGGTTATGGGTTTGAACATCAAATATCTTGTCTTGGTAGTGCAATCAACTGAATATGGGTTGAAAAGGATTTGCAAATCATTGTATTCTGTTTATATTTACATCAAACACAATTTCCCAATTCATATGGAAATAGGGTTGCTACCAAACACTTGCTAGATTGAAAGGATGTGGCCTGCAGAAAATGTGTGGTCACCCTGCTGTAGTTGGATGGACGTACAGACAATGTCTGCACCTCCAACCATAAATGAGTGAAAACTCTCTGATGAATCTTAAAATTGTCTGCAGTGGCGCCCCCTAGCAACGTGACGCTGCACTGCGGCAACCTGAGGAATAAAGTGGTGTGGAACTACGACTCCATGCCTCCAGGACTCCGATTCAGGGTGAATATCGGACAGTATTCGGACGTGCATGGGTGAGTTTTTTTAAATACCTTTTTTATAGTAGGCTCATTTTTTTTTTTTGTGGCATGGTACCAGTGATGGCAACATTTTTTTTCCCAATTTGGTGATGAAATAACATTGCTGCTAAATTTGCATATTTGGCCGTGATGCAAAGCGTGGGCATACACTTTTATTCACTATATTTTCTCCCTTTTTTGAAAAAGTACCCAACAGAAGTGATTACCAGCACAGTCTAGCTCTACAGTTACTAAGTGGGCAACACTAGTCTTGCCCACTTAGTAACTGGTGCTGAGTCTCCCTCAGGGATCAATAAAGTACTTTGTATTCTATTCTTTTCTAACACCAGTGCAAAGGAAAACTGCTAGCCCAAAATCTATTTGTGGTGAGCAACAAAGTGAATGCATGAAGCATTGACATGGTAGTCAAATATAAGCCGCCACAAATGTCTTTGCTGTGTGAGTGAGATCCGGCACCACAAGCCCAGGGAGTGTGCAATACCATAACATGCAGAAAACATCCAGAAGCATGGCGGTTTACCTTTCCTCCCGCCACGAGTGCTAAGAAAACACAGCTTAGACACTCTTTTGTCACACTTTGAACACCACTGCTTGACCTTTTTCACCAGGAAGGCAAAGTGTGGCCTCGGGGCCATTTGCTGAGCGCTTATTATGGCGGCTGGCACATTGCACAAATTAAATAACAAATACAGCAACAATGGAAACAGAACAAGATGCATTACATCAGGGGTCACCTGGCCTGTTCTAAAAATAGCTCAAATAGCAGCACTTACCAGTGAGCTGCCTCTATTTTTTTTTTAATTTTATGTATTTGCTAGCAAGCCGGTCTTGCTTTGCTCAACATTTTTAATTCTAAGAGAGACAAAACTCAAATAGAATTTGAAAATCCAAGAAAATATTTTTAAGACTTGTCTTCACTTGTTTAAATAAATTCATTTATTTTTTTACTTTGGTTCTTATAACTTTCAGAAAGACAATTTTAGAGAAAAAATACAACCTTGAAAATTATTTTAGGATTTTTAAACACATATACCTTTTTACCTTTTAAATTCCTTCCTCTTCTTTCCTGACAATTTAAATCAATGTTTAAGTGAATTTATTTTTTTTATTGTAAAGAATAGTAAATACATTTTAATTTAATCCTTCATTTTAGCTTCTGTTTTTTTCACGAAGATTATATGTGAAATATTTCTTCAAACTTATTATGATTAAAATTCCCAAAAATTATTCTGGCAAATCTAGAAAATCCTTAGAATCAAATTTAAATCTTATTTCATAGTCTTTTGAATTTATTTTCAAATTTTTGTTCTGGAAAATCTAGAAGAAATGAGGTTTTGTCTTTGTTAGAAATGTAGCCTGGTCCAATTTGTTATATGTGCTAACAAAGTGCAGATTGGATTTTAACCTATTTAAAACATGTCATCCAAATTCTAAAATTAATCTTAATCAGGAAAAATTACAAATGATGTTCCATAAATTATTTATTTAATTTTTTCAAAACGATTCGAATTAGACCGTTTTTCTCCATTTTTTTCGGTTGAATTTTGAATTTTAAAGAGTCGAAATTGAAGATAAACTATGTTACAAAATGTAATCTTCTTTAGTTTTTTCTCCTCTTTTAAACCGTTCAATTGAGTGGTTTTTCATCATTTATTCTCTACAAAAAACCTTCCGTAAAAGGAAAAAAAATGTACGACGGATTGACAGACAGAAATACCCATTTTTCTATATATATATATATTTACTTCCATCCATCCATCCATTTTTTACCGCTTATTCTTTATTTTGGAGTCGTGGGGGGCGCTGGCGCCTGTCTCCGCTACAATCGGGCGGAAGGCGGGGTACACCCTGGACAAGTCGCCACCTCATCGCAGGGCCAACACAGATAGACAGACAACATTCACACTCACATTCACACACTAGGGACCATTTAGTGTTGCCAATCAACCTATCCCCAGGTGCATGTCTTTGGAAGTGGGAGGAAGCCGGAGTACCCGGAGGGAACCCATGCATTCACGGGGAGAACATTGGAAACTCCACACAGAAAAATCCCAAGCCTGGGATTGAACCCAGGACTGCAGGACCTTTGTATTGTGAGGCAGATGCACTAACCCCTCTTCCACCGTGAAGCCCTATAGATTTACTTATTAAAGTTAAATTGAGCAAATTGGCTATTTCTGGCAATTTATTTAAGTGTGTATCAAACTGGTAGCCCTTCGCATTAATCAGTACCCAAGAAGTAGCTCTTGGTTTCAAAAAGGTTGGTGACCCCTGCATTACATCATGAGAAATGGATGGATATTTGAATATAAGAATATTTGTCTTTAATTATGATTTAGCCTTTTTTTTAGCAGATATGATGATGTTGCACTACAAGAATATTTACTACAGTATTATGTGTTTTATTTACTTGAATGCTCAATGTCACTGCTGTTATTTATTGGAGTGTAAAATAGTTATTTATGAGCATATTCATAAGCACTGTATTGTTTGTGTTGATATACCGGAGGGTGTGGTATACCACACCACTGCTGGTCTTTTCTTAAAGGGGAACATTATCACCAAACCTATGCAAGCGTCAATATAAACCTTGATGTTGCAGAATAAAGACCATGTATTTTTTTAACCGATTTCCGAACTCGAAATGGGTGAATTTTGGCAAATTAAACGCCTTTCTGTTTATCGATCTTTTAGCGATGACGTCAGAACGTGACGTCACCGAGGTAACACACCCGCCATATCTATTTTCACATTACAAACACCGGGTCTCAGCTCTGTTATTTTCCGTTTTTTCGACTATTTTTTGGAACCTTGGAGACATCATGCCTCGTCGGTGTGTTGTCGGAGGGTGTAACAACACTAACAGGGAGGGATTCAAGTTGCACCACTGGCAAGAAATCTGCCGCCAGACTCCCATTGAATTTGCCAGAGTGTCTGCACATTTGACCGGCGATGTTAAGGCAGACATGGCACAGAGATGTATGGATAACCTGCAGATGCATTTGCAACGATTAAGTCAACGAAATCACAAAGGTGAGTTTTGTTGATGTTGTTGACTAATGTGCTAATCAGACATATTTGGTCGCAGCATGACTACCAGCTAATCGATGCTAAGATGCTATTTACGCTGGCTGTATGTACATTTGAGACTAGATACCCACATTTAATGCGAAACAAACACTTACCAATCGACGGATATAAGTTGCTCCAGTGTCACAAGATGCGAAAGTCCTGATCGTTTGGTCCGCACATTTTACCGGTGATGCTAATAAGGCAGCCATGCTATGGGCCACTTCATTAGGTACACCCATGCTATGGCCGAATAGCGTCAATAGCTATTCGCTTAATAGCTTCAATTTCTTTTTCGCTATCTGCCTCCATACTCCGACCATCTGTTTCAATACATGCGTAATCTGTTGAATCGCTTAAACCGCTGAAATCCGAGTCTGAATCCGAGCTAATGTCGCTCTATATTGCTGTGGTAACCGCCATGTTGTTTGTATTGGCAGCCATGTATGACATCACAGGGAAATGGATAGTGGTTTCGAAGATAGCGAAAATAAGGCACTTTTTAAAGCTTTTTTTAGGGATATTCCGGGAGGTGTAAAATTTTGAAAAAAACTTCGAAAAATAAAACAAGCCACTGGGAACTGATTTTTATTGTTTTTAACCCTTTAGAAATTGTGTTAATGTTCCCCTTTAAATTGAGAGTTGCCCTTTGGCAGCAACCATTTCAATTCTGTGCAATAAGATGTTGTAGCACAGTGATTTTAAACAAGAGACACTTTTCAACGAAATGGTGCATTTCAAATTGTATGCCTTCTGTTTTTAATTTTCATGGTGGTATGGAATAAGTATCTTGAGTGGTGGAAATACACAGATGACGACTACTTATATTGGTGACAAGCCAGGATGAAACACTGGTGAGGACAAGAAGAATCGGTATAACGTCCATCTTTTCTCACTCTCCAGAGCTATTGACCCACTGTGGGTGGACCCGCCCCACCTCCAAACTGACGTGTCTTTTCTCTCGGACCCGAACGACGATTACTTCTTAACCGTGACCGCCGTCCTCGGAGAGAACCAGTCCGAGCCCGCTCCAGCCGATGGCATTGTGTTCAGCTACTACAGGAATTCTCAAGCCAGCCAGATCTGTGAGCCTAAAGAAATCTTGGTGGTTTCTGAAGAGGAGTGACTTAGTCCTGTTGCTTTCTAGGTGCTTTGGACCTGCCGCCTGTGACCCTGTTGGAACAGCAGGATCACTCTGTCCTGCTCAGCTTCCAGCATCCGTGGCTCTTATACCACCAGAAACTTTCGTCCTACTCCGGAAGAAGAAAGAAGAAGAGGCACGACCAGCCCGACCACCTTCTGCCGGTCTTCAAATACGATGTCACCATCGACAAGGTGGGACCGGCGACCACATTAATCCATCAAAACTATACAGTGGAACCTCGATTTATGACCCTTTCGGTTGACAAACCTCGACATTGCGCCAAATATGCCTGTGAGTGAACCAGGTCTTCATTCATCCATTTTGCATGCCGCTAGAAGCCTTCGGGGGCAACGTCACACGGATCCTGTTTACATTATGCTCACAGGGAGGGGCAGCCTTTTTTAAAGGGGAACATTATCAACAGACTTATGTAAGTGTCAATATATACCTTGATGGTGCAGAAAAAAGACCATCTGTTCTTTTAACCGATTTCCGAACTCTAAATGGGTGAATTTTGGCGAATTAAACGCCTTTCTGTTTATCGCGCTGGAAGCGATTCTGACGTCGCCGAGGTAACACACCCATCATTTTCATTTTCAACACATTACAAACACCGGGTCTCAGCTCTGTTATTTTCCGTTTTTTTGACTATTTTTCGGAACCTTGGAGACATCATGCCTCGTCGGTGTGTTGTCGGAGGGTGTAACAACACTAACAGGGAGGGATTCAAGTTGCACCACTGGCCCGAAGATGCCAAAGTGTCTGCCGCCAGACCCCCATTGAATGTGCCAGAGTGTCTCCACATTTGACCGGCGATGCTAAGGCAGACATGGCACAGAGATGTATGGATAACCTGCAGATGCATTTGCAACGATAGTCAACGAAATCACAAAGGTGAGTTTTGTTGATGTTGACTGCTAGCTAATCGATGCTAACATGCTATTTACCGGCGGTGCTAAAACAGACATGGAACAGAGATGTATGGATAACCTGTAGATGCATTTGCAACTATATTACGTTTCCTTCCACCCACATTTAATGCGAAAAAAACACTTAACAATCGACGGATTTAAGTTGCTCCAGTGTCAAAAGATGCAAAAGTCCTGATCGTTTGGTCCGCACATTTTACCGGCGATGCTAACGCAGCTATTCGGCCATGCTATTGCTATGAATAGCGTCAATAGCTTCAGTTTCTTCTTCAATACTTTCATACTCCAACCATCCGTTTCAATACATGCGTAATCTGTTGAATCGCTTAAGTCGCTGAAATCCGAGTTTGAATCCGAGCTAATGTCACTATATCTTGCTGTGGTATTCCCATTGTTTGTTTACATTGGCAGCACTGTGTGACGTCACAGGGAAATGGCCAGTGTCTTCGCAGAGAGCCGAAAATAAGGCACTTTAAAGCTTTATTTAGGGATATTTCGAGACCGGTAAAATTTTGAAAAAAACTTCAAAAAATACAACAAGCCACTAGGAACTGATTTTTATTGTTTTCAACCCTTTTGAAATTGTGATAATGTTCCCCTTTAAGAGTTTTGACGGCGAGCGGCTATTCTGACGCGTTTATTTCCACAATTGTCGCACGTAGCTTGTGCCAGTCAGAACTTTGCCGTCCTGTCTTAGGAACCACTTAGTCTGAGCTGAAACACTTTAAATGTGTTTAACCTCTCACAGTCTTGACAGACAAGACAGCAGCGTTATTGTTGTCCATTCTTAACATGTGCAAGACACATAAGAACCGAAATTACATTTTCGGCACAGTCCCTCTAAGAGCAGACGTACGTTACAAGGGGACAAGACGGATCAGCCACTCACGGCGCTCCCTAAAAAAGGTGAGAAAAAGGTGACATTGGGAAAGAGGGGAGAGTAAAAAAAATATCAGTCTAAGGCTGGACCCTCATGAGGGGTCCAGACTGAGTCCGAGGAAAAAAACCTCACATAGTATGGCACACATAAACATGATACATGTAATCACAACAACTCGCAACAGAAGGGGGGTGAGTTGGGGCCCTGGAGGCCGGCTGCCGCTATAAAGCGCTACTCAGCCATCCACAACCCCGGAGGAATTAAGCAGTGGTGAAGGCCTTGATTTTGGGAGGGGCGCGTGCGTGCATGTATGCCCAATTAACTTCGGTGAGATGTTGAAATGTTTTTGTGGACTGGGGCCGATCTCAAAGTTCGACACCAGGTGTTGTTGAAAAAAAGGTAGGTCAAAAGCGTCCATCTCTGAGGAGTCCTCGGGGGAGTTCTTCAGAACAGCCTGTTCCTGATTGCATCAAGGCCATTCGAGGGAGTCAAATCGTATAACTTCCGGTTGCTAGACATCCGCTTTGAGGTAGCACTTTTGCTAGTAAGCCTCTGGTTTGCGGCACCGTCAGTTGGAGGATGTTATCAGCGAAAGGGCATTTGTTCCGCAGCAAGTCTTTAATTGTGATGAGACCGAAAAATATGCCACAGCACACTTTTATTACAGCGAAGGAGAAGGCACTACCGGGACACAAGCTGATGAAGGATCGTGTCACACTGCTAGATTATGCTCGCGCTAGCGGTGGCTATGTGACGCCAGTGCTTGTTTCTCTCTCCGAAACTCCTAGGGTGTCCAACAATGTGTTAAATATACGCAGACACTAGGTAAAATAATTTAGCCCTTTTAAATTATTTTTATTGTAGCAACATGGTGGTTGACATTTTGGGGCATACCAACAAGACTTTAGTGTGTGTGCCTGCATGTTGACAATCAGGCCTGCTATAATGTTGTCGTAGTGTTTGGATAAAAACGAAATAGTTGAGCCATTAGCCCCTTATGTTGGTTTAATACACGAGGAGAGCAGGTATTTGAGACAGTGCTCATTTTCAAATATTTCCCACTTACAAAGCATGCAGAAGTCTACAGTCTTTTGTCTCTCTTCAACGGTGAGTGACAGAACCCAAAACAAAAAACATTATGATTGATGTGCATTTTATTGCATGCATGACATAGGTATTTGATCACCTACCAAGCAGTCTCTTTCTGCTCTTTACTCAGTACCTGATTAACTGCACCTGTGCGAAATCGTTAACTGTATAAAGACACCTGTCTACACACTAATATTAAGCAGACTCCAATCTCTACACCAGGGGTAGGGAACCTATGGCTCTAGAGCCAGATGTGGCTCTTTTGATGACTGCATCTGGCTCTCTGATAAATCTGAGCTGACATTGCTTAACACGATAAGTAATGAATAATTCCACTTGTAATCACAGTGTTAAAAATAATGTTCAAAATATAAAACATTCTCATGCATTTTTAATCCATCCATCTGTTTTCTACCGCACCTGTTCAAGAAGTTGCGTTAATGGTAAGAAGTTATTTATTTATTATTGTTTAGTGTGGGGCTTGCCCTCCTGGGGGTTCTTCAGACCCCCAAGCACCGACATGAGAGCCTGTTTCAGGGTTAAAATATTGTTTTATTTTTCAATAAGTCTCTCAGTTGCTTTCCAGCAATAGTATTTCCAGCCCCAACCCAGTCTCTCCTCCTGGCTGCTGCTTATAACAGAGCGACAGGTGATTAGATAACAAGGCCCAGGTGGGCCAACTACGCACCTGTCGCTGCAGGCCCGCAGGCCACGCCCCCTCCACAGTTAGCTTCAGAATAAAAATGTTATTACAAAGAATAAGAGACCTATTATATTCTAGAAATGTTGGTCTTACTTAAAAATGTATGTGTTTAGTTGTGTTCAGTGTTAAAAAAAAATATTATATGGCTCTTACGGAAATATATTTTAAAATATTTGGCTTTTTGGCTCTCTCAGCCAAAAAGGTTCCCGACCCCTGCTCTACACAATGGCCAAGACTAGGGACTTGTGTGAAGACATCAGATCTCAACTTGTAGATCTGAACAAGGCTGGGATTGGCTTCAGGACAATAGACGAGGAGGCAAGTTTAGAATTTGTTATCAAATTCTAAAGTTGATGATTATTTGCTAAAAAAAAAAAAAAAAAAATGTATCAGTTTGAACTTTAAATATGTTGTCTTTGTAGCATATTCAACTGAATATGGGTTGAAAATGATTTGCAAATCATTGTATTCTGTTTATATTTACATCTAACACAACTTCCCAACTCATACGGAAACGGGGTTTGTATGTTTACATAGATTTTTACGGGGAACTCCACTTTACTACACAAACTTTCCAACGTATGAACCATGTTCTAGAAGTGCGTAAGTCCGTAAATCAAGGTTCCACTTTATAGCACTTTTCATATGCAGGCAGGCTGCAACACAACATGCTTTACAACAATTGCAAACAAAAAGCACACACAACTGGAATACGAAAGAAATGAAATCAATTCAAACCAAAAGAGTAAGAACAATATTCATAGCAATGAAAGAAGTGTCTCCTGGTGTGGTGCAGAAGCAGTTTGCCGACGAGAGCTGCTCTGAGCGAGTGTGTGAGAAGGTGCTCCCGGTGGACCCCAACCAGGAGAAGCACTGTGTGAGCATCAGTGGCGAGCTGGAGAAAATAAAGGTGAAGGGACCGCAGGACTACTGCGCCCTGCCAGTCAAGGGACACAGTTGAGTACAAAGTCCTTTCATTCTATTGTGTGCCATCAAACTCTTTGGACTACGTCACATGTTCCCCTTTTTCAATACTTTTATATTGACTTTCTACATTTCCAGCATTTGCGTTGAAAGCTCCCTAAATTATAGTAGTAGTACGTGTAGGGGTGTAACGGTACACAAAAATTTCGGTTCGGTTCGCAGCTCGATTCAGAGGTCACGGTTCGGTTCATTTTCGGTACAGTAAGGAAAAAACTAAATATGCATTTTTTGATTATTTGTTTAACAAATTTGCTAAATCTTCCACCAAAAATATTTTGATGTGAAGTAATAGGAAACTTGGATTGGTCAATAATTCATAATAACATTGATTTTGATTCAATATTATGTTTTGTGCAATGGCAGTTTGAAAGAAAAAAAAACTGCTTTGTTTAATTAGACAACGTAGCAACTTTTTCTACTTTCTTTAGCCTTAAAGCTTTTTTATTTCACTTTTGTTTATGTTTTTATTTATTTTATTAGTATTTTTAGAATGTGCCATGGGCCTTTAAAACATTAGGTGTGTGCCGCAAATGGCCTCCGGGACACACTTTTGAAACCCCTGCTATAGATATAAAAAAATTAAATCAGAGCCTGGCGACACATGCATGTTTATCATAACTCTCTCACTCCGTCTGTCTCTGTCCCTCCCTCACGAATGCTGCTGTGTGCACAAATTGTCTTGTTTTGAACCCCTTCTTAACTTTGAACGTACATTGGAAATACACTCAACCCTAACTTAAAATGCCGGACATTTGAGGCATTTAAGAAACTCCACCCGGACAGCCCCGCAAAAGAGGACATGTCCGGTGAAAAGAGGAGGTATGGTCAGTCTATCATAGCCCAGTCGTTGCTAGAATGCCGTGTGTTGTTGTTTTTTTGATTGATTGAAACTTTTATTAGTAGATTGCACAGTACAGTACATATTCCGTACAATTGACCACTAAATGGTAACACCCCAATAAGTATTTCAACCTGTTTTAAGTCAGGGTCCACGTAAATCAATTTATGGTGCCTGTAGGGGTGCAACGGATCAAAAAACTCACGGATTGTATCATTTTTTTTCTCGAATCAGCAAAAAAAAAAAAAAAAAGACAAGACAAATAAACAGAAGTTTTGCCGTTTTGTTTTGTAACACTTTTAAATTATTAAATTAATATATATAAAATCTAGTTCAAGTGCACAAGGCATAATATCTTCTTTTTAACATAATTAATGAAAAACAGTGCCACATAAAAAGGGATTTCTCCTTTCCTCCGCTGCTTGTGTCAGTACCTGCACAAGGTGACTCTCGTAGAGGGGGCGTGTCTTCTCATCTCCCACTCTGCTGTGATGAAATGAGCGCTTATGGTCACATAGTTCCCCTGGACCTCCACCCGTCTGTCGTGAGCGCAACAAATGTCGCTCGGGATAGTTCGTCCACAACTTTTTTTCTTCTCTTGCTCATAAAAATCTGGCACAATCTTAACGTTGAAGTTGGTGCGCGACGGGATGTCGTAATGTGGCTGAAGCACTTTCAGCATGTGTTTAAAACCCTCGTTTAGCACAATGGAGTCTGCACCTATAAACACACCGATTAAATGGCACGGGGCGTTCAAGTTCCTCTGTTAATCCGCTTGCCATTACCACGCTGTGCGAACAACTTTTTTTTTTTTTTTCATAAATCAGACCGCGGATCACGTGTGTGCCGAACCGAAGATATTGATCCGAACGGATCACGGATCAATGTTGATCCGTTGCACTACTAGTGCCTTGGTGTGCATTGTTTACAAAACGTGCAGTGCGCTACTTAATATGTCCGTGTCCTTCTGTACACCGAACCGAACCGAAACCCCCGTACCGAATCGGTTCAATACAAATACACGTACCGTTACACCCCTAAGTATGTAGTAATAATGCGGTCTTTTCAAGACATTGAACAACAAAGAATCAAAGGATCAATATTAATTAAAGGGGCAAGCAGCGATGGACGGGACCGACTTTTGCTGGTGTTTCTTGCCTTTACCCATTCAACATATCTATGAAGGATGTCAATTAATGAAATGTAGGTCTAAGTGAGACCTACAGAGAGGTTTTTGTTTCATGTCTCTACGACGTTTCTACCGGAAGTAACAAGCAGTTGTGTCTGTGTTTTCTTCCCAAGAGCAGTTTTGTCAATCTTTCATTCCTAGGGGGCGCTAGAGCGCAATTTTTAGTTTGTTTATTAGATCGCAATTTTCACCAGTCCTAAAGTGTGTGTCGAATTTGGGGAGTTTTGAAGCCTTTTAAGGGGGTCAAATTACAGCTCAAAGAGGTAAAAATGAAAAAAATGTTTAGGAAACTTTTGTTTTGAAGGGGTTGATTTTTGCTGAAGGAGGTCAGTGTATGAAATCTAGGTCTAAGTCAGACCTACATAGAGGTTTTTGTTTCATGTCTCTACGACATTCCTAACGGAAGTTAAAAGCAGTTTTGTCTGTGTTTTTTCTTGGGGGGGCGCTAGAGCGCAATTTTGAGTTTTGGGTTTTTGGTTTTTTAATTTGATCGCAATTTTCGCCAGTCCTGATGTGTGTGTTAAATTTGGTGAGTTTTGAAGCATGTTAAAGGGGTCAGATTATAGCTCAAAGAGGCAGCGGTATAATAATAATAATAATAAAACCTTAGAAATACAATAGGGTCCTCTGTCCCAAAGGGACATCGGTCTCTAAAAATGTTAAACATTAAAAAAGTATAAAAGTGAGTCCAATGCAGGCTTTTGAAGGAAGTGAGATCATTGTGGTTTGAGTCCCAGAGTGTAGGGGCTTGGCTTGAGTCCAGTGAACCAGTTCTTGCTGAGAAACGGTTCCCTGTGTTTCGATTCCTCAATCGTTTTGTTTGGTTCTCCTTTGTGCGTGCATGATGTCACTCTGCAAGGTTATCTTCAAAAATCGATGTCAACTTGCAAAGTGTGTGAAGTTATCATAGCAAGTATTGAAATGACGCTGCCATTCCTTTGTTCAGTAAAACTTTGCATTTGTGCTGTCACGGTTTTTGAGTATTTCCAATATACTTTTTCTGACCTCATCCAGCCTTCCCCACCTTGTCAAAATCTCCCCAAACCTGTAGTCTCCTCATGCTCTCATGTTTGATGACAATAAAGCCTTCTTTTCTGTTCTATCCATCCATCCGTCTTCTTCTGCTTATCCGAGGTTGGGTCACGGGGGCAGCAGCCTAAGCAGAGAAGCCCAGACTTCCCTCTCCCCAGCCACTTCAATCAGCTCTTCCCGGGGGATCCCGAGGCGTTCCCAGGCCATCCGGGGGAAATAGTCTACCCAACGTGTCCTCCTACCGGTTGGACGTGCCCTAAACACCTCCCTAGGGAGGCGCTCGGGTGGCATCCTGACCAGATGCCCGAACCACCTCATCTGGCTCCTCTCGATGTGGAGGAGCAGTGGCTTTACTTTGAGTTCCTCCCAGATGACAGAGCTTCTCACCCTATCTCGAAGGGAGAGACCCGCCACCCGGCTTGTACGCGTAATCTTGTCCTTTCGGTCATAACCCACACCTCATGACCATAGGTGAGGATGGGAACGTAGATCCACCGATAAATTGAGAGCTTTGCCTTCTGGCTCAGCTCTTCGGATCGATACAGCGTCCGCGTTACTGAAGACGCCGCCTGTAGACCTCACTCGTGAACAAGACTCCCAGGTACTTGAACTCCTCCACTTGGGGCAGGGTCTCCTCCCCAACCTGGAAATGGCACTCCACCCTTTTCCGGGCGAGAACCATAGACTCGGACTTGAAGGTGCTGATTCTCTGCTTCATACCCTGCTGCGAACCGATCCAGTGAGAGCTGAAGATCCTGGCCAGAGGAAGCCATCAGGACCACATCATCTGCAAAAAGCAGAGACCTAATCCTGCAGCCACCAAACCGGATCCCCTCAACGCCTTGACTGCGCCTAGAAATTCTGTCCATAAAAGTTCTGAACAGAATGGGTGACAAAGGGCAGCCTTTGCGGAGTCCAACCCTCACTGGAAACGTGTCCGATTTACTGCCGGCAATGCGGACCAGACTCTGACACTGATCATACACAATCAGACTGTCCGATACCCCATACTCTCTGAGCACTCCCCACAGGACTTCCAGGGGGACACGGTCTAAGGCCTTCTCCAAGTCCACAAAGCACAGGTAGACTGGTTGGGCAAACTCCCATGCACCCTCAAGAACCCTGCCGAGAGTATAGAGCTGGTCCACAGTTCCACGACCAGGACAAAAACCGCAGTGTTTTTTCTGAATCTGACGATCCAGCTCAGCCTCCTCTGCAGTACACCTGAATAGACCTTACCGGGAAGGCTGAGGAGTGTGATCCCACCATAGTTGGAACACACCCTGCGGTTCCCCTTCTTAAAGAGAGGAACCACCACCCCGGTCTGGCAATCCAGAGGCACCGTCCCCAATGTCCACGCGATGCTGCACAGTCTTGTCAACCAAGACAGCCCCACAGCATCCAGAGCCTTAAAGGGGAACATTATCACCAGACCTATGTAAGCGTCAATATATACCTTGATGGTGCAGAAAAAAGACCATCTATTTTTTTAACCGATTTCCGAACTCTAAATGGAAGAATTTTGGCGAGTTAAACGCCTTCCTGTTTATCGATCTTTTAGCGATGACGTCAGAACGTGACGTCACCGAGGTAACACATCTAACATATCTATTTTCACATTACAAACACCGGGTCTCAGCTCTGTTATTTTCCGTTTTTTCGACTATTTTTTGGAACCTTGGAGACATCATGCCTCGTTGTTGTCAGAGGGTGTAACAACACTAACAGGGCGGGATTCAAGTTGCACCACTGGCCCGAAGATGCCAAAGTGTCTGCCGCCAGACCCCCATTGAATGTGCCAGAGTGTCTCCACATTTTACCGGCAATGACAGACATGGCACAGAGATGTATGGATAACCTGCAGATGCATTTGCAACGATAAAGTCAACGAAATCACAAAGGTGAGTTTTGTTGATGTTGACTGCCAGCTAATCGATGCTAACATGCTACGCTAATCGATGCTAACATGCTATTTACCGGCGGTGCTAAAGCAGACATGGCACAGAGATGTATGGATAACCTGCAGATGCATTTGCAACTATTTTACGTTTCCTTCCACCCACATTTTATGCGAAACAAACACTTACCAATCGACGGATTTAAGTTGCTCCAGTGTCACGAGATGCGAAAGTCCTGATCGTTTGGTCCGCACATTTTACCGGCGATGCTAACGCAGCTATTCGGCCATGCTATGGCTATGAATAGCGTCAATAGCTATTTCATCAATAGCTTCAGTTTCTTCTTCAATACTTTCATACTCCAACCATCCGTTTCCATACACGCGTAATCTGTTGAATCGCTTAAGCCGCTGAAATCCGAGTCTGAATCCGAGCTAATGTCGCTATATCTTGCTGTGGTATTCCCATTGTTTGTTTACATTGGCAGCACTGTGTGACGTCACAGGGAAATGGCCAGTGTCTTCGCAGAGAGCCGAAAATAAGGCACTTTAAAGCTTTTTTTAGGGATATTCCGAGACCGGTAAAATTTTGAAAAAAAATTCAAAAAATACAACATTGGGAACTGATTTTTATTGTTTTCAACCTTTTTAAAATTGTGACAATGTTCCCCTTTAAGGAACTCCGGGCGGATCTAATCCACCCCCGGGGCCTTGCCGCCGAGGAGCTTTTTAACTACTTCGGTAACCTCAGCCCCAGAAATAGGAGAACCCACCACAGATTCCCCAGGAACTGCTTCCTCATAGGAAGACGTGCTGGTGGGATTGAGGAAGTCTTCTAGTCTTGTAGTCCTTCAATAAAATTGTTGAACATACTAGACAACTTGTCTTTTAGTAGTAAGTAAACCAACAAAGACTCCTAATTAGTATGCGGTAACATATTGTTTCATTTATACACCTATTATTTTCTACACATTATGAGGGACAAACTGTAAAAATGAATTATTCATCTACTTGTTCATTTACTGTTAATATCTGCTTACTTTCTGTTTCAAAATGTTCTATGTGCAGCGTATTGCAACTGAATATTATGGGCTGGCGAGAAGGACTTGGACAACTTTTGTTTACAATCCAAGCACCACAAGCGTGATGCTAATCAGCCTCTTTCTTATCCTTGCTTCCAAATGAGAACCACTAAAGAACCCAATCATTCAGATCAGGGGTGTCCAAACTTTTTCCACTGAAGGCCGCACACGGAAACATTTAGGCCAATACAATATACAATATACTATTTTTTTGGGCTTCCTCTGGTTAGGTCCCAGGGACCCAGAAGGGGTTCACTCTTAAAAAAGGTTCAAAATAAGTCATTTATTATTTTTTTCATAAAACCCTTGAATCCCTAATTCTACTTCATTATTTTTTTTACTTTTTACGAGCTTTTTGTCAAAACCCTATTTTTTGAGGCAAAATACAAAATATACAGTATTTTTCCCAAAAACATTTTCAAAGTGAAATATTTAATGTGAAGTAATTGGATCCTTAAATGGGTCAGTAATTCATAGCAAAATTGATTTGAATGTAGTATTATTATTATTATGATGGTTCGCTGGCATCGTGGTGCGGCTTCTTTCTCTCAATTATGCAGTCGGATTTGGACACGGCATGAAGGTAAGAAATTATGATTTATTAACACTAAAAACGGACTAAGAACAGAAAACTAGCACTAGGCATAAAAAGGCAAAACAAAGAGCTAGCATGAGAGCTAGAAAACAGGAAGCATAGCGTGGAAAGCTAGCAAGTACAAATACAGTTCTTTACCACAGTCGGGAATCAGCGCCGTCACCTGTTGCAAGGAACAGAAACTAGGATGCGAGGACGAGTGAACGACGGAAAAGGCAGGCTTAAATAAGGATGGTAATTACGAGGCAGGTGCGCGTAAAAAAGTGACACTAATGTGTAACAATGGCAACAAAACAAAAGAGGAAGTGCCACCAGGAACTAAGGAAGTCAAATACCAACGGAATACGATACAGAAACGGAACAAAACCAGAATATGACATGATCCGAGCAGCGGATCATGGCAATTATTATTTTTATCAAAGACAGTTGTTATTAAATTCCACTAAAAATCTTGGGGATCCAAAAGTGCCCCACTCATAAAAAGGTCATGCTTTTTAAAAAAAAAGTTTTTTTCATTTAACACTTAAATCTATATCAGCGTCATATATATATATACATTTATATATGATACTATATACACACTATATATAGAGTGTAATTATTTTAATATATTTATTTTAACAATCAATAAAAATAATTAGTATTAGTATATAAATAGTATGTATTTTTTAAAATAATTTTCCTATTTTTCAGGGTTTTATGTTTGTTGTATTTATGTCCTTTTTGTCCTTAAATCAATCAATAATTTATACTAACATTGATTTTTATTCATTATTATTTTTTGGGAAATTATGAAAAAAAAATTGTAGAGTCAACAATGCAATGTTGCATTTCACCCGTTTGCTCTTTTATTCCACTTTCTAATGTTAAAAAAATTTTTTTTTTGTATTTTTCGAATGATGTGTTGCGGGCCAGTCAAACATTAGCTGTGGGCCGCACTTTGAACACACCTGATTAAGGTGAACCCAGCGTTCATCTTAATGATTACCAGGGCAGGGACAGGAAGTTGAGGTACACAGAGTTGATTTCCAAGGTGGAAAAAGCCTTTGATGTGATTTGCCACAGAGGTAGTGGTCGTCTCTGTGCTGGTGTCCCTGCTGGTCCTGGCTGGAGTGGCCTTGGTCTTCGTCATGTGCTGCAGACGACGCACCAAAGCCTCCTCTAGTCCTCCATCCTCACTGGTGCGTTGATGTCCCCCCCCCCACAGTCCCGTGTTGCTACTGCCTCCCAAGCCCCGCTCTCTTCTGTCTTCCTCAGGACGTCCACCACAGTCCCAACACCTGCACCCTCACACCTGTCCAGGAGACGGCCCACGTCCCTGAAGCCGTGTCCTCTCAGCAGGACCATCAACCGCTCAGCAACCCCAGCGGCGAGCCTGACGGCGATATGCAGGAGCAGGAGGAGGAGGAGCAGGTGCAGGAGGAGGAGGAGGAGGAGGAGGAAGGTTACATTGGCGGGGAAAACTTGGAGGAAGACCTGCTGGAGTCAGTCAACTCTTATGAGAGACGTTGTGCCGTCTATTAGCAGGTGAGACTTTATGCTAGCATGACTTGCTTTCTCAGCCAATGACACGCCCCCACGTGAGGGACACGCCCCCTTGTCTTCTTCATCTCAGGAAGTTGAAAGGACAGACCTAGAATAAGAACCTGTGCTCCTTCCAACCCAGACGTGGAAATCAGGGCGCTGTTACAAGTCCAGTAATGCTTGAGAGGGAGTCCACAGCCAAACTTCTTCAACTTTAGCAAGCGGAAGGCTGATTTATTAGTTGAAGCTGACTCAGCACTGCTGAGCAAAGTGAGGAAGGGTGTTAGAACCTGCAGCAAGTCTGCGTCATGTCTTACCTGCGCCAAAAAGCTACTGATAGTTTGATTTGCACTCACCTCGCTTCCCCTCAATGGTACTGTGGGCGGGGCTTATTCAACATGTATTTATTCCATAAAAGTATTCAAGCTGTCAATATCTTTCTATTATTTCTCTTGAAAATGCACCTTTTCTGTGTAATGGCCAACAACTACCTGGAACTTCCAGATTTCTGTCTCCACTCACATGTTTTGTTGGTCTTGTTGCGGAGGAATTGAAAGCCCAGCAGTGGAGTGACGTTGTCATGTCAGTCTGGTGATGGTAACCATAGAAACACACGTCAGTCTTTGTTGATGGTAACCATAGAAACACACATGTCAGTCTTTGTTGATGGTAACCATAGAAACACACGTGTCAGTCTTTGCGATGGTAACCATAGAAACACACATTTCAGTCTTTGGTGATGGTAACCATAGAAACACACATGTCAGTCTTTGGCGATGGTAACCATAGAAACACACATGTCAGTCTTTGGTGATGGTGACCATAGAAACACACATGTCAGTCTTTGATGATGGTAACCATAGAAACACACATGTCAGTCTTTGCGATGGTAACCATAGAAACACACATTTCAGTCTTTGGTGATGGTAACCATAGAAACACACATGTCAGTCTTTGGTGATGGTGACCATAGAAACACACATGTCAGTCTTTGGTGATGGTAACCATAGAAACACACATGTCAGTCTTTGGTGATGGTAACCATAGAAACACACATGTCAGTCTTTGGCGATGGTAACCATAGAACCACACATGTCAGTCTTTGGTGATGGTAACCATAGAAACACACATTTCAGTCTTTGGCGATGGTAACCATAGAAACACACATGTCAGTCTTTGGTGATGGTGACCATAGAAACACACATGTCAGTCTTTGGCGATGGTAACCATAGAACCACACATGTCAGTCTTTGGTGATGGTAACCATAGAAACACACATGTCAGTCTTTGGTGATGGTAACCATAGAAACACACAAACATGCCTGATTCCAATGTGTTTAAATCAGAGAGCAGGTGTGAGACTAATGTGTGGATGGATTTAGTTGTGTGGAAGATTGTTGTACAGATGTTATTTCCATCAAAGCCAACGTGTCGAACCCGACTGTTAGTTTAATTCAGTCAAAGAAGAAGACAGGAGAAGATTCACTTTCTTTCTGTGTAATGAAATGTCAACGAGAATAAAAGCTGCAGGATGACATTTTATTCAAAACTTTACATCTTCTTTGTCCCTCATGTTGTTTTTGGTGTGTGTGTGTGTGTGTGTGTGTGTGTGTGAGTTTTCCAATATAACTAAAACAATTTTCACCTACCAAAGCGTCCCATGTGAGACATGTGTTAGTATTATTAACTTACCGTATTTCCTTGAATGGCCGCCAGGGCGCTAATTAATTTAAAACCTCTTCTCACTCCTGCGCTTACCAAAGGCATACGGTAAAAGTAAGCATGCGCTAATTATTTTTTAAAACCTGTTCTCACTCCGGCACTTACCAAAGGCATGCTAGTCACTGCCGTTGTGTCTTTGGGCAAGGCACTTCACCCTCCCTGCTCCCAGCGCCAGTTGCACTGCTATATACACACACATATGTATATGTATACATTAATATATACATATATGTATATATGTGTATACATATATATGTACATATATATACACATATGTGTATATATATGTACATATATATATACACATATATGTATCTGTGTATATTTATATATGTATATATATGCGTATATATACATATATAAATATAAACATACATACAGTATACGTATGTATATATGTATACATATATACGTGTATATATACATATACATGCATATATACATGTATATATTTATATGTGTGTGTGTGTGTGTGTGTGTGTGTGTGTGTGTGTGTGTGTGTGTGTGTGTGTGTGTGTGTGTGTGTGTGTGAATGTATATAGATATGCGTGTATATATTAGGGCTGCGAATCTTTGGGTGTCCCACGATTCGATTCAATATCGATTCTTGGGGTCACGATTTGATTCAAAGTCGATTTTTTTTTTAATTCAAAACTGTTCTCGATTCAAAAACGATTTTTCCCGATTTAAAAGGATTCTGTATTCATTCAATATATAGAATTTCAGCAGGATCTACCCCAGTCTGCTGACATGTTAGCACAGTAGTAGATTTTTGGAAAAAGCTTTTATAATTGTAAAGGACAATGTTTTATCAACTGATTGCAATAATGTAAATTTGTTTTAAGTATTAAACGAACCGAAAATATGACTTATTTTATCTTTGTGAAAACATTGGACACAGTGTGTTGTCAAGCTTATGAGATGCCATGCAAGTGTAAGCCACTGTGACACTATTATTATTTTTATAAATGTCTAATGATAATGTCAATGAGGGATTTTTAATCACTGCTATGCTGAAATTATAACTAATATTGATAATTATGTTGATAATCATTTTTGTTTCACTACTTTTGGTTTGTTCTGTGTGGTGTTTGTGTCTCCTCTCAATTGCTCTGTTTATTGCAGTTCTGAGTGTTGCTGGGTCAGGTTTGGTTTCGGAATTGGATTGCATTGTTATGGTATTGCTGTGTAGTGGTTTGTTGGATTGATTAAAAAAAAAAATCGATATTCAAAAAAAATAGAATCTATTCCGGATTGCAGAACGTGACAATCGGGATTCAAATTCGAATTGATATTTTCCCACACCCCTATATATATATATGAGTGTGTATGTATATCGACATATGCACCTGTGTATATAATGCTCTGATTGATATTCTTACAAATATATGAAATGTCTAAAAAAAAGAAAATATCAAGTCTTAATTTAGACTTTATTCAAAAAATGTTGATACATTTGATCAATCAGGCAGTGGAATACTGTAATAATAATAATAATAATAATAATAAAAAACAGTCACTTCTTTAAAAGTGTAGCTGGTGTCGTCCCCAACGTCACTCAGTCTTGCTACTTCTACACTGATGACTACGCAGCAAACAGGAAGTATACACTGATGACTACGCAGCAAACAGGAAGTATACACTGATGACTACGCAGCAAACAGGAAGTATACACTGATGACTACGCAGCAAACAGGAAGTATACACTGATGACTACGCAGCAAACAGGAAGTATACACTGATGACTACGCAGCAAACAGGAAGTATACACTGATGACTACGCAGCAAACAGGAAGTATACACTGATGACTACACAGGAAGTAGGTGAAGCACAGGAAAGAGGTGACGTACAGGAAGTAGGGGAAATAGAAGAAGTAGAGGAAGAAGGTGAAGTAGGTGAAATAGAGGAAGTAGGTGGAGGAAGTAGGTGAAGTAAAGTAAGTAGGTGAAGTAGAGGAAGGAGGTGAAGTAGAGGAAGGAAGTGAAGTAGAGTAAGTAGGTGGAGGAAGAAGGTGAAGTAGAGTAAGTAGGTGGAGGAAGAAGGTGAAGTAGAGTAAGTAGGTGGAGGAAGAAGGTGAAGTAGAGTAAGTAGGTGAAGTAGAGTAAGTAGGTGGAGGAAGAAGGTGAAGTAGAGTAAGTAGGTGGAGGAAGAAGGTGAAGTGGAGGAAGGATGTGAAGTAGAGTAAGTAGGTGAAGTGGAGGAAGGATGTGAAGTAGAGTAAGTAGGTGGAGGAAGGAGGTGAAGTAGAGTAAGTAGGTGGCGGAAGAAGGTGAAGTAGAGTAAGTAGGTGGAGGAAGAAGGTGAAGTAGAGTAAGTAGGTGGAGGAAGAAGGTGAAGTAGAGTAAGTAGGTGAAGTGGAGGAAGGAGGTGAAGTAGAGTAAGTAGGTGGAGGAAGAAGGTGAAGTAGAGTAAGTAGGTGGAGGAAGAAGGTGAAGTAGAGTAAGTAGGTGAAGTGGAGGAAGGAGGTGAAGTAGAGTAAGTAGGTGGAGGAAGAAGGTGAAGTAGAGTAAGTAGGTGGAGGAAGAAGGTGAAGTAGAGTAAGTAGGTGGAGGAAGGATGTGAAGTAGAGTAAGTACGTGGCGGAAGAAGGTGAAGTAGAGTAAGTAGGTGGAGGAAGAAGGTGAAGTAGAGTAAGTAGGTGGAGGAAGAAGGTGAAGTAGAGTAAGTAGGTGAAGTAGAGTAAGTAGGTGGAGGAAGAAGGTGAAGTAGAGTAAGTAGGTGGAGGAAGAAGGTGAAGTGGAGGAAGGATGTGAAGTAGAGTAAGTAGGTGAAGTGGAGGAAGGATGTGAAGTAGAGTAAGTAGGTGGAGGAAGGAGGTGAAGTAGAGTAAGTAGGTGGCGGAAGAAGGTGAAGTAGAGTAAGTAGGTGGAGGAAGAAGGTGAAGTAGAGTAAGTAGGTGGAGGAAGAAGGTGAAGTAGAGTAAGTAGGTGAAGTGGAGGAAGGAGGTGAAGTAGAGTAAGTAGGTGGAGGAAGAAGGTGAAGTAGAGTAAGTAGGTGGAGGAAGAAGGTGAAGTAGAGTAAGTAGGTGGAGGAAGGATGTGAAGTAGAGTAAGTAGGTGGCGGAAGAAGGTGAAGTAGAGTAAGTAGGTGGAGGAAGAAGGTGAAGTAGAGTAAGTAGGTGGAGGAAGAAGGTGAAGTAGAGTAAGTAGGTGAAGTGGAGGAAGGAGGTGAAGTAGAGTAAGTAGGTGGAGGAAGAAGGTGAAGTAGAGTAAGTAGGTGGAGGAAGAAGGTGAAGTAGAGTAAGTAGGTGGAGGAAGGATGTGAAGTAGAGTAAGTACGTGGCGGAAGAAGGTGAAGTAGAGTAAGTAGGTGGAGGAAGAAGGTGAAGTAGAGTAAGTAGGTGGAGGAAGAAGGTGAAGTAGAGTAAGTAGGTGAAGTAGAGTAAGTAGGTGGAGGAAGAAGGTGAAGTAGAGTAAGTAGGTGGAGGAAGAAGGTGAAGTGGAGGAAGGATGTGAAGTAGAGTAAGTAGGTGAAGTGGAGGAAGGATGTGAAGTAGAGTAAGTAGGTGGAGGAAGGAGGTGAAGTAGAGTAAGTAGGTGGCGGAAGAAGGTGAAGTAGAGTAAGTAGGTGGAGGAAGAAGGTGAAGTAGAGTAAGTAGGTGGAGGAAGAAGGTGAAGTAGAGTAAGTAGGTGAAGTGGAGGAAGGAGGTGAAGTAGAGTAAGTAGGTGGAGGAAGAAGGTGAAGTAGAGTAAGTAGGTGGAGGAAGAAGGTGAAGTAGAGTAAGTAGGTGGAGGAAGGATGTGAAGTAGAGTAAGTACGTGGCGGAAGAAGGTGAAGTAGAGTAAGTAGGTGGAGGAAGAAGGTGAAGTAGAGTAAGTTGGTGGAGGAAGGATGTGAAGTAGAGTAAGTACGTGGCGGAAGAAGGTGAAGTAGAGTAAGTAGGTGGAGGAAGAAGGTGAAGTAGAGTAAGTTGGTGGAGGAAAAAGGTGAAGTAGAGTAAGTAGGTGGAGGAAGAAGGTGAAGTAGAGTAAGTAGGTGAAGTGGAGGAAGGAGGTGAAGTAGAGTAAGTAGGTGGAGGAAGAAGGTGAAGTAGAGTAAGTAGGTGGAGGAAAAAGGTGAAGTAGAGTAAGTAGGTGGAGGAAGAAGGTGAAGTAGAGTAAGTAGGTGGAGGAAGAAGGTGAAGTAGAGTAAGTAGGTGGAGGAAGAAGGTGAAGTGGAGTAAGTAGGTGGAGGAAGAAGGTGAAGTAGAGTAAGTAGGTGAAGTGGAGGAAGGAGGTGAAGTAGAGTAAGTAGGTGGAGGAAGAAGGTGAAGTAGAGTAAGTAGGTGGAGGAAGAAGGTGAAGTAGAGTAAGTAGGTGGAGGAAGAAGGTGAAGTAGAGGAAGTAGGTGGAGGAAGAAGGTGAAGTAGAGTAAGTAGGTGGAGGAAGAAGGTGAAGTGGAGTAAGTAGGTGGAGGAAGAAGGTGAAGTAGAGTAAGTAGGTGAAGTGGAGGAAGGAGGTGAAGTAGAGTAAGTAGGTGGAGGAAGAAGGTGGAGGAAGAAGGTGAAGTAGAGTAAGTAGGTGGAGGAAGAAGGTGAAGTAGAGTAAGTAGGTGGAGGAAGAAGGAGAAGTAGAGTAAGTAGGTGGAGGAAGAAGGTGAAGTAGAGTAAGTAGGTGGAGGAAGAAGGTGAAGTAGAGTAAGTAGGTGGAGGAAGGAGGTGAAGTAGAGTAAGTAGGTGGAGGAAGGAGGTGAAGTAGAGTAAGTAGGTGGAGGAAGGAGGTGAAGTAGAGTAAGTAGGTGGAGGAAGGAGGTGAAGTAGAGTAAGTAGGTGGAGGAAGGAGGTGAAGTAGAGTAAGTAGGTGGAGGAAGAAGGTGAAGTAGAGTAAGTAGGTGGAGGAAGGAGGTGAAGTAGAGTAAGTAGGTGGAGGAAGGAGGTGAAGTAGAGTAAGTAGGTGGAGGAAGGAGGTGAAGTAGAGTAAGTAGGTGGAGGAAGGAGGTGAAGTAGAGTAAGTAGGTGGACGAAGGAGGTGAAGTAGAGTAAGTAGGTGGAGGAAGAAGGTGAAGTAAAGTAAGTAGGTGGAGGAAGTAGGTGAAGTAGCAGCTGCTTGTGTTTTGGTGCTTCCAGTGCAGCCTCCAGTTAGTGATGATGATCTCCTGACAGGTGGTGCAGACCAAAGCTGACATGAATAATAAAATGTCCACTGTGGAATGTTTCAGTTGTTTCATTGTGTTGCTGCGCGGGTTCAAGTCCCGCTGGGACACTCCCCCTGACCACTGCTTGACGTTTCCCAAACACACTACTGCTATTTACAACGTTTGGGATTTCACTCTGTGTGTGTGTGTGTGTGTGTGTGTGTGTGTGTGTGTGTGTGGTAACTAAGCACCAATCAGGTTGCAGTGATAATGTTGTCTGCAGTCACATGATTCTTCAGTTGGGAAAAGTCATCAAAATAAAATCTAAGTCATTCTTTTCTTTCTTGTTTCATTGACTTGTTGGACTTCTTCAAGCTGCAGGTGTGTCACATCTCCACTAGGAGAACCTTCTTCAAGCTGCAGGTGTGTCACATCTCCACTAGGAGAACCTTCTTCAAGCTGCAGGTGTGTCACATCTCCACTAGGAGAACCTTCGTCAAGCTGCAGGTGTGTCACATCTCCACTAGGAGAACCTTCTTCAAGCTGCAGGTGTGTCACATCTCCACTAGGAGGACCTTCTTCCAGCTGCAGGTGTGTCACATCTCCACTAGGAGAACCTTCTTCAAGCTGCAGGTGTGTCACATCTCCACTAGGAGAACCTTCGTCAAGCTGCAAGTGTGTCACATCTCCACTAGGAGAACCTTCTTCCAGCTGCAGGTGTGTCACATCTCCACTAGGAGGACCTTCTTCCAGCTGCAGGTGTGTCACATCTCCACTAGGAGAACCTTCTTCCAGCTGCAGGTGTGTCACATCTCCACTAGGAGAACCTTCTTCAAGCTGCAGGTGTGTCACATCTCCACTAGGAGAACCTTCTTCCAGCTGCAGGTGTGTCACATCTCCACTAGGAGGACCTTCTTCCAGCTGCAGGTGTGTCACATCTCCACTAGGAGAACCTTCTTCCAGCTGCAGGTGTGTCACATCTCCACTAGGAGAACCTTCTTCAAGCTGCAGGTGTGTCACATCTCCACTAGGAGAACCTTCTTCCAGCTGCAGGTGTGTCACATCTCCACTAGGAGAACCTTCTTCAAGCTGCAGGTGTGTCACATCTCCACTAGGAGAACTTTCTTCCAGCTGCAGGTGTGTCACATCTCCACTAGGAGAACCTTCTTCCAGCTGCAGGTGTGTCACATCTCCACTAGGAGAACCTTCTTCAAGCTGCAGGTGTGTCACATCTCCACTAGGAGAACCTTCTTCCAGCTGCAGGTGAGTCACTTCTCCACTAGGAGAACCTTCTTCCAGCTGCAGGTGTGTCACATCTCCACTAGGAGAACCTTCTTCAAGCTGCAGGTGTGTCACATCTCCACTAGGAGAACCTTCTTCAAGCTGCAGGTGTGTCACATCTCCACTAGGAGAACCTTCTTCCAGCTGCAGGTGAGTCACATCTCCACTAGGAGAACCTTCTTCAAGCTGCAGGTGTGTCACATCTCCACTAGGAGAACCTTCTTCCAGCTGCAGGTGAGTCACATCTCCACTAGGAGAACCTTCTTCAAGCTGCAGGTGTGTCACATCTCCACTAGGAGAACCTTCTTCAAGCTGCAGGTGTGTCACATCTCCACTAGGAAAACCTTCTTCAAGCTGCAGGTGTGTCACATCTCCACTAGGAGAACCTTCTTCCAGCTGCAGGTGAGTCACATCTCCACTAGGAGAACCTTCTTCAAGCTGCAGGTGTGTCACATCTCCACTAGGAGAACCTTCTTCAAGCTGCAGGTGTGTCACATCTCCACTAAGAGAACCTTCTTCCAGCTGCAGGTGTGTCACATCTCCACTAGGAGAACCTTCTTCAAGCTGCAGGTGTGTCACATCTCCACTAGGAGAACCTTCTTCCAGCTGCAGGTGTGTCACATCTCCACTAGGAGAACCTTCTTCCAGCTGCAGGTGTGTCACATCTCCACTAGGAGAACCTTCTTCAAGCTGCAGGTGTGTCACATCTCCACTAGGAGAACCTTCTTCCAGCTGCAGGTGAGTCACATCTCCACTAGGAGAACCTTCTTCAAGCTGCAGGTGTGTCACATCTCCACTAGGAGAACCTTCTTCCAGCTGCAGGTGAGTCACATCTCCACTAGGAGAACCTTCTTCAAGCTGCAGGTGTGTCACATCTCCACTAGGAGAACCTTCTTCAAGCTGCAGGTGTGTCACATCTCCACTAGGAAAACCTTCTTCAAGCTGCAGGTGTGTCACATCTCCACTAGGAGAACCTTCTTCCAGCTGCAGGTGAGTCACATCTCCACTAGGAGAACCTTCTTCAAGCTGCAGGTGTGTCACATCTCCACTAGGAGAACCTTCTTCAAGCTGCAGGTGTGTCACATCTCCACTAAGAGAACCTTCTTCCAGCTGCAGGTGTGTCACATCTCCACTAGGAGAACCTTCTTCAAGCTGCAGGTGTGTCACATCTCCACTAGGAGAACCTTCTTCCAGCTGCAGGTGTGTCACATCTCCACTAGGAGAACCTTCTTCCAGCTGCAGGTGTGTCACATCTCCACTAGGAGAACCTTCTTCCAGCTGCAGGTGTGTCACATCTCCACTAGGAGAACCTTCTTCCAGCTGCAGGTGTGTCACATCTCCACTAGGAGAACCTTCCAGCTGCAGGTGTGTCACATCTCCACTAGGAGAACCTTCTTCCAGCTGCAGGTGTGTCACATCTCCACTAGGAGAACCTTCTTCCAGCTGCAGGTGTGTCACATCTCCACTAGGAGAACCTTCTTCCAGCTGCAGGTGTGTCACATCTCCACTAGGAGAACCTTCTTCCAGCTGCAGGTGTGTCACATCTCCACTAGGAGAACCTTCTTCAAGCTGCAGGCGTGTCACATCTCCACTAGGAGAACCTTCTTCAAGCTGCAGGTGTGTCACATCTCCACTAGGAGAACCTTCTTCAAGCTGCAGGTGTGTCACATCTCCACTAGGAAAGAGGGGGAGCAGCATGACAGGACTAAATATTCACAGCACATTAGAAAGGTCTGCTTGGTGTTCTCCAAGGTGTGGACCTTCCTGTGGAATGTCTTCAATTCTCTCTAGAAAAATATCAAATACACAAAAAGTACTTTTCACATTTGCTGCACTGACACCAGGAGACCGCTAGGAGGCCTCAGTGAGCACCTTGAGGAACCACTCATGAGACTTTGTATGCAGGCTACGTCATCAGGTTCTAGAAGGAAGACTTTGTGGAACCTCCTCAGGTGGGTGGTGCACCTTGAAGAACCTCCTCAGGTGGGTGGTGCACCTTGAAGAACCTCCTCAGGTGGGTGGTGCACCTTGAAGAACCTCCTCAGGTGGGTGGTGCATCTTGAAGAACCTCCTCAGGTGGGTGGTGCACCGTGAAGAACCTCCTCAGGTGGGTGGTGCACCTTGAAGAACCTCCTCAGGTGGGTGGTGCACCGTGAAGAACCTCCTCAGGTGGGTGGTGCACCTTGAAGAACCTCCTCAGGTGGGCGGTACACCTTAAAGAACCTCCTCAGGTGGGCGGTGCACCTTGAAGAACCTCCTCAGGTGGGCGGTACACCTTAAAGAACCTCCTCAGGTGGGCGGTGCACCTTGAAGAACCTCCTCAGGTGGGCGGTGCACCTTGAAGAACCTCCTCAGGTGGGTGGTGCACCTTGAAGAACCTCCTCAGGTGGGTGGTGCACCTGGTGGGCTAGGAGAGGAAGTTCTTCTCCAGCTCAAAGACGGAGGCCCGCCCAGGTGAGCTCTGGATGCGACACAGTGGCACGGTGCAGTCGTGCTTCTGGCCCTCGGCGTCCATGTCCAGCAGCGAGCAGGCCACGCCCACCTGGGTGGAGGACAACACCACGTTGAGGTTCTGCGCCGCCTTCTCCCCGGAGTAGTGACCCAGGGAGTAACTCTTGTGTCCTCGCAGCAGAGCCCAGGTGTGGGACTTGGCCCTGAAGGACACCTGCTGGCCAGGTCTGCTGCAGCAGTCCTTCTTGTGCACGCTGGGTGGAGGCAGGCTGGGGGCGGAGTTAGCTGCCAACAGACGGAAGTAGGAGGACGTTAGCAGTGATTGTTGAACTGTCCATCTAGTGGGACACCATTCACACACAGTGTGACTCTTCAAACACTGTAAATATCAGATACAGGCTTGTTTTAAACTGGTACTTATTTCTACTACACTACTGTACTAATGTAGTCATTCTGTTGGTACTTGATGAATACTTAGGTCTACTACACTACTGTATTAATGTACTCATTATGGTGGTACTTGATTAATACTTAGGTCTACTACATTACTGTATTGTTGTCATTATGTTGGTACTTAATGAATACTTAGGTCTACTACACTACTGTACTAATGTCATTATGGTGGTACTTAATGAATAATTAGGTCTACTACACTACTGTACTAATGTTGTCATTTTGGTGGTACTTGAGTACTTAGATTTACTACACTACTGTATTTAATGTTGTCATTATGGTGGTACTTAATGAATATTTAGGTCTACTACACTACTGTATTTAATGTTCTCATTATGTTGGTACTTGATGAATACTTAGGTATACTACACTGTAGTGTCTTCTCTGGTACTCACTGTCGTGGTTGATGCTGTATTTCTTCCTGCGCAGGCGTGTTCCTGTGTTGTGGTTGGTCACCTGGTTGGCGTCAGGGGCGGGGCTTGGGAGCTGGCCGGGATGACCAGAAGCCGTGGGCTCCATCTTGGGGGGTTTGGACTGCGAGGCCTCAGCCTGGGACTGCAGGAGACACCTGGTGGACTGGCACTCCACGATGGCCGACATGGAGAGCAGATTGAGGTTGGGGGCGGGGCTAGGGGAGGCCTCCTCCTTGCGAGGGCGACCACCGGGCGGGGAGGTGCTGCGTCGGAACCTGGTGGCGCGCTGAAACAATCCCTCCTTGCGCTTCTTCTCCTTCTCCTCCCGCGGCGGCTCAGCGTCCTCGGCGTTCTTCAGCGCCTCCCTGACGTCGCAGCCCAGCACCACGGACGCCAGCAGCGAGCCGCACACGTACAACACCGAGTCGGTCTTGCGGCGCGCCGACGCCCTCTTCAGGCTGTTGGTGGGGGTGAGCTGCGGGGTGGTGGAGGCGGAGGAGGTGGAGGTGGTGGTGTAGGGCTCGTCAGAACTCTCCGTCTGGCCCGGAGATGTGGGGGCGTCTGCCAGCTCGTCCCGCCACAGAGGTAGGTGGATGTAGACCTGGTTGGGGAACTTCAGCTGCTTTGGTTTGTCAGGACCTTCCTGAGGGAAGACCTCTTCCTTGCCGCCCCCTGCTGGACACAATGGTTACTGCGGGAGACCACCTGGAAGGGATGGACTCTTCACACTTCTCACTACTATTATTTGACATGTACCACACCACTCCCCACTTCTCACTACTATTATTTGACATGTACCACACCACTCCCTACTTCTCACTACTATTATTTGACATGTACCACACCACTCCCTACTTCTCACTACTATTATTTGACATGTACCACACCACTCCCCACTTCTCACTACTATTATTTGACATGTACCACACCACTCCCCACTTCTCACTACTATTATTTGACATGTACCACACCACTCCCTACTTCTCACTACTATTATTTGACATGTACCACACCACTCCCTACTTCTCACTACTATTATTTGACATGTACCACACCACTCCCCACTTCTCACTACTATTATTTGACATGTACCACACCACTCCCCACTTCTCACTACTATTATTTGACATGTACCACACCACTCCCTACTTCTCACTACTATTATTTGACATGTACCACACCACTCCCTACTTCTCACTACTATTATTTGACATGTACCACACCACTCCCCACTTCTCACTACTATTATTTGACATGTACCACACCACTCCCTACTTCTCACTACTATTATTTGACATGTACCACACCACTCCCCACTTCTCACTACTACTATTTGACATGTACCACACCACTCCCCACTTCTCACTACTATTATTTGACATGTACCACACCACTCCCCCCTTCTCACTACTATTATTTGACATGTCCCACATTACTCCCCACTTCTACTATTTGACATGTACCACACCACTCCCCACTTCTCACTACTATTATTTGACATGTACCACACCACTCCCTACTTCTCACTACTATTATTTGACATGTACCACACCACTTTTCACTACTACTATTTGACATGTACCACACCACTCCCCACTTCTCACTACTATTATTTGACATGTACCACACCACTCCCCCCTTCTCACTACTATTATTTGACATGTACCACATTACTCCCCACTTCTACTATTTGACATGTACCACACCACTCCCCACTTCTCACTATTGACATGAACCACACCACTCCCCACTTCTAACTACTATTATTTGACATGTACCACACCACTCCCTACTTCTCACTACTATTATTTGACATGTACCACACCACTCCCTACTTCTCACTACTATTATTTGACATGTACCACACCACTCCCTACTTCTCACTACTATTATTTGACATGTACCACACCACTCCCTACTTCTCACTACTATTATTTGACATGTACCACACCACTCCCCACTTCTATTATTTGACATGTACCACACCACTCCCTACTTCTCACTACTATTATTTGACATGTACCACACCACTCCCTACTTCTCACTACTATTATTTGACATGTACCACACCACTCCCTACTTCTCACTACTATTATTTGACATGTACCACACCACTCCCTACTTCTCACTACTATTATTTGACATGTACCACACCACTCCCTACTTCTCACTACTATTATTTGACATGTACCACACCACTCCCCACTACTACCACTTGACATGTACATCACCACTCCCCACTTCTCACTACTACTATTTGACATGTACCACACCACTCCCTACTTCTCACTACTATTATTTGACATGTACCACACCACTCCCTACTTCTCACTACTATTATTTGACATGTACCACACCACTCCCCACTTCTCACTACTATTATTTGACATGTACCACACCACTCCCTACTTCTCACTACTATTATTTGACATGTACCACACCACTCCCTACTTCTCACTACTATTATTTGACATGTACCACACCACTCCCCACTTCTCACTACTATTATTTGACATGTACCACACCACTCCCTACTTCTCACTACTATTATTTGACATGTACCACACCACTCCCCACTTCTCACTACTATTATTTGACATGTACCACACCACTCCCTACTTCTCACTACTATTATTTGACATGTACCACACCACTCCCCACTTCTCACTACTACTATTTGACATGTACCACACCACTCCCCACTTCTCACTACTATTATTTGACATGTACCACACCACTCCCCCCTTCTCACTACTATTATTTGACATGTACCACATTACTCCCCACTTCTACTATTTGACATGTACCACACCACTCCCCACTTCTCAGTACTATTATTTGACATGTACCACACCACCCCCCCTTCTCACTACTATTATTTGACATGTCCCACATTACTCCCCACTTCTACTATTTGACATGTACCACACCACTCCCCACTTCTCACTACTATTATTTGACATGTACCACACCACTCCCTACTTCTCACTACTATTATTTGACATGTACCACACCACTTTTCACTACTACTATTTGACATGTACCACACCACTCCCCACTTCTCACTACTATTATTTGACATGTACCACACCACTCCCCCCTTCTCACTACTATTATTTGACATGTACCACATTACTCCCCACTTCTACTATTTGACATGTACCACACCACTCCCCACTTCTCACTATTGACATGAACCACACCACTCCCCACTTCTAACTACTATTATTTGACATGTACCACACCACTCCCTACTTCTCACTACTATTATTTGACATGTACCACACCACTCCCTACTTCTCACTACTATTATTTGACATGTACCACACCACTCCCTACTTCTCACTACTATTATTTGACATGTACCACACCACTCCCTACTTCTCACTACTATTATTTGACATGTACCACACCACTCCCCACTTCTATTATTTGACATGTACCACACCACTCCCTACTTCTCACTACTATTATTTGACATGTACCACACCACTCCCTACTTCTCACTACTATTATTTGACATGTACCACACCACTCCCTACTTCTCACTACTATTATTTGACATGTACCACACCACTCCCTACTTCTCACTACTATTATTTGACATGTACCACACCACTCCCTACTTCTCACTACTATTATTTGACATGTACCACACCACTCCCCACTACTACCACTTGACATGTACATCACCACTCCCCACTTCTCACTACTACTATTTGACATGTACCACACCACTCCCTACTTCTCACTACTATTATTTGACATGTACCACACCACTCCCCCCTTCTCACTACTATTATTTGACATGTACCACATTACTCCCCACTTCTACTATTTGACATGTACCACACCACTCCCCACTTCTAACTACTATTATTTGACATGTACCACACCACTCCCTACTTCTCACTACTATTATTTGACATGTACCACTCCACTCCCTACTTCTCACTACTACTATTTGACATGTACCACACCACTCCCTACTTCTCACTACTATTATTTGACATGTACCACACCACTCCCTACTTCTCACTACTATTATTTGACATGTACCACACCACTCCCTACTTCTCACTACTATTATTTGACATGTACCACACCACTCCCTACTTCTCACTACTATTATTTGACATGTACCACACCACTCCCCACTTCTATTATTTGACATGTACCACACCACTCCCTACTTCTCACTACTATTATTTGACATGTACCACACCACTCCCCACTTCTCACTACTATTATTTGACATGTACCACATTACTCCCCACTTCTACTATTTGACATGTACCACACCACTCCCCACTTCTCACTACTATTATTTGACATGTACCACACCACTCCCCCCTTCTCACTACTATTATTTGACATGTACCACACCACTCCCTACTTCTCACTACTATTATTTGACATGTACCACACCACTCCCCACTTCTCACTACTACCACTTGACATGTACATCACCACTCCCCACTTCTCACTACTACTATTTGACATGTACCACACCACTCCCTACTTCTCACTACTATTATTTGACATGTACCACACCACTCCCTACTTCTCACTACTACTATTTGACATGTACCACACCACTCCCTACTTCTCACTACTACTATTTGACATGAACCACACCACTCCCTACTTTTCACTACTATTATTTGACATGTACCACACCACTCCCCACTACTACTATTTGACATGTACCACACCACTCCCTACTTCTCACTACTATTATTTGACATGTACCACACCACTCCCTACTTCTCACTACTATTATTTGACATGTACCACACCACTCCCCACTTCTCACTACTATTATTTGACATGTACCACACCACTCCCCACTTCTATTATTTGACATGTACCACACCACTCCCTACTTCTCACTACTATTATTTGACATGTACCACACCACACCCTACTTCTCACTACTATTTGACATGTACCACACCACTCCCTACTTCTCACTACTATTATTTGACATGTACCACACCACACCACTCCCTACTTCTCACTACTATTATTTGACATGTACCACACCACTCCCCACTTCTATTATTTGACATGTACCACACCACTCCCTACTTCTCACTACTTTTATTTGACATGTACCACACCACACCCTACTTCTCACTACTACTATTTGACATGTACCACACCACTCCCCACTACTCACTACTATTATTTGACATGTACCACATTACTCCCCACTTCTACTATTTGACATGTACCACACCACTCCCCACTTCTAACTACTATTATTTGACATGTACCGCACCACTCCCTACTTCTCACTACTATTATTTGACATGTACCACACCACTCCCTACTTCTCACTACTATTATTTGACATGTACCACACCACTCCCTACTTCTCACTACTATTATTTGACATGTACCACACCACTCCCTACTTCTCACTACTATTATTTGACATGTACCACACCACTCCCTACTTCTCACTACTATTATTTGACATGTACCACACCACTCCCTACTTCTCACTACTTTTATTTAACATGTACCACACCACACCCTACTTCTCACTACTACTATTTGACATGTACCACACCACTCCCCACTTCTCACTACTATTATTTGACATGTACCACATTACTCCCCACTTCTACTATTTGACATGTGCCACACCACTCCCCACTTCTAACTACTATTATTTGACATGTACCACACCACTCCCTTCTTCTCACTACTATTATTTGACATGTACCACACCACTCCCTACTTCTCACTACTATTATTTGACATGTACCACACCACTCCCTACTTCTCACTACTATTATTTGACATGTACCACACCACACCACTCCCTACTTCTCACTACTATTATTTGACATGTACCACACCACTCCCCACTTCTATTATTTGACATGTACCACACCACTCCCTACTTCTCACTACTTTTATTTGACATGTACCACACCACACCCTACTTCTCACTACTACTATTTGACATGTACCACACCACTCCCCACTTCTCACTACTATTATTTGACATGTACCACATTACTCCCCACTTCTACTATTTGACATGTACCACACCACTCCCCACTTCTAACTACTATTATTTGACATGTACCACACCACTCCCTACTTCTCACTACTATTATTTGACATGTACCACACCACTCCCTACTTCTCACTACTATTATTTGACATGTACCACACCACTCCCTACTTCTCACTACTATTATTTGACATGTACCACACCACTCCCTACTTCTCACTACTATTATTTGACATGTACCACACCACTCCCTACTTCTCACTACTATTATTTGACATGTACCACACCACTTTTCACTACTACTATTTGACATGTACCACACCACTCCCCACTTCTCACTACTATTATTTGACATGTACCACACCACTCCCCCCTTCTCACTACTATTATTTGACATGTACCACATTACTCCCCACTTCTACTATTTGACATGTACCACACCACTCCCCACTTCTCACTATTATTTGACATGAACCACACCACTCCCCACTTCTAACTACTATTATTTGACATGTACCACACCACTCCCTACTTCTCACTACTATTATTTGACATTTACCACACCACTCCCTACTTCTCACTACTATTATTTGACATGTACCACACCACTCCCTACTTCTCACTACTATTATTTGACATGTACCACACCACTCCCTACTTCTCACTACTATTATTTGACATGTACCACACCACTCCCCACTTCTATTATTTGACATGTACCACACCACTCCCTACTTCACTACTATTATTTGACATGTACCACACCACTCCCTACTTCTCACTACTATTATTTGACATGTACCACACCACTCCCTACTTCTCACTACTATTATTTGACATGTACCACACCACTCCCTACTTCTCACTACTATTATTTGACATGTACCACACCACTCCCTACTTCTCACTACTATTATTTGACATGTACCACACCACTCCCCACTACTACCACTTGACATGTACATCACCACTCCCCACTTCTCACTACTACTATTTGACATGTACCACACCACTCCCTACTTCTCACTATTATTTGACATGTACCACACCACTCCCTACTTCTCACTACTATTATTTGACATGTACCACACCACTCCCCCCTTCTCACTACTATTATTTGACATGTACCACATTACTCCCCACTTCTACTATTTGACATGTACCACACCACTCCCCACTTCTAACTACTATTATTTGACATGTACCACACCACTCCCTACTTCTCACTACTATTATTTGACATGTACCACACCACTCCCTACTTCTCACTACTATTATTTGACATGTACCACACCACTCCCTACTTCTCACTACTATTATTTGACATGTACCACACCACTCCCTACTTCTCACTACTATTATTTGACATGTACCACACCACTCCCTACTTCTCACTACTATTATTTGACATGTACCACATCACTCCCTACTTCTCACTACTATTATTTGACATGTACCACACCACTCCCCACTTCTATTATTTGACATGTACCACACCACTCCCTACTTCTCACTACTATTATTTGACATGTACCACACCACTCCCCACTTCTCACTACTATTATTTGACATGTACCACATTACTCCCCACTTCTACTATTTGACATGTACCACACCACTCCCCACTTCTCACTACTATTATTTGACATGTACCACACCACTCCTCCCTTCTCACTACTATTATTTGACATGTACCACACCACTCCCTACTTTTCACTACTATTATTTGACATGTACCACACCACTCCCCACTTCTCACTACTACCACTTGACATGTACATCACCACTCCCCACTTCTCACTACTACTATTTGACATGTACCACACCACTCCCTACTTCTCACTACTATTATTTGACATGTACCACACCACTCCCTACTTCTCACTACTACTATTTGACATGTACCACACCACTCCCTACTTCTCACTACTACTATTTGACATGTACCACACCACTCCCTACTTTTCACTATTATTTGACATGTACCACACCACTCCCCACTTCTCACTACTACCACTTGACATGTACATCACCACTCCCCACTTCTCACTACTACTATTTGACATGTACCACACCACTCCCTACTTCTCACTACTATTATTTGACATGTACCACACCACTCCCTACTTCTCACTACTATTATTTGACATGTACCACACCACTCCCCACTTCTCACTACTATTATTTGACATGTACCACACCACTCCCCACTTCTATTATTTGACATGTACCACACCACTCCCTACTTCTCACTACTATTATTTGACATGTACCACACCCTACTTCTCACTACTATTTGACATGTACCACACCACTCCCTACTTCTCACTACTATTATTTGACATGTACCACACCACACCACTCCCTACTTCTCACTACTATTATTTGACATGTACCACACCACTCCCCACTTCTATTATTTGACATGTACCACACCACTCCCTACTTCTCACTACTTTTATTTGACATGTACCACACCACACCCTACTTCTCACTACTACTATTTGACATGTACCACACCACTCCCCACTACTCACTACTATTATTTGACATGTACCACATTACTCCCCACTTCTACTATTTGACATGTACCACACCACTCCCCACTTCTAACTACTATTATTTGACATGTACCACACCACTCCCTACTTCTCACTACTATTTGACATGTACCACACCACTCCCTACTTCTCACTACTATTATTTGACATGTACCACACCACTCCCTACTTCTCACTACTATTATTTGACATGTACCACACCACTCCCTACTTCTCACTACTATTATTTGACATGTACCACACCACTCCCTACTTCTCACTACTATTATTTGACATGTACCACACCACTCCCTACTTCTCACTACTTTTATTTGACATGTACCACACCACACCCTACTTCTCACTACTACTATTTGACATGTACCACACCACTCCCCACTTCTCACTATTATTATTTGACATGTACCACATTACTCCCCACTTCTACTATTTGACATGTACCACACCACTCCCCACTTCTAACTACTATTATTTGACATGTACCACACCACTCCCTACTTCTCACTACTATTATTTGACATGTACCACACCACTCCCTACTTCTCACTACTATTATTTGACATGTACCACACCACTCCCTACTTCTCACTACTATTATTTGACATGTACCACACCACACCACTCCCTACTTCTCACTACTATTATTTGACATGTACCACACCACTCCCCACTTCTATTATTTGACATGTACCACACCACTCCCTACTTCTCACTACTTTTATTTGACATGTACCACACCACACCCTACTTCTCACTACTACTATTTGACATGTACCACACCACTCCCCACTTCTCACTACTATTATTTGACATGTACCACACCACTCCCCACTTCTACTATTTGACATGTACCACACCACTCCCCACTTCTAACTACTATTATTTGACATGTACCACACCACTCCCTACTTCTCACTACTATTATTTGACATGTACCACACCACTCCCTACTTCTCACTACTATTATTTGACATGTACCACACCACTCCCTACTTCTCACTACTATTATTTGACATGTACCACACCACTCCCTACTTCTCACTACTATTATTTGACATGTACCACACCACTCCCTACTTCTCACTACTATTATTTGACATGTACCACACCACTCCCTACTTCTCACTACTATTATTTGACATGTACCACACCACTCCCTACTTCTCACTACTATTATTTGACATGTACCACACCACTCCCTACTTCTCACTACTATTATTTGACATGTACCACACCACTCCCTACTTCTCACTACTATTATTTGACATGTACCACACCACTCCCTACTTCTCACTACTATTATTTGACATGTACCACACCACTCCCCACTTCTCACTACAATTATTTGACATGTACCACACCACTCCCCACTTCTCACTATTATTTGACATGTACCACACCACTCCCCACTTCTCACTATTATTTGACATGTACCACACCACTCCCCACTTCTCACTACTATTATTTGACATGTACCACACCACTCCCTAATTCTCACTACTATTATTTGCCATGTACCACACCACTCCCCACTTCTCACTATTATTTGACATGTACCACACCACTCCCCACTTCTCACTACTATTATTTGACATGTACCACACCACTCCCCACTTCTCACTACTACTATTTGACATGTACCACACCACTCCCCACTTCTAACTACTATTATTTGACATGTACCACACCACTCCCTACTTCTCACTACTATTATTTGACATGTACCACACCACTCCCTACTTCTCACTACTATTATTTGACATGTACCACACCACTCCCTACTTCTCACTACTATTATTTGACATGTACCACACCACTCCCTACTTCTCACTACTATTATTTGACATGTACCACACCACTCCCCACTTCTCACTACTATTATTTGACATGTACCACACCACTCCCTAATTCTCACTACTATTATTTGCCATGTACCACACCACTCCCCACTTCTCACTATTATTTGACATGTACCACACCACTCCCCACTTCTCACTATTATTTGACATGTACCACACCACTCCCCACTTCTCACTACTATTATTTGACATGTACCACACCACTCCCCACTTCTCACTACTATTATTTGACATGTACCACACCACTCCCCACTTCTCACTACTATTATTTGACATGTACCACACCACTCCCTAATTCTCACTACTATTATTTGACATGTACCACACCACTCCCTAATTCTCACTACTATTATTTGCCATTTATCCATGAGCATACAACATTTTCAGATCAAGTTAAAAAAGCTGCTGAAGAATGAATCAATGGATTCTTCCAAATAAATGTTTTAAATCATAAACTCTGAAAAAATACAAATTGTAATTCGGACGCGATTCTTTTTACTGCACCCAACAGAACAGTCAAATACCGTACATTCCCACGCTTTGAATCCTGCGGTGTAATTACTAGCGCAACTAATTTATGGATTTTTCTTCATAATGTTTTGCTTTCAATAGTTTTCATAAAACACGAGCAAAGACACTGAAAAGGTGTGTTTCTGTTTGTGCTATGGCGCCATCTTGTGGACGTGTTTGCTCACTGCAGCTTGAACTTCTCCAGTATTTCCTTTCGTTTGGTGCTTTAAACCAGAAGTACAAGTGCCATTTCATCTTCTAGTTGTCCATAGCATTTCTACTTGTATGGAGTCTTCATTCATCACTCCAAGCAACGTTTGTAAGTTATACAATAAAACTAAAACAATTCTTACTTACTAAAGTGTCCCATATGTGATGTCTGTAGGAGTGTTTTCATGCATATTTGGACCTGCTATCCTGATGTAATCAAGCTAGCACCATAAGAATTAGCAAACAGGCTAATACGTTTAAATGTGTCTGTGTTGGTATTATTAACTTTCAATGACACCCTTTTTGTATGGTTTCACTTTCACAAATTCCTCAGTAAACTGCCCAAAACGTCAGTGTGTTGTTATTGAGTCTGTTTAGCTGATTGGAGAGCTAGCTTGTGAAGCTAGTGGCTCATTGACGATGACTTCTGTTTTGTTTGCTCCCCCGTTTTACTGCCCTGTTACAGACAGCATTTAGAAACAATGAAGGTATGTAAACAAACATTTACATAATATGTCTGTGTAAATAAGTCATCTCACAATGCATCTGTGATTTATAGTCCAGTGGGTTAATATAGGGAACCTTTTTTTTTCCTTCTAAAATTGAGTGGGTGTGGCTTATAAACAGGTGCGCTCTATAGCCTGAAAAACATGGCACTAATAAAGTTTCAAGATAAATGTTTGACGACATAAAAGTCAGGTTTTCTTTAGAGAATACAAAATATAAAGTTATTTTCTAACTCTAGCCTAGTCCCAAACATAACCCTAACTGTAACCCTAGTTTAGCCTAGTCCCAAACATAAGCCTAACTGTAACCCTAGTTTAGCCTAGTCCAAAACATAACCCTAACTTTAACTCTAGTTTAGCTTAGTCCAAAACCTAATTCTAATTCTAACTCTTATTCAACTTAGTCCCAAACAGCACCCGAAGCCTAGTTTAGCCTAGTTCCAAACATAAGCCTAACTCTAGTTTAGCCTAGTCCAGGGGTGTCCAAAGTGCGGCCCGGGGGCCATTTGCGGCTCGCCACACATTCTGTGAAAATGGCAAAATTGATAGTATTGCAAAAATAAAAATAAACATTTAAAAAAAGTGGAATGAGGTGAAATCTAATGAGAAAAAGTGGCAATGTTGACACAAAGGTGCCATGCAGGCAGTTTTTGTTCCTTTTGTCTTTATCTAAATATTGCATATGTTGTGTGGTTGCCATATAAAACATTGAAGTTTTGACAAAAGAGCATAAAACAAACAAAATAATAGTTCAAACTTAAAATCGACAGATATATCGGAACTTGATCTTGAAATTTAAGTGTTAAAAGTAAGAAAAAAACTAATAAAAATGCATCACTTTATGAGTGCGGAACCTTTCAGATCTCAAATATATTTAGTAGGATTTTATTTAACTTTTCACTGTGATTACTCATAAATATTAAATAATTAAAATCAATCAATCATTATTGATCTTTGAGGGATTGCTAAATAAAAGAACTCTCCTGAAGAAATCAATACATTTCTATCTAAATACTGCATGTTTCAGTTTTACTATAAAAACAAAGTTGTCTTTGACATAAAAGGCATAAAACCTTATTTGTTTTACTTTATATCAACCTCAAGTTGATATAGAGATATACTGTAATCATTAAATAAAAAATAATAATAATAATTTGACTTATTTTGAACATTTTAGTGACTGAGACCCTCTATGCTCCCCAGGAGCCCTAGGGATGTAAAAAAAATCCATATATGTTGTTATGGTTTGAAAATGAAAAATATCAAAATGGCCCCCGCATGCTTAAATTTTTCCGTGTGCGGCCCTCTGTGGAAAAAGTTTGGACACCCCTGGCCTAGTCCCCAACATAAGCCTAACTCTAGTTTAGCCTAGTCCCAAAGAAAACCCTAGCCTGAAGGACAACATGTGGTGTACCTTGTTCAGCGAAGAGTGCGGCCAGAGGGACAGACTTTTGGGACTTGAGCAGACTGGTGGACCAGGGGTTGCTGCCGTCGGAGAGAGGACGCACTCTGATGGGCGGGACAAGGAAGGACACGTTAAGGCGGTCATGGCGATACAAGTCCACACCCAACACACCTCTCAGTGGCGGCCGGCCTCTCCTTGGTCTGCACAGAACTGGGCCCCCAAGTCCTCCCTTTCTTCTTGATGCCTTTCCTCACGTCCTCAAACTCCTCCGGCCTGAAGAGGGCGCTGCGGCCCCACGTGCGCTTGCTCTCGTCTTGCGTGACTGCACACCACAACACAACACAGTCTTGTGTTATGTTACGTTACCTTGTTACGCCCGCCTTGCTTGCTTACACGTGATTGTAATCATGCACACGTGATTGTAATCATGCACACGTGATTGTAATCATGTACACGTGATTTTAATCATGTACACGTGATTGTAATTATGCACACAAGATTGTAACCACGTAAAAATGATTGTAATCATGCACACAAGATTGTAATCATGCACACGTGATTGTAATCATGCACACGTGATTGTAATCATGCACACAAGATTGTAATCATGCACACGTGATTGTAATCATGCACACAAGATTGTAATCATGCACACGTGATTGTAATCATGCACACAAGATTGTAATCATGCACACAAGATTGTAATCATGCACACAAGATTGTAATCATGCACACGTGATTGTAATCATGCACACGTGATTGTAATCATGCACACAAGATTGTAATCATGCACACGTGATTGCGATCATGCACACAAGATTGTAATCATGCACACAAGATTGTAATCATGCACACAAGATTGTAATCATGCACACAAGATTGTAATCATGCACACGTGATTGTAATCATGCACACATGGTTGTAATCATGCACACATGATTGTAATCATGCACACGTGATTGTAATCATGTACACGTGATTTTAATCATGTACACGTGATTGTAATTATGCACACAAGATTGTAACCACGTAAAAATGATTGTAATCATGCACACGTGATTGTAATCATGCATACGTGATTGTAATCATGCACACGTGATTAAGTATATGAAGCAACAGTTGGTGTGTGACTAAGTACATGAAGCAACAGTTGGTGTGTGACTAAGTACATGAAGCAACAGTTGGTGTGTGACTAAGTACATGAAGCAACAGTTGGTGTGTGACTAAGTACATGAAGCAACAGTTGGTGTGTGACTAAGTACATGAAGCAACAGTTAGTGTGTGACTAAATACATGAAGCAACAGTTGGTGTGTGACTAAGTACATGAAGCAACTGTTGGTGTGTGACTAAGTACATGAGGCAACAGTTGGTGTGTGACTAAGTACATGAAGCAACAGTTGGTGTGTGACTAAGTACATGAAGCAACTGTTGGTGTGTGACTAAGTACATGAAGCAACTATTGGTGTGTGACTAAGTACATGAAGCAACAGTTGGTGTGTGACTAAGTACATGAAGCAACAGTTGGTGTGTGACTAAATACATGAAGCAACAGTTGTTGTGTGACTAAGTACATGAAGCAACAGTTGGTGTGTGACTAAGTACATGAAGCAACAGTTGGTGTGTGACTAAGTACATGAAGCAACTGTTGGTGTGTGACTAAGTACATGAAGCAACTGTTGGTGTGTGACTAAGTACATTAAGCAACAGTTGGTGTGTGACTAAGTACATGAAGCAACTGTTGGTGTGTGACTAAGTACATGAAGCAACAGTTGGTGTGTGACTAAGTACATGAAGCAACAGTTGGTGTGTGACTAAGTACATGAAGCAACAGTTGGTGTGTGACTAAGTACATGAAGCAACAGTTGGTGTGTGACTAAGTACATGAAGCAACAGTTGGTGTGTGACTAAATACATGAAGCAACAGTTGGTGTGTGACTAAGTACATGAAGCAACTGTTGGTGTGTGACTAAGTACATGAAGCAACAGTTGGTGTGTGACTAAATACATGAAGCAACAGTTGTTGTGTGACTAAGTACATGAAGCAACAGTTGGTGTGTGACTAAGTACATGAAGCAACAGTTGGTGTGTGACTAAGTACATGAAGCAACTATTGGTGTGTGACTAAGTACATGAAGCAACAGTTGGTGTGTGACTAAGTACATGAAGCAACAGTTGGTGTGTGACTAAGTACATGAAGCAACTGTTGGTGTGTGACTAAGTACATGAAGCAACAGTTGGTGTGTGACTAAGTACATGAAGCAACTGTTGGTGTGTGACTAAGTACATGAAGCAACTATTGGTGTGTGACTAAGTACATGAAGCAACAGTTGGTGTGTGACTAAGTACATGAAGCAACTATTGGTGTGTGACTAAGTACATGAAGCAACAGTTGGTGTGTGACTAAGTACATGAAGCAACAGTTGGTGTGTGACTAAGTACATGAAGCAACTGTTGGTGTGTGACTAAGTACATGAAGCAACAATTGGTGTGTGACTAAGTACATGAAGCAACTGTTGGTGTGTGACTAAGTACATGAAGCAACAGTTGGTGTGTGACTAAGTACATGAAGCAACAATTGGTGTGTGACTAAGTACATGAAGCAACTGTTGGTGTGTGACTAAGTACATGAAGCAACAGTTGGTGTGTGACTAAGTACTAAGTACATGAGGCCATGTTAGGTTGAGTGCTGCCATAGACAAAGTGGCACATGTGATGAGAAGAAAAGCGAGCACTCACGCTGAATAGCTCGTAGACGGGGAATGAGTGTGGGACTGCTGGGAGGGGAGGAGCTAGTGCTGTGAAGGCTCCGCCTCTTGTCCATGGAAGGCGAGGCCTGCACTGTGATCTTGTGCTGGAAGTCTGCAAGAAGACATGAGGTCACTGATGAGTGAGGTCACAGGTCACAGGTCATCTTCCTTTAGCAGATCTCCATGCTCTCACCTCCAGTCTCAAGTCTAAATATATCATCATACATCTTCTGCTATCATGTGTCACCTCCAGTCTCAAGTGTAAATATCATCATAGTAGACTTCAGGGTTGTCCACACATGTTCCAGCCGACTAAAAAAAGTCAAAGTATGCTGGGACCACACTGTTAGTTTTTGTCTATGAAAAAATGCTAAAATCAGATAAGATTTATATTTAAATACACAATTTTGTATAATGGGTGATAGGGTTGTATCGTATACCAGTACTAGTATAGTATCGCAGTACTAATCAATCAAAAACTGTACTATACGCTGTTTGAAAAGTACCACTTCACCATTTTTCAATTTTTTTTTTTTAACGAGAATGACGGCACATTGCTTTTAGGAGCGGGGGAGCATGTTGGGCAGCGCACACACACAGAGTACTTACAAGCAGACAGTGTGTAGACAGAAAAGGGAGAATGGACGCATTTTGGTGTAAAAAGTCAAGATAAAGGTGAAGTTATAACACTGAAACACCCTCAGGAAGAGCTGTTTTAACACATGCGGCTAACATCCATCCACAGTGTGTAAGCTACTTCAAAATCACTAATCCTGGTCTCCATGGCCACAAATAAAGTGCACTTCCAAGTATTATTATCATTGGAGGACAAGTAATAGCTAAACATGCTTCACTACACACCGTAGAACAGGTGTCGGCAACTTAAAATGTTGAAAGAGCCATATTGGACCAAAAATACAAAAACAAATATGTCTGGAGCCGCAAAAAAATAAAAGCCATATTATATACAGATAGTGTCATGAGATATAAACTGAATTAAGAGGACTTAAAGGAAACCAAATGAGCGCAATTATAGCTACAAATGAGGCATAATGATGCAATATGTACATACAGCTAGCCTAAAAAGCATGTTAGCCTCAATTAGCTTGCAGTCATGCAGGGACCAAAACATGTCTGATTATCACTCCACACAAGTCATAACATCAACAAAACTCACCTTTGTGCATTCATGCACAACGTTAAAAGTTTGGTGGACAAAATGAGACGGAAAAAGAAGTGGCAAAAAACACGTCTTAGAAAGTCGGAGAAAGTAATACATGTAAACTAACTACGGTGAGTTCAAGGACCGCCAAAATCAGTAGGACAAAACGGCGCTCGCCAAATACTCGCATCAGTGAAGCATGTTTAATAAAAACAGTGTGCTTTATAGCAATTAGGGAGGTTTGTGTCACGTTTGTCCTCCTACAGAAACCATATTAAAACAAAAAATGTATTTTTTTATATATTTTTTCCCTTCATCTTTTTCCATTTTTTATACATTTTTGAAAAAGCTCCAGAGAGCCACTAGGGCGGCGCTAAAGAGCCGCGGGTTGCCGACCCCCGCCGTAGGAGGACACAATAGCTCACAGGCGTCACAATGTAAAAAAATGCCATGGGTGGATCTACACCTGACATCCACTGTAATGATACCAAGAGCGATACTACTATGATAACATTATTTTTTTTTAGCATTACAAAATCTTTTCGTTTTTTTTTTACATTTATATTATGTTTATAAAGTCAGTAAATACGTCCCCGGACACATGAGGACTTTGAATATGACCTATGTATGATCCTGTAACTGCTTGGTATCGGATCCATACCTAAAAGTGTGGTATCATCCAAAACTAATGTAAAAGTATCAAAGAAGAGAAGAATAAGTGATTATTACATTTTAACAGAAGTGTAGATAGAACATGTTAAAACAGAAAATAAGCAGATATTAACGGTAAATTAGCAAGTGGAATAACAATCCATTTTTACAGTTTGTCCCTCATAATGTGTACAAAATAATAGGTGTATAACTGACACAATATGTTACTGCATACGTCAGCAGACTAATTAAGAGTCTTTGTTTACTTACTACTAAAAGACAAGTTGTCTAGTACGTTCAACATTTTATTTAAGGACTATATGACAATAATAAACATATGTTTCATGTACGCTAACATTGTTTGTTACAATAAAGACAATGACATTTTTCGTGGTCTCCTTTATTTAGAAAAGTATGCAAATACATTTTGCTACCGGTACGAAAATATTGGTATGGGGACAACCCTAATGGGGGATTAAAAGTATATTATAATTAATTATTAGATTGAACATTTCAGCTTTGTCTCATTTTTTTCTTACATTTTCACTGCTGTTTTTTCCCATTTAATTGAAAAAAAACAGTAATAGGATTGTCCGTCAAATTTTTTTGCCTGTAGACAAATATTAAGTGTTTATTACGGTTAATACTATTTTATCGTTTTAATTAATGAAATAAAGTCTGCTGATAATGAACACAAGATAAGAAAGTGACTTCATTGTTGACAAGTTGTTGAAGATGCTAAACATGATGATACACAGTTAGCATGTGAGGAAATGAAAGCGACAACACACCTGAGGGTAAGCTGATGCGGTTTCCGTCTTTGAGTTTGAGGCGGGAGCGTTTGAACTTGCCCTTCCTCTTCTTGACGTTGGGCTTGTCCTTGTTCATCTGGAAGATGAGGATGTTGAGCTCCCTCTCCAACACGTTGATCTCCCGCTCCGCTAACTGCTGCTCGCGCCGCTTCAGCACCTCCTCCTGGGACTTCTGCTGCAGGGCGGCCCGGGTCAGCTCCTCCTCCCTGGAACGCAGCTCCTGTGTGGGCAAGACAACCTGCTCGTCGTATCTGCTCAGTCATGTGGAGCTCATCTACTTCAAGTCCAAAATTAAATTTTTCTCAATGAAGATGGACCAGTATGGTCCCAAATATGGACCGGTAGTATCCCAAAGATGGACTGGTAGATCGCGATCGACAGGTTGGTGACCCCTGGTCTACATCATGCTCTTAAATATCTGATACAACTATGCAGTAGTTATAATGTAACCATAATTTGTAATAATATTGCAAGTAACTTTTTCAAAGGATACAAATGTGTATTTGTCAAGACTGTACACTATTGTATTATATTGTTTACATTGTACTATACTACTATTGTATTTTTTACATTGTACTGTACTCCTAATGTATTGTACTGTTTACATTGTACTATACTACTATTGTATTGTATTGTTTACATTGTACTGTACACTATTGTATTGTATTGTTTACATTGTACTATACTATTGTATTGTTTACATTGTACTGTACTGATATTGTATTGTACTCTTTACATTGTACTGTATTACTATTGTATTGTATTTTTTACATTGTACTGTACTACTATTGTATTGTATAGTTTACATTGTACTGTACTGCTATTGTATTGTATTGTTTACATTGTGCTGTAATACTATTGTATTGCTTACATTGTACTGCACTGCTACTGTATTGTTTACATTGTACTGTACTGATATTGTATTGTACAGTTTACATTGTACTGTATTACTATTGTATTGTATTTTTTACATTGTAATGTACTACTATTGTATTGTATTTTTTACATTGTACTGTACTATTATTGTATTGTTTACATTGTACTGTACTACTATTGTGTTGCTAACATTTTACTTTACTACTATTGTATTGTACTGTTTACATTGTACTGTACTACTATTGTATTGCTAACATTTTACTTTACTACTATTGTATTGTATTGTTTACATTGTACTGTACTACTATTGTATTGCTAACATTTTACTTTACTACTATTGTATTGTACTGTTTACATTGTACTGTACTATTGTATTGTTTACATTGTACTGTACTACTAGTGTATTGTATTGTTTACATTGTACTGTACTACTATTGTATTGTATTGTTTACATTGTACTGTACTACTATTGCATTGTATTGTTTACATTGTACTGTATTACTATTGTATTGTACTACTATCGTATTGTTGTTTACATTGTACTGTACTACTATTGCATTGTATTGTTTACATTGTACTGTATTACTATTGTATTGTACTACTATTGTATTGTTTACATTGTACTGTACTACTACTGTATTGTACTGCTTACAATGTACTGTACTACTACTGTATTGTACTGTTTACATTGTACTGTACTACTATTGTATTGTACTGTAATACTATTGTATTGTATTGTTTACATTGTACTGTACTGATATTGTATTGTATTTTTTACATTGTACTGTACTTTTATTGTATTGTTTACATTGTACTGTACTACTATTGTATTGTTTTCATTGGATTGTACTGTACTACTATTGTATTGTTTACATTGGATTGTACTGTACTATTATTGTATTGCATTGTTTACAGTGTACTGTACTACTAGTGTATTGTATTGTTTACATTGTACTGTACTACTATTGTATTGTATTGTACTGTACTACTATTGTATTGTATTGCTTACATTATACTGTACTACTATTGTATTGTACTGTAATACTATTGTATTGTATTGTATTGTTTACATTAAGATTGCCAACAGAGATGATGTCCACTCCTGCTATGAAAGAGACAAGGCTCCATTGTGAAGGACAATCCTAGTGGATGTCTTGCATGCAGTCATGAACCTAGACCTCAATCAGGTCATGTGCTGGCTAATGAGCTACTTCTTTAGGTTGCCATTTGCAAGGTATGCAATAAACCTTTCGGCCTGTTAAAGCCATGATGTGATGCTAAATGACGAGATGCTAAATGATGTCTCCACCTTCTCTTTGGTCCTGAGCTCGTCAAACATCTCCTGGATCTCCACGCGCCAGTCGTCCTGCATGATGTGGAAGGAGTCCTGCGGCATGGTGGCCATCACCGCCTCCTCGATGGCCGACAGCTGCTCCAGGATGCAGGAGAAGGAGGGCCGCACGTGGGGGTCCTGGTCCCAGCACTCTGGGGAAAAAAAGCCAGTGTTACCACCGGGGTTCCCTGCGTTGAACCTTGGCTTTATGTACCTTCCATGAGCTTAGCGAAGGGTTGCGGGCAGGTGGAGGGGATGGGTAGAGTTAACTTGTTGACTGCCACGCCGTAAGCCACAGCCAGGCCGTCTATTCCTCGGTAAGGCACCTCTCCAGTCAGCAGCTCCCACAGCAGAACTCCATAGCTGGGGGAGGCACGGAAGTCAAGAAAGGACAAACAAACATTTCAACCAATGGTCTGTTGTCTTACCCCCACACATCACTGCCTTTGGAGAAGAGCGACGACTTGATGACCTCGGGGGCCATCCAGGAGTAGGTGCCAGCTGCCGACATTTTGGTGGTTTTGTGCCACTCCCTGGCCAGGCCGAAGTCTGTGATCTTCAAGGTCTTCCTGCCGATGTCGTCGTTCTCGATGTGTTCAAGTAAAAGAACTGGAGGAAGAGAGACAGAGGAGTCATGATGATTGTAGACGGGTAAGATGGAGGCAAGTCTTGGCGCAGGTGAGGACATGACAGCTGATATTCAACAGGGCCACCAAGCCCCTAGAGATAGGGGTGTCAAACGTACGGCCCGAGGGCCGAATCAGGCCCGCGAAAAGGTTTTATCCGGCCCGTGGGAATAGTGTGCCAAGTATCAAAATGAACCTGACATTTTTGAATGAAAGTGCTGTTCTAAATGTGTCCACTGGATGTCACCATAGCAATTTTTTGTATCGTTGTAGACGATGCCCCATATGTACTAAATAAACCACATGATAGTAAATGATCAAACTACATAACATCCTGTAATTTCATTTAGATATAATTTTTTTGAGTTGACTGATAATCATTATCACATATTTAATTCAGAAAATATAAAAACCAACAAATAGATAGAATACTTATAATTGCAACATGTAAAAATTATTTGTACAATTTCAGAATATAACCCGAGTTTTGCCGGTTCAAATCCATCCTCATCACTACTGTTGTGTCCTTGAGCAAGAAACTTCAGCCACCTTACTCACAATGTAGATAGTTTGCCACTAGGGAAAAAGCGCTATTTAAATATAATTCACTACACCAAACAGTGTTGAAGCTGAGCGTCCATTGACTTCAATGGCAGAGCATCAAGTGGGTGGTCCCACTGCAGCCAAACTAGACAGGCAATGCCCGTCGGACAAATGGAAAGTGGGCGTGGCCTCACTGAGATTGCGATTGATGATTGGATTATACGTCTCAGCCTGAATCCCTTCTGTTTGACAGCAACATGAGCCACCCTGAAATCCTTCTTCTACTTTGATTCTGTTGTTCTGAGTTGAGTTGGAGACTTCGACAATCCTCTATTTCAAGTTTTCTGTGGCAAATAAAACATCTTTCCATCTTCCAGGTGATACTGGAGAGGTCAGTGGTGTGTAGAAAGTAGATGAGCAGCAGTGTGTGGAGGTGCTAACCAGGGTAGTCATTACCTGCCCGGGGCACCCTGGGATCTACCTGCACCAACAATGGGAATTCCATTACAAACTGGTTTCACTGGAAACTTCTTCTTTCCACGTGCCCCACACCACTCACTGTCCGTAACTAGCACACTTTCAAACGATACAAGTCAGAGGAAGAGAAGTGATATCATGCAACTTGGGTGGTCTCCATACCAATGTTTTAGTACTGCTACCAACATGTCTTGATACTTTTCTAAATAAAGGAGACCACCAAAAATGTCATTATTGTCTTTATTGTAACAACAAATGTTAGTGTACATGAACATATGTTTGCTATTGTCATTTAGTCCTTAAATAAAATGTTGAACATAGTAGACAACTTGTCTTTTAGTAGTAAGTAAACAAAGACTCCTAATTAGTCTGCTGACGTATGCAGTGACATATTGTGTCATTTATACATCTACTACTTTGTACACATTATGAGGGACAAACTGTAAAAATGGATTATTAATCTACTTCAGGGGTCACCAATGCGATGCCCGCGGGCACCAGGTAGGCGGTAAGGACCAGATGAGTCGCCCGCTGGCCTGTTCTAAAAATAGCTCAAATAGCAGCACTTACCAGTGAGCTGCCTCTATTTTTTTATTTACTAGCAAGCTGGACATTTTTAATTCTAAGAGACAAAACTCAAATAGAATTTGAAAATCCAAGAAAATATTTTGAAGACTAGGTCTTCACTTGTTTAAAAAAATGCATTTATTTTTTTACTTTGCTTCTTACAACTTTCAGAAAGACAATTTTAGAGAAAAAATACAACCTTAAAAATGATTTTAGGATTTTTAAACACATATACCTTTTTACCTTTTAAATTCCTTCCTCTTCTTTCCTGACAATTTAAATCAATGTTCAAGTAAATGTATTTTTTATTGTAAAGAATAATAAATACATTTTAATTTAATTCTTCATCTTAGCTTTTGTTTTTTCGACAAAGAATATTTGTGAAATATTTGTTCAAACTTATGATTAAAATAAAAAAAATATTCTGGCACATCTAGAAAATCTGTAGATTCAAATTAAAACTTATTTCAAAGACTTTTGAATTTCTTTTCAAATTTTGAGTTCTGGAAAATCTAGAAGAAATAATGACTTGTCTTTGTTAGAAATATAGCTTGGTCCAATTTGTTATATATTCTAACAAAGTGCAGATAGGATTTTAACCTATTTAAAACATGTCATCAAAATTCTAAAATTAATCTTAATCAGGAAAAATGACTAATGATGTTCCATAAATTATTTTTTTTATTTTTTCAAAAAGATTCGAATTAGCTAGTTTTTCTCTTATTTTTTTCGGGCGAATTTTGAATTTTAAAGAGTCTAAATTGAAGATAAACTATGTTTCAAAATTAAATTAATTTTTTTTTCCTGTTTTCTCCTCTTAAACCGTTCAATGAAGTGTTTTTTTTCATCATTTATTCTCTACAAAATACCTTCCGTAAAAGGAAAAAAATGTATGACGGAATGACAGACAGAAATACCCATTTATATATATATATATATATATATATATATATATATATATATGTATATATATGTATATATATATATATATTTATTAAAAGGTAAATTGAGCAAATTGGCTATTTCTGGCAATTTATTTAAGTGTGTATCAAACTGGTAGCCCTTCGCATTAATCAGTACCCAAGAAGTAGCTCTTGCTTTCAAAAAGGTTGGTGACCCCTGCTCTACTTGTTCATTTACTGTTAATATCTGCTAATTTTCTGTTTTAACATGTTCTATCTACACTTCTGTTAAAATGTAATAATCACTTATTCTTCTCTTCTTTGATCCTTGACATTAGTTTTGGATGATACCACACATTTAGGTATGGATCCGATACTAAGTAGTTACAGGATCGTACAATAACATATAATACCTAATAAACCAATATGGTTAAGAAGTACTGATGTAAAGGGTAGGTGTCACGCTGTTTTCTGTTTTCCATCCATCCATCCATCTATTTTCTACCGCTTATTCCCTTTTGGGGTCGCGGGGGGCGCTGGCGCCCATCTCAGCTACAGTCGGGCGGAAGGCGGGGTACACCCTGGACAAGTCGCCACCTCATCACAGGGCCAACACAGATAGACAGACAACATTCACAATCACATTCACACACTAGGGCCAATTTAGTGTTGCCAATCAACCTATCCCCAGGTGCATGTCTTTGGAAGTGGGAGGAAGCCGGAGTACCCGGAGGGAACCCACGCATTCACGGGGAGAACATGCAAACTCCACACAGTTTTAACATTTTCTATCTACACTTCTGTTAAAATGTAATAATCCCTTATTCTTCTCTTCTTTGATACTTAACATTAGTTTTGGATGATACCACACATTTCGGTATGGATCCGATACAAAGTAGTTACAAGATCATAAATTGGTCATATTCAAAGTCCTCATGTGTCAAGGGACATATTTACTGACTTTATAAACATAATAAGCATTTTTCACAAAGGAATTTATTTTTTTAAATTAATGTAATCATAGTAGTATCGCTCTTGTACTTGGTATCATTACAGTGGATGCCAGGTGTAGAGCCACCCATGGCATTTGTTTACATTGTGACACCTGTGAGCTATTGTATCCTCCTACGGTGTGTAGTGAAGCATGTTTAGCTATTCCTTGTCCTCCAATGATAATGGAACTTGTAAGTGCACTTATATTTGTCGTCATGGAGACCAGTCCACAGTTTCCAAAAACAATTTGAAATGTGGACTCGTCAGACCACAGAACACTTTCATACTTTGCATCAGTCCATCTTAGATGAGCTTGGGCCCAGCCAAGCGTTTCTGTGTGTTGTTGATAAATGGCTTTGGCTTTGCATAGTAGACTTTTAACTTGCACTTACAGATGTAGCGACCAACTGTAGTGGTTTTCTGAAGTGTTCCTGAGCCCATGTGGTGATATCCTTTTCACACTGATGTGGCTTTTTGATGCCTGAGGGGTGGAAAGTGCGTAATATGGCTTACGTGCAGTGATTAATCCACATTCTCTCAACCTTTGGATGATATTACAGAGCATAGATGGTGAAATCCCTAAATTCCTTGAGAAATGTTCTTAATTTGCTCAGGCATTTGTACCCGCACTCTTTTACTAGGAAGCCACTCTGTTGCAAAACCTGGGCTGGCATTTTCTTGCAGAAATAAGCAGGGGCGTCCATGATAACAACTGGCTTTTACACTTTCATCCCCATGGTTCTTTTCCTCTTTGGTCCACAGTTTCCAAAAACAATTTGAAATGAGGACTCGTCAGACCACAGAACACTTTCATACTTTGCATCAGTCCATCTTCGATGAGCTTGGGCACAGCCAAGCTTTTCTGGGTGTTGTTGTTAAATGATTTTGGCTTTGCATAGTAGACTTTTAACTTGTACTTACAGATGTAGCGACCAACTGTAGTGGTTTTCTGAAGTGTTCCTGAGCCCATGTGGTGATATCCTTTACACACTGATGTGGCTTTTTGATGCCTGAGGGGTGGAAGGTGCGTAATATCAAGGCTTACGTGCAGTGATTAATCCACATTCTCTCAACCTTTGGATGATATTACAGAGCATAGATGGTGAAATCCCTAAATTCCTTGAGAAATGTTCTTAATTTGCTCAGGCATTTGTACCCGCACTCTTTTACTAGGAAGCCACTCTGTTGCAAAACCTGGCCTGGCATTTTCTTGCAGAAATAAGCAGGGGCGTCCATGATAACAACTGGCTTTTACACTTTCATCCCCATGGTTCTTTTCCTCTTTGGTCCACAGTTTCCAAAAACTATTTGAAATGTGGACTCGTCAGACCACAGAACACTTTCATACTTTGCATCAGTCCATCTTAGATGAGCTTGGGCCCAGCCAAGCGTTTCTGTGTGTTGTTGATAAATGGCTTTGGCTTTGCATAGTAGACTTTTAACTTGCACTTACAGATGTAGCGACCAACTGTAGTGGTTTTCTGAAGTGTTCCTGAGCCCATGTGGTGATATCCTTTACACACTGGTGTGGCTTTTTGATGCCTGAGGGGTGGAAGGTGCGTAATATCATGGCTTACGTGCAGTGATTAATCCACATTCTCTCAACCTTTGGATGATATTACAGAGCATAGATGGTGAAATCCCTAAATTCCTTGAGAAATGTTCTTAATTTGCTCAGGCATTTGTTGACAAAGTGGTGACCCTCGCCCCGTCCTTGTTTGTGAAGGAGTGAGCATTTCATGGAAGATGCTTTTATAGCCAATCATGGCACCCACCTGTTCCCAATTAGCCCATTCACCTGCCGGATGTTCCAATTAAGTCTTTGATGAGCATTCCTAAACGTTCTCACTTTTTTGAAACATGTTGCAGGCATCAAATTCTAAATGAGCTAATTTTTGCAAAAAACATAGCAGTTTCTCAGTGTGAACATGAAATATCTTGTCTTTGCAGTCTTTTCAATTGAATATAAGTTGAGAAGGATTTGTTGTATTCTCTTTTTATTTACCATTTACACAAGGTGACAACTTGACTGCTTTAGGGCTTTGTAAACGTCGACTGAAGGGAAAGCAAACACACCTTAGCGGTTGGCACTGCCATCATCTCCCTCTGCCAGCAGCCATAAAAGATGTAGAAAAAGAGAAAAGTTCACAGGTTGCCTAAGAGATGATACATGCAAAGATGTCTTGTTTGATGTACAACTCCACTTATTAGCAACAAGTTAGCATGAAGAAGAGATGTCTTCGTCTCTGTTTCCTTGCTCTTGTGAAAAGAAATGTTTGAAAAGCGGTGATGTAACTGGAGATGGGTGTGCCCCCGAGGCGGACCCCACCCTCAGACCGGCCCCCCCATTTAATTCCCTCTTCTAACAGACCCATCTTTCAGGGGAAGATCAGAAGCAGAGGTGCTCTCACGCTTCTTCCCATGGCTTCACCGCCTCCAGCTAAAAAGTTCTTTGTTCAACTAACTTATCTCCCAAATAAAGTTTGACACCAACATGGCCTGATTTTCCAAAACACCTTCTTCTGATGATCCTTAGGCTCCTCCCACACCTAGGAAGTGCCAAAACATCGACATGCAATTAGGCACCTAACGATACACGCTATCAATGACAACTCCTGACAGTTAGTATCAGCCTGGTGATTGATAACTAGCTAAAATGCTAACATGAAAACAAGAGACATGAACATCGTTCCCCATGGAGAAACAACATGTATAAAGACTGTGCTGTCGGAGACATTCCACTGTGCACGTTGGACCTGCAAGATAGCACACAGTGATCCTCCTATAGTCAGCAAAACAGACAAGTGTTTTTACGGTGCGTTCAAGGACCACTATACAGAGTAGGACGCCACGAAGCCCGTTAGAAATAATAATGAATCATTATTCGATTTGCTAACCACTTGAAATAAGTCTTGAAGTGCAACAGTCCACAGCAGTGTTCAAAACTGGTTAGAGTGTCCACCCTGAGATCGGTAGGTTGGGAGTTCAAATCCCGGCCGAGTCATACCAAAGACTATAAAAATGGGACCCATTATCTTCCTGCTTGGCACTCAGCATCAAGGGTAGGAATTGGGGGTTAAATCACCAAAAATAATTCCCGGGCGCGGCACCGCTGCTGCCCACTGCTCCCCTCACCTCCCAGGGGGTGATCAAGGGTGATGGATCAAATGTAGAGAATAATTTCGCCACACGAAGAGTGTGTGTGAAAACCATTGCTACTTTAACAATAAATCAGGGGTGTCCAAACTTTATCCACTGAGGGCTGCACACTGAAAAATCAAAGCAAGCAAGGCCATTTTGATATTTTTTATTTTAAAAAAACAATACATGTATAAAAAATATACATTTCGGCCTCCACTCAGGCTTGATCCCAGGGACCCCAAAGGGTTTTGGTCAAAAAATATATAAAAAATATGTCATTATTCAGTATTATTATTTTTATTATTATTCAAGTTTTAAATCTGTCGATCAATATCAGGTCTATCTGTCAATAAAATGATTTAAAAAATTTAAGTTGTATGCTCTTTTTGTCATAAAAAAAAACTATTTTTTATGGAAAAATCACAAAATTGGGGCGGCATAGCTCGGTTGGTAGAGTGGCCGTGCCAGCAACTTAAGGGTTGCAGGTTCAATTCCCGCTTGTGCCAACCTAGTTACTGCCGTTGTGTGGGCAAGACACTTTACCCACCTGCTCCCAGTGCCACCCACACTGGTTTAAATTTAACTTAGATATTGGGTGTCACTATGTAAAGCGCTTTGAGTCACTTGAGAAAAGCGCTATATAAATATAATTCACTTCACTTCAAATATGCAATATTTTCACCCAATATTTTTTCTAAGTGGAATATTTGAGATTATATAATAATTGGAGCATTAAAAAGGTCAATAACTCATAACACCATTGATTTTAATAATTATCATTTTTTGCGCAAAGACACTTAAAAAAAAAATCACACTAAAATGATCGGGGATCCAAAAGGGTCCTCCTCATTAAAGTGTTAAAAAAATAAATTATACATTTTTTTTACTGTTTACTTTTAACACAATCTCGAGATCAACTTCAGATCTATCCGTCAATTATAAGTTATTGTTGTGTGTTTGTTCATTTTAGGCCCTTCTTTAAAAAAAAACAGCTCAGTTTTTTTATATGGCAAACACAAAATATGCAACATTTTCCCCAAAAAATATCTCAAAGTGGAAAATTTAACATGAGCCTTGAATAGGTCAATAATTCATAATGACATTGATTTTGATTCATTATTATTTTTTTAGGCAGAAACAGCCTGCATGGCAGCTGTGTTATTAGAGTAAACATTGCAACATTTTCTTGTTACATTTCACCCGTTTGCTCCTTTATATTACTTTTTATGTTTTAAAAATGTTTCAATCGTATTTTTAAAATGTGCCGTAGGGCCGTTAAATTACATGCGGGCCGCACTTTGGACACCCCTGCAATAAATAGACCAAGAAAAAAAAGCAATAGGAGTATTCATCAATTTAAACACACTATTAATCATAACAGTGTATTACACAAATGACAAGAGTATGGAATCAGGGGAGGGGCTTACAAGTGGGTTGAGACCTAGTTTGAAGTCCAATGAGAGTTGCTCTTCATATTCCATGTGGTGTTCCACAGGGATCAGATTTGGGTTTTAAGTTGGTATATTCATGATCTGTGTAATGTCCCACAGCGTTCAAAGATGCTCTTATTTGCAGATGATACCTTTTTCTGATAGAAGCTTGACTAGACTTAAAGAATGAAGAAAATGCAACATAGTTCAAAGGAAAAAGTTGTCCCTAAACCTGGGTTAAACAATTACAAATCTACTTGGTAATAAGATAAGTACACAAATAAAAATCATGATTGAGCGAGTTGAAAAAGGAAAACACATATTAAAAACATTCAAGAAACATTGGAGTGCTGGCAAAAACACAACAAGAATGAGATGGAAAACCACTCCAGCAACAGGCTTTAGCACAGCACAGTATATATATGTGTATATATATATATATATATGTAAATATATATATATATACACACAAACACAAATCCATTTATCAACAATATCCTGAAACGCTGGGTCCGAGCTCACCTAAGATGGACTGATGCAAAGTGGAAAACTGTTCTGTGGTCCGACGAGTCCACATTTCAAATTATATTTGGAAACAAAGGACGTGGTGTCCTCCAGAACAAAGAGAAAAATAACCATTCGGATTGTTAAAGGCGCAAAGTTCAAAAGCCAGCATCTGTGATGGTATGGGGGTGCATTAGTGCCCAAGGCATGGGTAACTTACACATCTGTGAAGGCACCATTAATGCTGAATGGTCCATACAGGTTTTGGAGCGACATATGTTGTCATCCAACCAACGTTATCATGGACGCCCCTGCTTATTTCAGCAAGACAAGTGTTACAACAGTGTGGCTTCGTAAAAAAAAAAGAGTGCGGGTATTTTCCTGGCCCGCCTGCAGTCCAGACCTGTCTCCCATCGAAAATGTGTGGCGCATTATCCATCCATCCATTTTCTACCGCTTATTCCCTTTCGGGGTCGCGGGGGGCGCTGGCGCCTATCTCAGCTACAATCGCATTATGAAGCGTAAAATACGACAGCGGAGACCTCGGACTGATGAACGACTGAAGCTCTACATAAAGCTAAAATGGGAAAGAATTCCACTTTCAAAGCTTCCACAATAAGTTTCCTCAGTTCCCAAACGTTTATTGAGTGTTGTTAAAAGAAAAGGTGATGTAACACAGTGGTGAACATGCCCTTTCCCAACTACTTTGGCACGTGTTGCAGCCATAAAATTCAAAGTTAATTATTTGCAACAAAAAATAAAGTTTATGAGTTTGAACATCAAATACGTTGTCTTTGTAGTGCATTCAACTGAATATGGGTTGAAAAGGATTTGCAAATCATTGTATTCTGTTTGTATTTACATCTAACACAATTTCCCAACTCATGTGGAAATGGGGTTTGTATTCCAGCAGCCCTGAAGTGAAAAGTCCAAGTGCTAACGTGACGTGGCAGTGTTTTTGCTAGCTGTGCCTACAGACTAAGCTTGAGCTGTCAACACAACATTCCCCGACTGGGCCGTCTCCCCCACTTGGAAGCCAGGGTTGGCAAAATGGCAGAATCCATCCCATCGGCTAATGCTAGCTGGAGTTAATTATAGCACACACTTTCTCATGGCAGCTTTGTTGAGAGTGGATCTGATTGGTTGTGTGGGAGGGCAGTGGGCCGTCTCCACAACAATAGGTGCAGTCAGGGAGAGCTCGTAAAAACCCTCGCTCTGGTCACACAACACCCACTGTGTCAACCAGGGGGATTGTGGGAAGTTGCCCTTCAACCCCACAACTTTCCCACTCAGGCCGAGGACATGCACACGTACACAGGTGCTGCTCCCACTCAGGCCGAGGACATGCACACGTACACAGGTGGTGTGGAAAGGAATTTCCCACTCAGGCCGAGGACATGCACACGTACACAGGTGCTGCTCCCACTCAGGCCGAGGACATGCACACGTACACAGGTGGTGTGGAAAGGAATTTCCCACTCAGGCTGAGGACATGCACACGTACACAGGTGCTGCTCCCACTCAGGCCGAGGACATGCACATGTGCACAGGTGGTGTGGAAAGGACTTTCCCACTCAGGCTGAGGACTGAGAAACTACTTTGTCAGCTAATATTCTAAACTTAAGTCTCTATATCTCTGCACATGTTTTAAAATGGTTATACTATATATATAGGGACGGCGTGGCGCAGTGGAAGAGTGGCCATGCGCAACCCGAGGGTCACTGGTTCAAATCCCACCTAGAACCAACCTTGTCACGTCCGTTGTGTCCTGAGCAAGACACTTCACCCTTGCTCCTGATGGGTGCTGGTTGGCGCCTTGCATGGCAGCTCCCTCCATCAGTGTGTGAATGTGTGTGTGAATGGGTAAATGTGGAAGTAGTGTCAAAGCGCTTTGAGTACCTTGAAGGTAGAAAAGCGCTATACAAGTACAACCCATTTATCATTTATCATTTATCATTTATACTAGGATGTTCTATTTTTGTGGTGTTTTTAAATGTGCTCAAAATATTCAAAAAGGACCTATTGTATTCTCTGGACCATAGGGCACACCGGATTATGAGCGGGTCTATTCAGCTCCATTTTCATACAAATGGCCCATCGGATTTTAAAAGGGGTCATATTATGATTTTGTGTCTAAATGTAAAAGACTTCCTTGTGGTCTACATCAGTGGTCCCCAACCACCGGGCCGCGGTTCGATTGGAAGCGGGCTGCAGAATAATTTATGATTTTTTTTAAAAATTTAATTAACATAAAAAACACAATATACACTTACAATTAGTGCACCAACCCAAAAAAACCTCCCTTTTTCATGACAGTCTTCATTTCCCGCCCCATCAAAAAAGGGAGAGGGGAGTAGGCTCAGCTGGTCGGAGGCCCGGCTTGCGTCTGGCGATGGAGGTATGTGGAGAGGCGGAGCCGGCGAACGAGCAGCGGGGCAGGGCACGCTGGAGCCCGGCCAAAGATGGCGGCAAGGAGGCGGAGACGATGACCGAGCCGAGAGGCGGGGCGTGCCGGGAGCGACGCTACAAGCGGGATCAGGTGCGTGGCTCGCACACCGGGACACAATTAAAATTTCTCCTCACGGTGTATAAAAGGGGAGAAGGAGGAGAGATCGGAGCAGAAGGAGGAGGAGAACCCGTAGCAGTACCTGAAGAGCAAGAGCGACAGAGAGCGAGCCGAAGACAGCGATGACGGGGGCGGATGAAAGCGACCGATGAGCGAGCAGTGGAGAAGGAGCTGAAAAACGACCCGACCGCAGACAAGCTACATTGAAAAATAAAGCGAGTCAAACCTGCTCGAAAGCAATGTCCTTCCTTGGGAGTCCTGGGAACCCGCACGACGGCAGGAGTCCGTCACAATAAAGTTCAAGTGTACACTACTTTGTATTAGTAATGGCAACAGCGCAGGACGCATGTGCATGTACGAGCCAGTCTGCCCCATAACAAGAGGATAGAGAAAAGAAAGAACATATTGACTTCAACATCGGACTACAATGGTTCCCTCGTGCAAAGCAATTTGGGTACATTTCTCCCACGCTTGGATACTCTTTTGACGTCACAATTGAGAACAATGTCACAGACCGGGCACATTCCAATTGGCTAATTTAGAGTTAATGTGAAGGACATATTGTTTAATCAACATCTCCGCCGTGACTCCATGGTTTGACTTATGCAGATGCCAAATAGACCAAAACAGGTACCAACAGCTAAGAAGAGTAGTTTTGTACATAATACAAGGGATGGAACAGTAAACAGTATAACGACAAATCACGATAAGATTCCAGGCAGTTAATAATACCTTCCAAATGTTTATTTATCCAAACAAACGTCATATATTATTGCATTTACGGTAGGGCTTAGCTGAATTGAGAACAGATCTCACAGAGCAAGTTGTGCACTTCATGCTGAGGACATCCATCATAGTGCACTGCACAAGACTCTTGCTTATCACATTGACATGCAAACTCACCCATGGTGTGAAACAAAAGTAGTGGTAGAGTAAGAAGTCTGGCAAACTCGCCCATGGTGTAAAACAAAAGTAGTGGTAGAGTAAGAAGTCTGGCAAACTCGCCCATGGTGTAAAACAAAAGTAGTGGTAGAGTAAGAAGTCTGGCAAACTCGCCCATGGTGTGAAACAAAAGTAGTGGTAGAGTAAGGAGTCTGGCAAACTCGCCCATGGGGTAAAACAAAAATAGTGGTAGAGTTAGAAGTCTGGCAAGCTCACCCGTGGTGTAAAACAAAAGTAGTGGTAGAGTAAGAAGTCTGGCAAACTCACCCGTGGTGTAAAACAAAAGTAGTGGTAGAGTGAGAAGTCTGGCAAACTTGCCCATGGTGTAAAACAAAAATAGTGGTAGAGTTAGAAGTCTGGCAAGCTCACCCGTGGTGTAAAACAAAAGTAGTGGTAGAGAAAGAAGTCTGGCAAACTCGCCCGTGGTGTAAAACAAAAGTAGTGGTAGAGTAAGAAGTCTGGCAAACTCGCCCTTGGTGTAAAACAAAAGTAGTGGTAGAGTGAGAAATCTGGCAAACTCGCCCATGGTGTAAAACAAAAGTAGTGGTAGAGTAAGAAGTCTGTCAAACTCGCCCATGTAGCCACCAACTGTAGTGGTTTTCTGAAGTGTTCCTGAGCCCATGTGGTGATATCCTTTACACACTGATGTGGCTTTTTGATGCCTGAGGGGTGGAAGGTGCGTAATATCAAGGCTTACGTGCAGTGATTAATCCACATTCTCTCAACCTTTGGATGATATTACAGAGCATAGATGGTGAAATCCCTAAATTCCTTGAGAAATGTTCTTAATTTGCTCAGGCATTTGTACCCGCACTCTTTTAGTAGGAAGCCACTCTGTTGCAAAACCTGGCCTGGCATTTTCTTGCAGAAATAAGCAGGGGCGGCCATGATAACAACTGGCTTTTACACTTTCGTCCCCATGGTTCGTTTCTTCTTTGGTCCACAGTTTCCAAAAACAATTTGAAATGTGGACTCGTCAGACCACAGAACACTTTCATACTTTGCATCAGTCCATCTTAGATGAGCTTGGGCTCAACCAAGCGTTTCTGGGTGTTGTTGATAAATGGCTTTGGCTTTGCATAGTAGACTTTTAACTTGCACTTACAGATGTAGCGACCAACTGTAGTGGTTTTCTGAAGTGTTCCTGAGCACATGTGGTGATATCCTTTACACACTGATGTGGCTTTTTGATGCCTGAGGGGTGGAAGGTGCGTAATATGGCTTACGTGCAGTGATTAATCCACATTCTCTCAACCTTTGGATTATATTACAGAGCATAGATGGTGAAATCCCTAAATTCCTTGAGAAATGTTCTTAATTTGCTCAGGCATTTGTACCCGCACTCTTTTACTAGGAAGTCACTCTGTTGCAAAACCTGGCCTGGCCTTTTCTTGCAGAAATAAGCAGGGGCGTCCATGATAACAACTGGCTTTTACACTTTCGTCCCCATGGTTCTTTTCCTCTTTGGTCCACAGTTTCCAAAAACAATTTGAAATGTGGACTTGTCAGACTACAGAACACTTTCATACTTTGCATCAGTCCATCTTAGATGAGCTTTGGGCTCAGCCAAGCGTTTCTGGGTGTTGTTGATAAATGGCTTTGGCTTTGCATAGTAGACTTTTAACTTGCACTTACAGATGTAGCGACCAACTGTAGTGGTTTTCTGAAGTGTTCCTGAGCCCATGTGGTGATATCCTTTACACACCGATGTGGCTTTTTGATGCCTGAGGGGTGGAAGGTGCGTGATATCATGCCTTACGTGCAGTGATTAATCCACATTCTCTCAACCTTTGGATGATATTACAGAGCATAGATGGTGAAATCCCTAAATTCCTTGAGAAATGTTCTTAATTTGCTCAGGCATTTGTACCCGCACTCTTTTAGTAGGAAGCCACTCTGTTGCAAAACCTGGCCTGGCATTTTCTTGCAGAAATAAGCAGGGGCGTCCATGATAACAACTGGCTTTTACACTTTCGTCCCCATGGTTCTTTTCTTCTTTGGTCCACAGTTTCCAAAAACAATTTGAAATGTGGACTCGTCAGACCACAGAACCCTTTCATACTTTGCATCAGTCCATCTTAGATGAGCTTGGGCCCAGCCAAGCGTTTCTGTGTGTTGTTGATAAATGGCTTTGGCTTTGCATAGTAGACTTTTAACTTGCACTTACAGATGTAGCGACCAACTGTAGTGGTTTTCTGAAGTGTTCCTGAGCCCATGTGGTGATATCCTTTACACACTGGTGTGGCTTTTTGATGCCTGAGGGGTGGAAGGTGCGTAATATCATGGCTTACGTGCAGTGATTAATCCACATTCTCTCAACCTTTGGATGATATTACAGAGCATAGATGGTGAAATCCCTAAATTCCTTGAGAAATGGTGTAAAACAAAAGTAGTGGTAGAGTAAGAAGTCTGGCGAACTCGCCCGTGGTGTAAAACAAAAATAGTGGTAGAGTAAGAAGTCTGGCAAACTCACCCATGGTGTAAAACAAAAGTAGTGGTAGAGTAAGAAGTCTGGCAAACTCGCCCGTGGTGTAAAACAAAAGTAGTGGTAGAGTAAGAAGTCTGGCAAACTCGCCCGTGGTGTAAAACAAAAGTAGTGGTAGAGTAAGAAGTCTGGCAAACTCACCCATGGTGTAAAACAAAAGTAGTGGTAGAGTAAGAAGTCTTGCTCCTGCTCTACCGTCTGTAACAGTAACAGTAATTCAGTACAGTATGACGACTCATTTGGAAATATTACTACGTGCTGTTGTGTAGATTTCCTGCGGGTTGCACTTCAAGTAGTTGTATTTTTACTGGAGAAAATGATGGCAACATGTAACCTTATCTTACCATGAATTGATTAACGTGGACCCCGACTTAAACAAGTTGAAAAACTTATTGGGGTGTTACCATTTAGTGTTCAATTGTAAGGAATATGTACTGAACTGTGCAATCTACTAATAAAAGTATCAATCAATCAATCTACCGTGGCAAAAGTGAAGTGTGTATTCTCTTTCTTCCAGGTGTAGAAGACATACAGTATGTGTGTACAATACAGTAGGGATGGAACAATATGACTACAATTTCATATCACTATTATTGTGACCAAAATGATCACGGTTAACATGAATATCGAGTTATTGTTGAATGTACTTATGTTTACAAAGGTGTTAAGTTAACAAAAATAAAAATAACAAACACATGTTTCATGTACATTAGGATTCTTTGTTCAAATAAAGACAATGACATTTTTTGTGGTGCCCTTTATTCAGAGAAGTACAAACCCCGTTTCCATATGAGTTGGTAAATTGTGTTAGATGTAAATATAAACAGAATACAATGATTTGCAAATCATTTTCAACCTATATTCAGTTGAATATGCTACAAAGACAACATATTTGATGTTAAAACTGATAAAACATTTTTTTTTTTTTGCAAATAATCATTAACTTTAGAATTTGATGCCAGCAACACGTGACAAAGAAGTTGGGAAAGGGGGCAATAAATACTGATAAAGTTGAGGAATGCTCATCAAACACTTATTTGGAACATCCCACATGTGAGCAGGCTGATTGGGAACAGGTGGATGCCGTGATTGGGTATAAAAGCAGCTTCCATGAAATGCTAAGTAATTCACAAACTAGGATGGGGCGAGGGTCACCAATTTGTAAGCAAATTGTCAAACAATTTTTAAACAACATTTCTCAACGAGCTATTGCAAGGAATTTAGGGATTTTACCACCTATGGTCCGTAAAATCATCAAAAGGTTCAGAGAATCTGGAGAAATCACTGCACATAAGGGATGATTTTACGGACCTTTGACCCCTCAGGCGGTACCGCATCAACAACCGACATCAGTGTGTAAAAGATATCACTACATGGTCTCAGGAACACTTCAAAAAACCACTGTCAGTAACTACAGTTGGTCGCTACATCTGTGAGTGCAAGTTAAAACTCTCTTATGCAAAACCAAACCTATTTATCAACAACACCCAGGAACGCCGCCGGCTTCGCTGGGCCCCAGCTCATCTAAGATTGACTGATGCAAAATGGAAAAGTGTTCTGTGGTCTGACGAGTCCACATTTCAAATTATATTTGGAAACTGTGGACGTGGTGTCCTCCGGAACAAAGAGGAAAATAACCATCCGGATTGTTATAGGCGCAAAGTTCAAAAGCCAGCATCTGTGATGGTATGTGGGTGTATTAGTGCTCAATGCATGGGTAACTTACACATCTGTGAAGGCACCATTAATGCTGAATGGTCCATACAGGTTTTGGAGCAACATATGTTGTCATCCAAGCAACGTTATCATGAACGCCCTGCTTATTTCAGCAAAACAATGCCATGCCACGTGTTACAACAGCGTGGCTTCCTAGTAAAAAAGTGCGGGTACTTTCCTGGCCCCCCTGCAGTCCAGATATGTCTCCCATCAAAAATGTGTGGCGTATTATGAGGCGTAAAATACGACAGCGGAGACCCCGGACTGTTGAACGACTGAAGCTCTACATAAAACAAGAATGGGAAAGAATTCCACTTTCAAAGTTTCAACAATTAGTTTCCTCAGTTCCCAAAAGTTTATTGAGTGTTGTTAAAAGAAAATGTGATGTAACACAGTGGTGAACATGCCCTTTCCCAACTACTTTGGCACGTGTTGCAGCCATGAAATTCAAAGTAAATTATTTGCAAAAAAAATACTATGTTTATGAGTTTGAACATCAAATATCTTGTCTTTGTAGTGCATTCAATTGACTATGGGTTGAAAAGGATTTGCAAATCATTGTATTCCGTTTACATCTAACACAATTTCCCAACTCATATGGAAACGGGGTTTGTATGTAAGTCCATGTTGTTAGCGGTAGAAGGCTAAGGCAAGATAAGTAGATATATTTGTGTGAACATCAGCAGCCTGACTTACTGCACTTTAACCAACAATGAGTGTTAGCAAGTTAAAGGAGGAGGCGTGTGATTCCCAATGAAGTGAAAGTGTGTTTAAAAGCAAAGATGGGGGAGGATGGAGAGAAAGAAGCAGGGTAACCCCCTCACTTTGCTGCAATAAAAGAGTAGCGCTGCTCTCTGGGAGATTAAATATGAACGGAACAAAACAAAACCAGGGCTTTGGGACCCTCCGAGTCCTCGCCATTCTTCTGGCCGCAGTAGCCTAGCAACCGCTGCTTGACCGCTCCATTGTGCAAACCTATGTTAAGCTTTTATCCCTCATTAGCAACATTCCTCCCCGTGGACCGGGATTTTACAGATTAGCTCCAAAAACACAAAGGCAAGATTGGGCAGATCTCACTGACTTCAACATATTGCTAATGATTGGTCAAATAGTGCAGTACAAGCACACACTAGGATGCTGCAGGGAAACATTTACGACTTCAGCAGAAACTTCGCTAAAACATTAACTTTCTTCTTTTGAATTTATCCAGACCAACAAAGGATGTGACAACTTCTCAAGTGCAGGCTTGTCTCCATACCAATAATCTGGTACCACTACCAACATCGACAACATGTATTTCAATACCTTGATACACCACAATAAATGTCATTATTGTAACAAAAAAAATCTTAGTGCACATGTTTATTCTTGTCATTTAGTCCTTAAATAAAATGAACATACTAGACAACTTGTCTTTTTAACAAACAGACTCCTAATTAGTCTGCTGTTGTATGCAGTAACATATTGTGTCATTTATACACTTATTTTATACACATTATGGACAAGTTGTAAAAAACTATTTTTAATCTACTTCTACATTTACTGTTAATATCTGCTTATTTTCTGTTTTAAAGGCCTACTGAAACCCACTACTACCGACCACGCTGTCTGAATTGCAATTTTAAATTTCGCCCGGAAGTATCATGCTAAAACGTTGCGGTATGATGACGCGTGCGGGTGACGTCACGCATTGTAGAGGACATTTTGTTCCAGCACCGTTCCCAGCTATAAGTCATCTGTTTTCATCGCTTAATTCCACAGTATTATGGACATCTGTGTTGTTGAATCTTTTGCAATTTGTTCAATGAATAATGGAGACGTCAAAGAAGAAAGCTGTAAGTGGGAAGAGGTGTATTGCGGCCGCCTTTAGCAACACAAACAGAGCCGGTGTTTCATTGTTTACATTCCCGAAAGATGACGGTGAAGCTTTACTATGGAACAGATCGGTCAAGCGAACACGGTTGGCTTGGACCACACACACAAAGTACAGTGTATTATGCAGCGGACATTTCGAAAGATCGTGTTTCGAAGAGGGTCCCTTGCGAAGGGCAGAGATGGGCATCGCCACCACCTGGTGCTAAGGAAAGGTGCGGGGTCGACCTTCAGGTTGTACAGGTACGACCATATAATCTCAATAAAACACTAGTAACACAATAAGCAGATAAGGGATTTTCCAGAATTATCCTAGTAAATTTGTCTAATAACATCTGAATAGCTCCCACTGTATAGTGTTTTTTTTCCTAGTCCTTTACTCTCACTTTCCTCATTTACAAATCTTTCATTCTAACTCAAATTAATGGGGAAATCATAACTTTCTTGGCCTGAATTGCTCTCGCTGCTGGTGGCCATGATTGTAAACAATGTTCAGATGTGAGGAGCTCCACAACCCGTGACGTCACGCGCACATCGTCTGCTACTTCCGGTACAGGCAAGGCTTTTTTATCAGCACCAAAAGTTGCGAACTTTATCGTCGATGTTCTCTACTAAACCTTTTCAGCAAAAATATGGCAATATCGCGAAATGATCAAGTATGACACATAGAATGGACCTGCTATCCCCGTTTAAATAAGAACATCTCATTTCAGTAGGCCTTTAATATGTTCTATGTGTCCAGGGACATATCTACTGACTTTACAAACATATTATTAAAAAAAAAAAAAAGGTAAAAATATTTGGTGACGATAAAAAATATTGATGTAGTCATAGTAGTATCGACGAGGTGCTCCTGTACTTTGGGGAAAGAGGGGTGGGGAGACAGTACTTTTTAGAGGTGGTAGAGTACTGAATATGATTCATTAGTATTGTGGTACTATACTAGAAGCGGTATATTGTACAGCCCTACAAGTGGCATTATTTTTTGCTGGGGTAAACACTGCAGGGTGCCATTTTTGAGGAGGAGAAAGTCTTTATGAAGCCTCTGCTCGGCTTCCACTAACTCATTCACTCACGTATGAAGACATATATAAACAAAATCAGGTATGAAGAGAGATATAAGGCAAGTCGGGTATGAAGAGAGATATACAGCAAGTCTCCCATATGAAGACAGCAGGAAGCACAAGTGGGTGTAAACAAATACTGAGTTCCAAGACGGAGAAAATAAAGTCACAAATGTAAATGTGTTACTTTGTGTTGACTTTCTACATCCACATGCTGCTGCAGCTGTTTAAAGACATCAGCTTGCAGTGAAGTGGCAGCACCGAAACATGGACCACTGTTAGCAGCACCGACACATGGACCGGTGTGGTGTTAGCAGCACCGACACAAGGACCACTGTTAGCAGCACCGACACATGGAGCGCTGTGGTGTTAGTAGCACCGACACATGGAGCGCTGTGGTGTTAGCAGCACTGATACATGGAGCGCTGTGGTGTTAGTAGCACCGACACATGGAGCGCTGTGGTGTTAGTAGCACCGACACATGGAGCGCTGTGGTGTTAGCAGCACCGACACATGGAGCGCTGTGGTGTTAGCAGCACCGACACATGGAGCGCTGTGGTGTTAGCAGCACTGATACATGGACCACTGTTAGTAGCACCGACACATGGACCGGTGTGGTGTTAGTAGCACCGACACATGGACCGGTGTGGTGTTAGCAGCACCGACACATGGACCGGTGTGGTGTTAGCAGCACCGACACATGGACCACTGTTAGTAGCACCGACACATGGACCGCTGTGGTGTTAGCAGCACTGACACATGGACCACTGTTAGTAGCACCGACACATGGACCGCTGTGGTGTTAGCAGCACTGACACATGGACCGCTGTTAGCAGCACCGACACATGGACCATTGTTAGTAGCACCAACACATGGACCGCTGTTAGTAGCACCGACACATGGACCGCTGTGGTGTTAGCAGCACAGATACATGGAGCGGTGTTAGCAGCACCGACACATGGAGCGGTGTTAGTAGCACCGACACATGGTCCAGTATGGTGTTAGCAGCACCGACACATGGACCGGTGTGGTGTTAGCAGCACTGACACATGGACCGCTGTTAGCAGCACCGACACATGGACCGGTGTGGTGTTAGCAGCACCGACACAAGGACCGCTGTTAGTAGCACAGACACATGGACCACTGTTAGCAGCACCGACACATGGAGCGGTGTTAGCAGCACCGACACATGGACCACTGTTAGCAGCACCGACACATGGAGCGGTGTTAATAGCACAGACACATGGACCGCTGTTAGCAGCACCGACACATGGAGCGGTGTTAGTAGCACTGACACATGAAGCGGTGTTAGCAGCACCGACACATGGACCACTGTTAGCAGCACCGACACATGGAGCGGTGTTAATAGCACAGACACATGGACCGCTGTTAGCAGCACCGACACATGGAGCGGTGTTAGTAGCACCGACACATGAAGCGGTGTTAGTAGCACCGACACATGGAGCGGTGTTAGCAGCACTGACACATGAAGCGGTGTTAGTAGCACCGACACATGGAGCGGTGTTAGCAGCACCGACACATGGAGCGGTGTTAGTAGCATTAAAATAAATAAATAAATGGATTGTACTTGTATAGCGCTTTTCTACCTTCAAGGTACTCAAAGCGCTTTGACACTACTTGCACATTTACCCATTCACACACACATTCACACACTGATGGAGGGAGCTGCCATGCAAGGCGCCAACCAGCACCTATCAGGAGCAAGGGTGAAGTGTCTTGCTCAGGACACAACGGACGTGACGATGTTGGTTCTAGGTGGGATTTGAACCAGTGACCCTCGGGTTGCGCACGGCCACTCTCCCACTGCGCCACGCCGTCCCTGCATTGACACATGGAGCGGTGTTAGCAGCAGCGACACATGGAGCGGTGTTAGTAGCACCGACACATGGAGCGGTGTTAGTAGCACCGACACATGGAGCGGTGTGGTGTTAGCACCGACACATGGACCGGTGTGGTGTTAGCTGCACCGACACATGGACCGGTGTGGTGTTAGCAGCACCGACACAAGGACCGGTGTGGTGTTAGCAGCACCGACACATGGACCGGTGTGGTGTTAGCAGCTGCGACACATTGACCGGTGTTAGCAGCAGCAGCACCACATGGACCACTGTTAGCAGGAGCACTTCTGCTAGTGGGGGTGATGCAGTTTGTTTATCTTCTCCAAAGCCTTGAAACTCTCTCTCTCTCTCTCTCTCTCTCCCCCTCAACCCCCCACCCGTCTGGCCGGTAATGAACACAAAGCGCTGAGTAGTCATATATTTGACTCCAGCAAGAGTCACTCGAGAGAAATGTTATCAGTATGGTGTTCAAAAATTACTTACACACAAAGTGAAATCCTTTGAGCAAGTTACCCTTCTTTAAATAACTAAACCACTATGTTGTATGTTTGATGTTTCTTACGCTTCACTGATTTAGTCTTAGTGTTGGATCTGTTTAAATGGCAAAGCTTTAATTTTTTTAAATTGGTTTGAACTTAAGCACCTAAAAATGTATTCAAATAAAAAGTGAGTAGTGAAGGGAGCATGAAATCCAAGTATAGAAGGAGCAGTGTGTTGTGAGGCACGATGAAACGTCTCAGGCCTTCTTCACACAGCATATTAATTACCATTTCACCAACATACCACCTGTATCAGGTGTGTTCATGTTTCATATCCCACCCGGGCCTCTTTGGTATGTGATATAAATCTGATGTACATGCAATGAGAACGCTGGCCACCCAGATCAATTTCATTCCACCAGAACATCATCACAAATTTATAAGCGTGATAATTAAAGTTGTAAATACTTGAGATTTGATCAATACGATACCCTTATCTATACCTGTAATTATCCCAGGGTTTCCCACACATTCATTTATTTGTGGCGGCCCGCCACGTAAGAATTATGGCCGCCACAACAACAACAACAAAAGAAATTTAACATTTTTTATTTATTTTTTTCCGGCTTTTGACTCTAAAAGCAATGGGACTCTGTCTGGGAATGGAGCTTGTAGTTACATATTATATAAATATGTAAATATTATATAAATATGACCATAAAGTGTTGTAGTTATATTCCAACTCCGCGTTCTTCTTGGTCATCGCCGCCGCCGCTTTAATTTCACTTACAGATGTAGCGACTAACTGTATTTAGTGACAGTGGTTTTCTGAAGTGTTCCTGAGCCCATGTGGTGATATTCTTTAGAGATTGATGTCGGTTTTTGATACAGTGCAGTCTGAGGGATTGAAGGTCACGGTCATTCAATGTTGGTTTCCGGCCATGCCGCTTACGTGGAGTGATTTCTCCAGATTCTCTGAACCTTTTGATGATATTATGGACCATAGATGTTGAGATCCCTAAATTTCTTGCAATTGCACTTTGAGAAATGTTGTTCTTAAACTGTTTGACTATTTGCTCACGCAGTTGTGGACCAAGGGATGTACCTCACCCCATCCTATCTTGTGAAAGACTGAGCATTTTTTGGGAAGCTGTTTTTATACCCAATCATGGCACCCACCTGTTCCCAATTAGCCTGCACACCTGTTGGATGTTTCAAATAAGTGTTTGATGAGCATTCCTCAACTTTATCAGTATTCATTGCCACCTTTCCCAACTTCTTTGTCACGTGTTGCTGGCTTCAAATTCTAAAGTTAATGATTATTTGCAAAAAAAAAAATGTTTATCAGTTTGAACATCAAATATGTTGTCTTTGTAGCATATTCAACTGAATATGGGTTGAAAAGGATTTGCAAATCATTGTATTCTGTTTATATTTACATCTAACACAATTTCCCAACTCATATGGAAATGGGGTTTGTACATACATATATATATTCGGGGTGAGGCCGGGGCGGCGGCGATGACCAAGAAGAACGCGGAGTTGGAATATAATTACAACACCTTATGTACATATTTATATAATATTTACATATTTATATAATATGTAACTACAAGCTCCATTCCCAGAAAGAGTCCCATTGCTTTTATGAGCGGTCGACCAAGTCAAAAGCCGGAAAAAAATATAAAAATATATATATTTTTTTTTTTCTTTGTGGCGGCCGTAATTCTTTCATGGCGGGCCGCCACAAATAAATGAATGTGTGGGAAAGACTGTACATACATTGCGCATTGTCATTGGATTTTGATATTTTTTTATCTTGATAGATTGAAAATGAACAACATTGAGTTGACTGATGAACATTATCACATCATTCATTCAGAAAATATAAATAAGGACAAATAAATGATAAATAAATGATCAATCAATCAATCAATCAATGTTTATTTATATAGCCCCAAATCACAAATGTCTCTATATAGCCCCCTAAATGATAAATGGGTTGTACTTGTATAGCGCTTTTCTACCTTCAAAGTACTCAAAGCGCTTTGACACTACTTCCACATTTATCCATTCACACACACATTCACACACTGATGGAGGGAGCTGCCATGCAAGGCGCCAACCAGCCCCCATCAGGAGCAAGGGTGAAGTGTCATGCTCAAGGACACAACGGACGTGACGAGGTTGGTACTAGGTGGGGATTGAACCAGGGACCCTCGGGCTGCGCCATGCCGTCCCCGTCTATCTATCTAAACAGTTAAAGAAACACATAAAAAGCCTCACTTTTAAATACAGATAGAATACTATTAACCGCAACATGTAAGTGTAATAAAACATGTAAGTGTAAGTGTAGTGAAGTGTGAAGTGAATTATATTTATATAGCGCTTTTCTCTAGTGACTCAAAGCGCTTTTACATAGTGAAACCCAATATCTAAGTTACATTTAAACCAGTGTGGGTGGCACTGGGAGCACGTGGGTAAAGGGTCTTGCCCAAGGACACAACGGCAGTGACTAGGATGGCGGAAGCGGGAATCGAACCTGCAACCCTCAAATTGCTGGCACGGCCACTCTACCAACCGAGCTATACCGCCCCACAAGTAAGTGTAATAAAACATGTAAGTGTAATAAAACAACAACATTATGATTTCTACATTTTCAGAATGTGCTTCTTCTGTTTCTAAACACAGAAAACAATCTGAAGGTGTCTTTATTTTTATGTTATTGGGCGGGGATTTTACCAGTCCGGCCCACTTGGGAGTAGACTTTTCTCCAAGTTGCCCCAGATCAAGTGTGTTTACAATCTGATCTAAAGGGAACAGAAGTTGCTGGTGTGAAATCACGCTAACTTGTTTTATGCTTCTGTGCAATCACCACATGTCTCTTACAAAACTGACACCAACCGTTCCAAGTTCTACAAACACCGGGTTCCAGCATGTGTTTTGCAATTCCCTGACAAAAACACCTGGAACAGTGTTTACTGTTGGGCTAACTTGATGAGCCACCCTAATGCTAGTTGACATTAGCTTGTTAGCTTCCTTCGTCACTAACTACCGTTGGCAACCGCAGAGGCTTTGGAACTACGACCAGGTGGTACAGTAGTAGTTTTTATGACAAATCTTGATCTGCAATGCAAAGAGTGCGCAAAGACTGTGTGAAGCAGTCGTATAAACAGTAAGTGAGATCGATGTTTGGAGGTTACATATTTAGGTGCACTTCCCACGACGCTCGTACGCGATCTTACTGTAGTTCAGATCAATGTCATTCATTCATTAGTTTGGACACAACTGCTTTGGTCAACTTGCTCTCACAAACAAAAAACAAGGTGGAAAATGACTGCGTATGAATTGAAGTGACACGCACCAAAAGGGCGCACGTAGGGCTGGGCGATATATCGATATATACATATATCGCGAATTTGTCTCTGTGCGATATAGAAAATGACTATATCGTAATATTCGAGTATACGTTCTCACGCAGTTGCTTTTAGCTGCGGGCATTACACTTCAGGCTCTTCTCACTCTTTCCTGTCTCTCCTAGCAGACAAGTAGACGCACATTTTTACATACGTCACATTCGTATACGCCCTCGCCCAACAGAGAGGTAGCAGACTGGGCTATGTTAGCTAACGCAGCCGTACGAGTGGGAATACGAGAGAAAGAAGGTGCGGATCTGGTAACAAATGAAGGAAGACTTAATTCCCAATAAAAACAGCAGGGGGGGCCATCGTCTGGCGGTGGTTCGGCTTCAAGTGGGAATATGTCGAGCAGACAACCGTGTGGGGCAAAAGCGTTGCTATAAAAAGTAGCATTACTGCTAATATTTAGCATCATTTGAAAAGTCACTCGCTAGAGAATGAAGACAATTTCATAACGTTCATCGTAACCTACCACATAGTGAAGGACGAATACTATTTGATTTCCTATTATGCAGCTCATTTTTATTTGACACTTAAAATGTCTTTGACAATGTTGCACTTTATGTTTTGGAAATGACTTGAATGGTTGTGCCATTGCTTAATAACTTTAATAAATACACTTTTGGTCAATTGAATTAGTCTGCTTTTTGCAGATGATGTGGTCCTGATGGCTTCATCTGACCGGGATCTTCAGCTCTCACTGGATCGGTTTGCAGCCGAGTGTGAAGCGACCGGAATGAGAATCAGCACCTCCAAGTCCGAGTCCATGGTTCTCGCCCGGAAAAGGTTGGGATGCCATCTTCGGGTTGGGGAGGAGACCCTGCCCCAAGTGGAGGAGTTCAAGTACCTAGGAGTCTTGTTCACGAGTGAGGGAAGAGTGGATCGTGAGATCGACAGGCGGATCGGTGCGGCGTCTTCAGTAATGCGGATGTTGTACCGATTCGTTGTGGTGAAGAAGGAGCTGAGCCGGAAGGCAAAGCTCTCAATTTACCGGTCGATCTACGTTCCCACCCTCACCTATGGTCATGAGCTTTGGGTCATGACCGAAAGGATAAGATCACGGGTACAAGCGGCCCAAATGAGTTTCCTCCGCCGTGTGGCGGGGCTCTCCCTTAGAGATAGGGTGAGAAGCTCTGCCATCCGTGAGGAGCTCAAAGTAAAGCCGCTGCTCCTCCACATCGAGAGGAGCCAGATGAGGTGGTTCGGGCATCTGGTCAGGATGCCACCCGAACGCCTCCCTAGGGAGGTGTTTAGGGCACGTCCAATCGGTAGGAGGCCACGGGGAAGACCCAGGACACATTGGGAAGACTATGTCTCCCGGCTGGCCTGGGAACGCCTCAGGATCCCCCGGGAAGAGCTGGACGAAGTGGCTGGGGAAAGGGAAGTCTGGGTTTCCCTGCTTAGGCTGTTGCCCCCGCGACCTGACCTCGGATAAGCGGAAGAAGATGGATGGAATTAGTCGTGGTTTCCCTCTCTGCATGAAAGTTTAAAAGTAGCATATATTAATGCAGTATGAAGAAGAATGTATTAATGTACAGTACACACATATAATCATCATACTGCTGCGATTATATGCATCAAGTGTTCATTCAAGGCCAAGGCAAAATATCGTAATATGTATCGTATATCGCGATATGGTATAAAAATATTGCGATATTAATAAAAGCCAATATCGCCCAGCCCTAAGTGACACGCACCAAAAGGCTGCACGTGCTCAAACATTAGACAAAAAAAATACTATTAGGAGGAAAACTGCAACCAACCAAGTTGGTCCTTTCTTTCTTGACTTGTGCTGGAGCACACACACACACACACACACACACACACACACGCTCATGTGTCAGCAGCCTGCTTGTTTATGTTTGTCAAATCACTGCCTTTGTTTGAACAACATTTTAACTTGCAGTCTGTGTGTGTGTGTGTGTGTGTGTGTGTGTGTGTGTGTGTGTGTGTGTGTTTGTGTGTGTGAAGGAACAGCGTTGCCTATTCACAGCTGTGCAAACTTTCTTGACTTCACATCCTCACAATGTTGTACCAAAGTACACTTTTACACCAACACAATATCTGTGAATGATCAGCAGGTGTTATTCGTGTCACAGGAGCAGCAAACAATACTCTAGAAGTGTTGCCAAAGACTCGTCTTACTGTTGCTGGACTTGAGGTCGCGGTGGATGAGGCGCACCACGGCCTCCTCGTGCAGGTAGTGCATCCCCCGGGCAATCTGCACGGCCCAGTTGACCAGGATGTGCGGGGGGATCCGCCTGCCGGTCAACACCCGGTTCAGCGTGCCCCCTCGGGCGTACTCCATGACCAGGCACAGGTTGGGCTCCTCCAAGCACACGCCCTCCAGCTTGATGATGTTGGGGTGCTGCAGCATGGAGAAGAGTTTGGCCTCCTGCTTGACACTGGCTGCCGTGGCCATGATGTCCTCGTCCGGGTCCTGCCGGGCCGCCTTCACGGCCACCTCCTGCTCCTTCCATGTGCCCCGGTAGACTTTGCCGAAGCCCCCGACGCCGATGATCTCCTCCAGCACCAGCTCGCTGAAGGGGATCTGGACGGGCGAGCTGGGGATGCGCTCGCGCACGCTGGCGACGGGCAGGCGGTAAATGGCCGGCTGGAATGTGACGTAGTTGGAGGGGAAGATGCCGACCCGGTGGTTGATCTTCCCCGTCCACCAGCCCTCGTCCCCGGAGATGGCGGCGTCCTTGGACAGGACCTCCACCACGTCCCCGGTGCGCAGACTGAGCTCGTCCTCGCCGCTGGCCTCGTAGTCGTAGGCGGCCGTCCACAGGGAGCGAGTAGGGCACAGCGGCGCCGAGTGACAATCCGTCCAGGCATGCTCCCCGCCCGGCCGCCCTTCACCGTTTGGGAAAGCGGCCTGCGAGACATCCATTGCTCGGTGGCCGTAATGACAGCATAGGGTTCAATCACAAAAGCCAAAAAGTGACTTTTAGAAAAGGCATGTTGTTGTATCAGATGTTGGCTTATAAAGGGGAGTCCCTACCTGGCCAAAGTCGGCTTTGAAAGGGGAGTCCCTACCTGGCCAAAGTCGGCTTTGAAACGGGAGTCCCTACCTGGCCAAAGTCGGCTTTGAAACGGGAGTCCCTACCTGGCCAAAGTCTGCTTTGAAAGGGGAGTCCCTACCTGGCCAAAGTCTGCTTTGAAAGGGGAGTCCCTACCTGGCCAAAGTCGGCTTTGAAAGGGGAGTCCCTACCTGGCCAAAGTCGGCTTTGAAAGGGGAGTCCTTGCCCGACCTAAGTCTGCTTTGAAAGGGTAGTCCCTGCCCGACCTAAGTGTGCTTTGAAAGTGGAGTCCCTACCTGGCCAAAGTCGGCTTTGAAAGGGGAGTCCCTACCTGGCCAAAGTCTGCTTTGAAAGGGGAGTCCCTGCCCGACCCAAGTCTGCTTTGAAAGGGGAGTCCCTACCTGGCCAAAGTCGGCTTTGAAAGGGGAGTCCTTGCCCGACCTAAGTCTGCTTTGAAAGGGGAGTCGTTGCCCGACCTAAGTCTGCTTTGATAGGGGAGTCCCTGTCCGACTTAAGTCTCTTTTGAAATGGGAGTCCCTACCTGGCCAAAGTCGGCTTTGAAAGGGGAGTCCCTACCTGGCCAAAGTCGGCTTTGAAAGGGGAGTCCCTACCTGGCCAAAGTCGGCTTTGGAAGGGGAGTCCCTACCTGGCCAAAGTCGGCTTTGAAAGGGGAGTCCCTACCTGGCCAAAGTCTGCTTTGAAAGGGGAGTCCCTACCTGGCCAAAGTCGCCTTTGAAAGGGGAGTCCCTACCTGGCCAAAGTCCCTGTGCGAGTGGGGGAGCGTCCAGAAGGGCTGGAAGTCTATCAGCTCGCCCGGGGGAGGATAAAGCTGCAGCCGAAAAAAGTTACTAACTCTCCCCGTCTGCTCTAAAGTGTTAAAAACGACCCTTGGAGGGCAAAAGGTGCAAAAGTAAAGTCTGGACTTCTCCGATGCTATCGCAGCGAGGAGCAGCAGGTGCCGCGGGGAGGAAGGTGCACCTGCTCAGTCTACTTCCAGCAGCCTTTTCCCTCTTTGAAAGTCCACTTTTAACGGCGCTCCACCGCAGTCCGGCGGACAAAAGCGGCGCTTCTTTCAGTTGGCGGCGTCAGGACGACTTTCTCACGGCACTTTGGACGTGCGGCTGGCGGGGTTAGCATCAGTTAGCATTAGTTAGCTTCAGTTAGCATTGCTTAGCATCAGTTAGCACTACTTAGCTTCAGTTAGCATCACTTAGCTTCAGTTAGCAGCCAAAGTTGGACAAAGTTGTTGTCTCGGCTCCAATGTGCGCTGAAGCCGGCGGTGGGACCCTCAACGTGCCGTCAAACATGTCCGGGATTAAAAAGTGTGTCTCCGCCAAATTTCATCCAAACACGCGGAGGCTGCTGGAGGTTGTAGGGCGGCCGCTGCCGGAGTGAGCCTGGAAGCCGCTGGCTGCATTGACACCTCCCGGGGACGCGCTGCTGCTCCGCGCCGCCCTCTGATTGGTCCGCCCTGTGACACGTGACCCACTCACCAGCAGGGGAGGGGGAGGAGCCGCCGTTGGAATGTGAGCGAGAGCGCGCCCAATTTAGGGATAAGAAATCACGCGATATTTACAACAGGGGTCACCAACGCGGTGCCCGCGGGCACCAGGTCGCCCGCTGGCCTGTTCTAAAAATAGCTCAAATAACAGCACTTACCAGTGAGCTGCCTCTATTTTTTAAATTGTATTTATTTACTAGCAAGCTGGTCTCGCTTTGCTCGACATTTTTAATTCTAAGAGAGACAAAACTCAAATAGAATTTGAAAATCCAAGAAACTATTTTAAAGACTTGGTCTTCACTTGTTTAAATAAACTCATTTATTTTTTTACTTTGCTTCTTATAACTTTCAGAAAGACAATTTTAGAGAAAAAATACAACCTTAAAAATTATTATAGGATTTTTAAACACATATACCTTTTTACATTTTAATTTTTTTCCTCTTCTTTCCTGACAATTTAAATCAATGTTAAAATATTTTTTTTTTTATTGTAAAGAATAACAAATACATTTTAATTTAATTCTTAATTTTAGCTTCTGTTTTTTCGACAAAGAACATTTGTGAAATATTTCTTCAAATTTATGATTAAAATTCAAAAAAATTATTCTGGAAAATCTGTAGAATCAAATTTAAATCTTATTTCAAAGTCTTTGAAATTTATTTTAAAATTTTTGCTCTGGAAAATCTAGACGAAATAATGATTTGTCTTTGTTAGAAATATAGCTTGGTCCAATTTGTTATATATTCTTTAAAACTGCAGATTGGATTTTAGCCTATTTAAAACATGTCATCACATTTCTAAAATTAATCTTAATCAGGAAAAATTACTAATGATGTTCCATCAATTCTTTTTTAAATGTTTTCAAAAAGATTCAAATTTGCTACTTTTTCTCTTAATTTTTCTGGTTGAATTTTGAATTTTAAAGAGTCGAAAATGAAGATAAACTAAGTTTCAAAATTTAATTTTCATTTTTTTCCTGTTTTCTCCTCTTTTAAACCGTTCAATTAAGTGTTTTTTTTTCATCATTTATTCTCTACAAAAAAACCTTCCATAAAAGGAAAAAAAATGTACGACGGAAAGACAGACAGAAATACCCATTTATATATATATATATATATATATATATATATTATATATATATATATATATATATATATATACATATATATATATATATATATATATATAAATGTATTTATTAAAGATAACTTTGCGCAAATTGGCTATTTCTGGCAATTTATTTAAGTGTGTATCAATCTGGTAGCCCTTCGCATTAATTAGTACCCAAGAAGTAGCTCCCCAAAAGGGAATAAGCGGTAGAAAATGGATAGATGGATGGATTTTAATTTCAAAGAGTCGAAATTGAAGATAAACTATGTTTCAAAATTTAATTTTCTTTTTTTTTCCTGTTTTCTCCTCTTTTAAACCGTTCAATTAAGTGTTTTTTTTTTCATCATTTATTCTCTACAAAAAACCTTCCGTCAAAGCAAAAAAAATGTACGACGGAAATACCCTTATATATATATATATATATATATATATATATATACATATATATATATATATATATATATATATATATATATTAAAGGTAAATTTAGCAAATTGGCTATTTCTTGCAATTTATTTAAGTGTGTATCAAACTGGTAGCCCTTTGCATTAATCAGTACCCAAGAAGTAGCTCTTGGGTTCAAAAGTCTCGGCTTGTCTGTTGTGAATAATTGTGCACACCAAGGGCGAGCAGATCCATCTAAATATGGATAGAATCGATACAAGAGCAGTATCGGATTTGGGTCGATACTAGGGTGATGAGATCTCTTCTGTTAAGTCACTAATATTCTTGTATTGACACACATTTGCAGATATTAGCATGTATACGTTTTGTGACGTCATCACATATTAGCTGATTGAAGTCGAACCCATTCAACGATGTTGGGGGGAAAAAACAACACGTATCGATACTAGTAGGTGGTATCGGTTCGATATCAACATGTTCAGTATCGCCGGGAGTGCACACAATAGAGGAGGACAAGACGCTGCAATCTGGAGGGCGGTGAGGAAGAGGAGGGAGCAGAGCCAGCAGGAAGAAGATCCATAGGATGATGATGAGGACGAGGATGATACCGTGATACAGTGCTTGTGTAAAGCGACGCCGGGCTTGGATCCGCCTGACGAGGCAGGAATATCCACGCAGCAGTCGTGGTGCTAACATGGCGTAGCATCATCATCAACATCATCATCATCACCACCATTCGTCCCGCCGACGTGACCGGGGAGGAGGAGGAGGCGGAGGAGGAGGAGGAGGAGGAGGACGGGGAGGCAGAGATGGTCTCCCAGGTGGCTCAGACCCTGCGTCAGGGGGTCTGGGCGTCTCTCACCGGGGGATGGTTCCACGACCCGGAGCAGAACAAATTCAACAACTCCTGTCATCTTTATCTGTGGATCTTTCTGCTCATGTTGCCTCTGTCGCTCCACCTGGTGAGTAAGCTGCACATGCGCGGCACTGCACGCGTGGACATGTCTTCTGGTCAGGAACCTGCACATGCACTGCATGCGTGGACGTGTCTTCTGGTCAGGAACCTGCACATGCGCGCCACTGCCTGCGTGGACTTGTCTTCTGGGGCTCCTCGCCACAACACCACGTCTTCATTGTGTATTTGCCGCAGTCTTGCCACGCGTGTGTGTGTGTGTGCATGATGTACTACACACTCCCCTGTAGCCTGTTACACACTAGCATTTTCTACACGCATCATAATACTCTAGATCAGGGGTAGGGAACCTATGGCTCTAGAGCCAGATGTGGTTCTTTTGATGACTGCATCTGGCTCTCAGATAAATCTTAGCTGACGTTGCTTAACGCGATAATTATGAATAATTTCGCTGGTAATCACAGTGCTAAAAATAACGTGCATAATATAAAACATTCTCATTCATTTAAATCCATCCATCCGTTTCCTACCGCACCTGTTGAAGAAGTCGCATTAATGGTAAGAAGTATTTTATGTCACGATGGGGGTCGTTCTCCCAGGAAGGCAGACGGACTACTCGGGACATGGCATTTAGGTAAAAACATGATTTAATTTAAACTAAAAAAAGATACAAACAAAAATCGCTGACAGTGGAGGCACAACTTAGGCTAAGGAACAAAGCTAACGCATAAACGGACTATGAACATAAATCAAACAAAACTTATTTGGCATGAAACTATGGCAAGGCATGAAACAAGTCAGCACAGAGCAAGAAAAGATCACATTGACGCCAGGGCGACTGACTGGCAAAGACGAGCTTAAATGCTGCCTCTGATTAGTGCTCGGGAAGCAGGTGAGCGGGCATTTTGTCCACCAGAGACAGGTGGACAAAATGAGTAACCAAGGAAACCAGACAAGGGAGTGGAAAAAAACAGGAACTTAAAGAGTCCAAAGGACAAACAGCACATGGCCAAACAAAAACATGATCAACAGACATGACATTTGATTTATTATAGGTTAGCTTCAGAATAAAAAAAGTTATTAAAAATAATAAGAGACTTATTATACTCTAAAAATGTTGGTCTTACTTAAAAATGCACGCATTTAGTTGTATTCAGTGTTAAAAAATATGATATGGCTCTCACAGAAATACATTTTGAAACATTTGCCTTACATGGCTCCCTCAGCCAAAAAGGTTCCCGACCCCTGCTCTAGATCATGGGTGTCAAACTCTGGCCCGCCGTGTAATTTAATTTGGCCCTTGAGGCAATATCAAATTAACATTACAGCTGGCCCGCCCGGTGCCGCTGTAACACCGCAATTTCTCACACTTCCCAATCCTCCTGCAGTTCAATTCCCCTCCCGAAAATCTCCCGGGGCAAGCATTCTCCCGATTTCCACCCGGACAATATTGAGGGAGTTCCTTAAAGGCACTGCCTTTAGCATTCTCTACAACCTGTCGTCACGTCCGCATTCCCTCCATGCAAACAGCGTGCAGGCCCACTCGCATAATATATGCGGCTATTACACACACATAAGTGAATGCAATGCATACTTGGTCAACAGCCATACAGGTCACACTGAGGGTGGCCTTATAAACAACTTTAACACTGTTACAAACATGCGCCACACTGTGAACCCACACCAAACAAGAATGACAAAAACATTTCAGGAGAACATCTGCACTGTAACATAACATAAACACAACAGAACAAATACCCAGAATCCCTTGCAGCACTAACTCATTCGGGACGCTAAAAGATATTTTGATATTTACATCAGAAGGCTGCAAGTAGAAAAGAGGCATTACATTTGTATTTAAATTTTATTTGATACGCCATTGATATTTTATTATTATTATTATTATTTGAAACTGGATTTTGCATGTCACTATAAAGTTATATAAGCCTTGCTTGTTCAATGCAAAACTTGTTTGGGTCCCTATTAAAAGGTTAATTTGTTCAACCTTGGCCCGCGGCTTTGTTCAGTTTTAAATTTTGTCCCACTCTGTATTTGAGTTTGACACCCCTGCTCTAGATCATGGGTGTCAAACTCTGGCCCGCGGGCCAAATTTGGGGCAATATCAAATTAACATTAGAGCTGGCCCGCCGGTATAATACAGTGGCAGTGCCGCTGTAAGACCGCATTCACCGCTAATACTTCCCGGAAGACTCCTGATGTTCAGTGCCCCTCCCGAAAATCTCCCGGGGCAACAATTCTCCCAAATTTCTCCCGATTTCCACTTGGACGACAATATTGGGGGCGTGCCTTAGAGGCACTGCCTTTAGCGTCCTCTACAACCTGTCATCACGTCCGCTTTTCCTCCATACTAACTGCGTGCCGACACAGCCACGTAATATATGCAGCTTTTACACACACTTAATTGCATGCAACGCATACTTGGTCAACAGCTATACAGGTCACACTGAGGGTGGCCGTATAAACAACTTTAACACTGTTACAAACATGCGCCACACTGTGAACCCACACCAAACAAGAATGACAGACACATCCGCATCGAGCACAACATACAGAAGAAATACCCAGAATCCCTTGCAGCACTAACTCTTCTGGGACGCTACAATATACACACCCTGCCCCCCCAACCCCGCCCACCTCATTGTTATTTTATTTTAAAATTCATTAGCCTGTGAAAACGTTAATGTTGATATTTACCTCAGAGGGCTGCAAATGGAAAAGAGGAATTATTTTTATTTATTTTTTTATTGTATTTAATGTACCAATGATGTTTTTTCGTTAGTTTTTTGATGGTTGGTTTTGCATGATTAAGTTATGTAATCGTTGCTTGTTCCATATTCAGTGTTAAAGCAAATCAGTGTAGCAAACTGAGCAATAATGAAGGTTTTATTCATGCACTCTCTCTTGCTACTTCAAGGCTTCAATGTTTAATTTGTTGTTGTTATTTTATTTTCAAATTTATTATTAGCCTGTGGAAAAAGTTTATTTTTGATATGTACCTCAGAAGGCTGCAAATAGAAAAGAGGCATACGATTTTTATTTAAATTTTGTTTGATACGCCATTGACATTTTTAAATTGTTATCATTATTATTATTTTAAACTAGATGTTCCATGTCACTATAAAGTTATATAAGCCTTGCTTGTTCAATATTCAACACAAAACTTGTTTGGGTCCCTATTAATTACCTGGGGGCCACTGGATGCAGGAACTTGGTGCAAAGTGGGTTCACCTTCTATGAATGGCTATCCCCGTATCCCGCCCTAACAACATACTTAGCGATCCTACCGCGAGACTTTCGATGACCCTCTTGTAGGATTGACCCGATGTTCCCCTGGACAAATATATTATGGGCGTACCGTGACCGCGCTTTATCGCCCTCTGAGTTTGCTCATTCAACGAATCAACAGCGTGATGTGTACGGCTCTGACAGAAATATAATAGAGACTGCAAGACATACTTGATCAACAGCCATACAAGTCACACTGACGGTGGCCGTACAAACAACTTTAACACTGCTACAAATATGCGCCACACAGTGAACCCACACCAAACAAGAATGATAAACACATTTCGGCGGAACATCCGCACCGTAACACAACATAAAGACAACAGAACAAATACCCAGAATCCCCTTGCAGACTCTTCCAGGCTGCACCCCCGCTACCACCCAACCCCGCCCACCGCCCCCCTCCGTGCGTCGGTTGAGATGGGCGGGGTTTGGTGGTGGGGGTGTATCTTGTAACACATGGGATTCAGGGTATTTTTTCTGTTGTGTTTATGTTGTGTTACGGTGAAGATGTTCTCCTGAAATGTGTTTGTCATTCTTGTTTGGTGTGGGTTGACAGTGTGGCGCATACACCCTCAGTGTGACCTGTATGGCTGTTGGCTGTTGATCAAGTATGTCTTGCAGTCACCAACGTATATCATTTTACAGAGAAAAATGTTAAATTGTTAGTATGAGCATAAACCTTTAGACAACAGGCTACATATATTTTTCCACTTGAATGTAAAAATACACATAAATATTAAATGATAAATAAATAAATGGGTTGTACTTGTATAGCGCTTTTCTACCTTCAAGGTACTCAAAGCGCTTTGACACTACTTCCACATTTACCCATTCACACACACATTCACACACTGATGGAGGGAGCTGCCATGCAAGGCGCCAACCAGCACCCATCAGGAGCAAGGGTGAAGTGTCTTGCTCAGGACACAACGGACGTGACGAGGTGGGTTTTAGGTGGGATTTGAACCAGGGACCCTCGGGTTGCGCACGGCCACTCTCCCACTGCCCCACGCGTAAAAAAAATAAGATTTACCTTAAAATTACATATAAACTGTTGGATTGTTATTATGGACATAGACTTTTATATAAAAAGTTACATATTTAATTAAAGTTAATTACTGCAATTTTACATGAATTTGACAGTAATTTGAGAAAACAGATAATGTGAAGTGAATTGAATTATGTTTATATAGCGCTTTTCTCTAGTGACTCAAAGCGCTTTACGTAGTGAAACCCAATATCTAAGTTACATTCAAACCAGTGTGGGTGGCACTGGGAGCAGGTGGGTAAAGTGTCTTGCCCAAGGACACAACGGCAGTGACTAGGATGGCGGAAGAGGGAATCGAACCTGCAACCCTCAAGTTGCTGGCACGGCCACTCTACCAACCGAGCTATACATAATGATATGTATAATTAATTTGGTATTTTTCTGTAAAAAAAAAAGGGAAATATACATAGTTTGTCATTACTGGCATATTACTTAAAATAACAGGCGGTTTGTTTATTTACAGATAATGTCTTCAATTCTACAGTTTTAACACCTATTTAAAAAAAAAAAAATACAGTAGACATTTAGATTAGATTAACCATAAAAATAGGATTTTTTTTTTTTTTTACAGTGTATATTTTGTGTCCCACCATGTTAGTGTGAGTCGACAGATGTAGTGCCCACGGCCTCACCTTGCGGTCCTGCATGTGTCCACCTCAGGCTCTGCCCCCCACCACCATGGCTCTCAGCATCTACTGCACCTCCGTCACCGTCTTCTTTGCGCTGGTCAAGCTGGCCAACTACCGGCTGCACGTCTTGTTCGACGAGGGCGAGGCGGTGGTCCGCAGCAGCCTCTCGGACCTCAGCAAGGCCGCTGAGAAGAAGAGCAACGCCTCGGACTCCCGCTTGCCGGCCAACATCAGGTGAAGGAGATGTTTATTATTTTCCTGATGCACAATACTGTACAGAGATCAAATAGATCAATTGGACATTTGCATTGTTCTACGAATCCTTTCTTTTATCAATCAATCAATCAAATTTCATTTACATAGCCCTTAATCACAAGTGTCTCAAAGGGCTGTACAAGCCACAATGACATCCTGGGCTCCGATCCCACATCAGGGCAGGAAAAACGTCAACCCAATGGACACAATGAGAAACCTTTGGAGTCCTTTGCCATAGGCAGGGCGGACCCTATAAAAAACCAAACCCCAAAACTCAAAATTGTGCTCTAGCGCCCCCTAGGAATACAACACAGACAATAACCTAATTTGACCCCCTTAACATGCTTCAAAACTCACCAAATTTGACACACACATCGGGATAGAGGGGCAGACCAACATATTAGGTAACCAAACCCCAAAAATTAAAATTGCGCGCTAGCGCCCCCTAGGAAGAGACAAAAAACAGACTGCTTGTAACTTCCGTTGGGAATGTCGTAGAGACATGAAACAAAAACCTCTATGTAGGTCTGACTTAGACCTACATTTCCAATAAAACACTTCTATAGCAAAAATCAACAGGAAGTTGGCAAAAACCCCTTCAAAACAAAATTTTCGCAAAAAAGTCAATTTTTGCCTCTTTGAACTGAAATTTGACCCCCTTAAAATGCTTCAAAACTCACCAAACTTGGCACACACATCAGGACTGGCAAAATTGCGATCTAGTGAAAAAAACAAACCTTAAAACTCAAAATTGCGCTCTATTGCAATTTTTGAATAAAACAGAAAAAACTGCTCCTAGGAAGAGGAAACAGATCAAACTGCTTGTAACTTCTGGTAGGAATGTCGGACAGACATGAAACAAAAACCTCAATGTAGGTCTCACTTAGACCTACATTTTGATATCAGGCATCTTTCAGTTAAAATAAACAGGAAGTTGGCAATTACCCCTTCAAAATAAAAGTTTTGTAAAAAGCCGTCACCTTTTTCCAGACAAAACTGCTTGTAACTTCTGTTAGGAATGTCGTAGAGACGTGAAACAAAGACCTCTATGTTGGTCTGACTAAGACCAGGGCTTCAGTTGCGGGGGCAGCAGCCAAAGCGGAGCAGCCAAAGGCGGACCCGACCAACGCTGGGACCCCCCCCCCCCCCCCCCCCGGTGTGATTGGTGCTATGGATGTGGAGTGGATTGTTGCGATCTGTGACTCAGATCTTCACATGTTTGTTTTTCCATCTTTGTTTCATTCTCTTCTGACCCACTTACTTCCTGTTTAGTCCGTTACCATGGTTACACATTGATTTCACCTGCTACTCGTTTTCTACACACACCTGGTTCTCCTTGATTACTCCCTATATAAGCTTTCCTCTTTTCTTTGTTCAGTCTGGGTCCATTAATTTGCCTTTGAGCAACAAGTATCGACTGACTTCACGTCTGTATATTCTCGCTAGCATTTCACGCTAAGCCTTTGTTTTATTCCAGCTCTCACGCTGATGAATTGTTTTTCCTTTTTGTGTGCCTTCGTGCCAGTCTTAGTTTCTCTGTTTTCTATTCCTAGCGTTTATGCTAGCGCCTTTGGTTTATTTTGTCTGTTAGCTCCAGTCTTTTTGTTCGTAGCCTGCTTTTGTTAAGTTTAATAAATCATTTAAATTTACCATTGCTGCGTACTTGTCGACACATCCACGGAGGGACAAACCCGGCATTACTGTGCCAACCAGTCCTTACATGGATAACCTCTCCACGAAGGAGAGGGGGGGCAGAGCAGAATAGGAATGACGGCAGATCAACTGGCCTAAAAGGGGGGGTCTATTTAAAGGCTAGAGCAGGGGTCACCAACCTTTTTGAAACCAAGAGCTAATTCTTGGGTACTGATTAATGCGAAGGGCTACCAGATTGATACACACTTAAATAAATTGCTAGAAATAGCCAATTTGCGCAATTTACCTTTAATAAATACATTTTTATATATAATATATATAAAAATGGGTATTTCTGTCTGTCTTTCCGTCGTACATTTTTTTTTCCTTTTACGGAAGGTTTTTTTGTAGAGAATAAATGATGAAAAAAAAACACTTAATTGAACAGTTTAAAAGAGGAGAAAACACGAAAAATTGAAAATTAAATTTTGAACCATAGTTTATCTTCAATTTCGACTCTTTAAAATTCAAAATTCAACCGAAAAAATGAAGAGAAAAACTAGCGAATTCGAATCTCTTTGAAAAAATTAAAAAAATAATTTATGGAACATCATTAGTCATTTTTCCTGATTAAGATTAATTTTTGAATTTTGATGACATGTTTTGAATAGGTTCAAATCCAAATTGCACTTTGTTAGAATATATAACAAATTGGACCAAGCTATATTTCTAACAAAGACAAATCATTATTTCTTCTAGATTTTCCAGAACAAAAATTTTAAAAGAAATTCAGAAGACTTTGAAATAAGATTTAAAATTGATTCTACAGATTTTCTAGATTTGCCAGAATATTTTTTTTTATTTTAATCATAAGTTTGAAGAAATATTTCACAAATATTCTTCTTTGAAAAAACAGAAGCTAAAATGAGGAATTAAATAAAAATGTATTTATTATTCTTTACAATAAAAACAATACATTTACTTGAACATTGGTCTGTTAAATTAGAACAAGTTTTTTCTGCTTTGAGTGTTTCAGAGTTGGACATGTGTTTTACTGAGGTGGCTAACTATGATGCGTGCAGTTTATCAAAGCAACAAACAAACAATCGGAAAATCCCCGTTACTGAGGTGGCTAACCATGATGCGTGCAATTTATCAAAGCAACAAACAAACAATCGGAAAATTCCTGTCATATCAATTCCTAGATATGGTCGTAACTATACTAAATGCACTGGGCATAATAAACACAACATTATTAATATTGCTACTATGGATAATTTGATCAAAAACTCCCTAAAACAGCCCACTACCTATAATATAGGTTTTTTAAACATAAGATCATTGTCTCCTAAAACGTTGTTAGTTAATGATATTATCAGAGACAACAATCTTAACGTCATCGGTCTCAGCGAAACCTGGCTTAAACCAAACGACTTTTTTGCGCTAAATGAGGCATGTCCTCCTAACTTTACACATGCGCATATTGCCCGTCCGCTCAAAAGGGGTGGGGGTGTCGCACTAATATACAACGAAAACTTTAACCTTAGTCCTAACATAAATAATAAATATAAATCGTTTGAGGTGCTTACTATGAGGTCTGTCACACCACTGCCTCTACACCTGGCTGTTATCTACCGCCCCCCAGGGCCCTATTCGGACTTTATCAATGAATTCTCAGAGTTCGTTGCTGATCTAGTGACACACGCCGATAATATAATCATAATGGGGGACTTTAATATCCATATGAATACCCCATCGGACCCACCGTGCGTAGCGCTCCAGACTGTAATTGATAGCTGTGGTCTCACACAAATAATAAATGAACCCACGCATCGCAACGGTAATACGATAGACCTAGTGCTTGTCAGGGGCATCACCGTTTCCAAAGTTACGATACTCCCGTATACGAAAGTATTGTCCGATCATTATCTTATAAAATTCGAGGTTCAGACGCATGTTCGTCAAACTAATAATAATAATAACTGCTATAGCAGCCGCAACATTAATACAGCCACAACGACAACTCTTGCAGACCTACTGCCCTCGGTAATGGCACCATTCCCAAAGTATGTGGGCTCTATTGATAACCTCACTAACAACTTTAACGACGCCCTGCGCGAAACCATTGATAACATAGCACCGCTAAAGTTAAAAAAGGCTCCAAAAAAGCGTACCCCGTGGTTTACAGAAGAAACTAGAGCTCAGAAATTATTATGTAGAAAGCTGGAACGCAAATGGCGCACGACTAAACTTGAGGTGCACCATCAAGCATGGAGTGATGGTTTAATAACTTATAAACGCATGCTTACCTTAGCTAAAGCTAAATATTACTCAAATCTCATCCACCGTAATAAAAACGATCCTAAATTTTTGTTTAGTACGGTAGCATCGCTAACCCAACAAGGGACTCCTTCCAGTAGCTCAACCCACTCAGCTTATGACTTTATGCAATTCTTTAGTAAGAAAATTGAAGTCATTAGAAAGGAGATTAAAGACAATGCGTCCCAGCTACAACGGGGTTCTATTAACACTGCCACGATTGTATATACGGCGGATACTGCCCTCCAAAATAGTTTCTCTCGTTTTGAGGAAATAACATTAGAGGAATTGTTACAACTTGTAAATGGAATAAAACAGACAACATGTTTACTTGACCCTCTTCCTGGGAAACTGATCAAGGAGCTCTTTGTATTATTAGGTCCATCAGTGCTAAATATTATAAACCTATCACTCTCCTCGGGCACTGTTCCCCTAGCATTCAAAAAAGCGGTTATTCATCCTCTTCTTAAAAGACCTAACCTCGATCCTGACCTCATGGTAAATTACCGACCGGTGTCTCACCTTCCCTTTATTTCAAAAATCCTTGAAAAAATTGTTGCGGAGCAGTTAAATGAAAACTTAGCGTCTAACAATCTATGTGAAACCTTTCAATCCGGTTTCAGGGCAAATCACTCCACGGAGACAGCCCTCGCAAAAATGACTAATGATCTATTGCTAACGATGGATTCTGATGCGTCATCTATGTTGCTGCTCCTCGATCTTAGCGCTGCTTTCGATACCGTCGATCATAATATTTTATTAGAACGTATCAAAACACGAATTGGTATGTCAGACTTAGCCCTGTCTTGGTTTAACTCTTATCTTACTGATAGGATGCAGTGTGTCTCCCATAACAATGTGACCTCGGACTACGTTAAGGTAACGTGTGGAGTTCCCCAGGGTTCGGTCCTTGGCCCTGCACTCTTCAGCATCTACATGCTGCCGCTAGGTGACATCATACGCAAATACGGTATTAGCTTTCACTGTTATGCTGATGACACCCAACTCTACATGCCCCTAAAGCTGACCAACACGCCGGATTGTAGTCAGCTGGAGGCGTGTCTTAATGAAATTAAACAATGGATGTCCGCTAACTTTTTGCAACTCAACGCCAAAAAAACGGAAATGCTGATCATCGGTCCTGCTAGACACCGAACTCTATTTAATAATACAACTCTAACATTTGACAACCAAACAATTATACAAGGCGACACGGTAAAGAATCTGGGTATTATCTTCGACCCAACTCTCTCCTTTGAGGCACACATTAAAAGCGTTACTAAAACGGCCTTCTTTCATCTCCGTAACATCGCTAAAATTCGCTCCATTCTGTCCACTAAAGACGCTGAGATCATTATCCATGCGTTTGTTACGTCTCGTCTCGACTACTGTAACGTATTATTTTCGGGTCTCCCCATGTCTAGCATTAAAAGATTACAGTTGGTACAAAATGCGGCTGCTAGACTTTTGACAAGAACAAGAAAGTTTGATCACATTACGCCTATACTGGCTCACCTGCACTGGCTTCCTGTGCACTTAAGATGTGACTTTGAGGTTTTACTACTTACGTATAAAATACTACACGGTCTAGCTCCATCTTATCTTGCCGATTGTATTGTACCATATGTCCCGGCAAGAAATCTGCGTTCAAAGGACTCCGGCTTATTAGTGATTCCCAAAGCCCAAAAAAAGTCTGCGGGCTATAGAGCATTTTCCGTTCGGGCTCCAGTACTCTGGAATGCCCTCCCGGTAACAGTTCGAGATGCCACCTCAGTAGAAGCATTTAAGTCTCACCTTAAAACTCATTTGTATACTCTAGCCTTTAAATAGACTCCCTTTTTAGACCAGTTGATCTGCCGTTTCTTTTCTTTTTCTTCTATGTCCCACTCTCCCGTGTGGAGGGGGTCCGGTCCGATCCGGTGGCCATGTACTGCTCGCCTGTGTATCGGCTGGGGACATCTCTGCGCTGCTGGTCCGCCTCCGCTTGGGATGGTTTCCTGCTGGCTCCGCTGTGAACGGGACTCTCGCTGCTGTGTCTTGGATCCTCTTTGGACTGGACTCTCGCGACTGTGTTGTATCCATTATGGATTGAACTTTCACAGTATCATGTTAGACCCGCTCCACATCCATTGCTTTCCTCCTCTCTAAGGTTCTCATAGTCATTATTGTCACCAATGTCCCACTGGGTGTGAGTTTTCCTTGCCCTTATGTGGGCCTACCGAGGATGTGGTAGTGGTCTGTGCAGCCCTTTGAGACACTAGTGATTTAGGGCTATATAAGTAAACATTGATTGATTGATTTAAATTGTCAGGAAAGAAGAGGAGGGAATTTAAAAGGTAAAAAAGTATATGTGTTTAAAAATCCTAAAATCATTTTTAAGGTTGTATTTTTCTCTAAAATTGTCTTTCCGGAAGTAATAAGAAGCAAAGTAAAAAAAAAAAAAAAAGAATTTATTCAAACAAGTGAAGACCAAGTCTTTGAAATATTTTCTTAGATTTTCAAATTCTATTTAAGTTTTGTCTCTCTTAGAATTAAAAATGTCGAGCAAAGAGAGACCAGCTTGCTAGTAAATACATACAATTTAATAAATAGAGGCAGCTCACTGGTAAGTGCTGCTATTTGAGCTATTTTTAGAACAAACCAGCGGGCGACTCATCTGGTCCTTACGGGCGACCTGATGCCGGCAGGCACCGCGTTGGTGACCCGAGGGCAAAAGTATACAAATGAGTCTTAAGATGGAACTTAAATGCTTCTACTGAGGTAGAATATCTAACTGTTACTGCTAGAACATTCCAGAGTGCTGGAGTCCCAATAGAAAGCACTTTATAACCCGCAGACTTGTTTAGAGCTCTGGGAATCACTAATAAGCCGGAGTTCTTAGAACGCAGATGTGGTATTTTAGGGAGACGTCATGTTTTTGGGAGATATTTTAGTCACTTCCTTATCTGGGCTCATGTGTCTATTTATTCACTCTCCCTTCTGCGTCATCAAGTGAAATAGAAGGCAATTCAGACTGCTTCCTTTCAAAGAGTCAGCACATCTTTGGCAGAGGGGCAATATACCGAGGAAAGTTTGCGAATCTTCAGCTCACCCCTTGATAAAATCAGTCAGTCCTTGATCCTGTAAAATCTTGGAACTGAAGCGTATCATGTTCCCTAATCAGTGTGTTACCCTTCCAAACCTGCCCTGTCGATGTTATTTTGCTTTGCCCCAAAGGAAGAGCAGTACCGTCCCAGACAGCGTTGCCATGACGATGCTGGCTCTCAAACGCCCCAGTTCGGTGATCCAGGTGACTGTGAAGCAGACCGAAACTGACCCGGGCCTTATAGGGGTGGTAAGTACTTGGATACTTGGTAACACAAAGCATTTTGCCGTGTTACGTTTTTAACGGCAATAAAATGTGTTCCATGTCTGTGCAGGAATGTTCCAAATCGGAGGAGGTGAAGGCGGTTGAAGGTAATACTGTCGTCCACCCAAAAATCTACCATGCTAGGAAAACGTTCCATTTAAAACTGCACATATTCTGACATTGTCACTGCTAACTCTCTCGCCAAAGTGCTTCCTAATGTGGGGCTGGGTTGGTTTAATGTATGAGGATCTGACCTTGGACTTGCTTCATGTGTGAAGTAACTGCTTTTATGAACTGGCAGAGGAGAGGCCCGTGAAGAAAGGCCCGGACCCTCCATCCCCAGACGACCTGGCTAACCTCAATCCCGGCAAGGGAACCTTTCAGAGGCCCCCATCCCAATCTGAACGAGAGAAGTCCGGATCTGCTGACGGGAACGCAAAGACAGATGTGGAAATAATGGACAATGCAGAAGAACAGCCCGAGTCCACAGTGCAACCAGAAGACGAAAGAAAGGAGGAGAAAGACTCAGAACAGGACAGAAAAGAGAAAGACAAGGATGAGAGAGAACAAGTATTTGAAGAAACAGTCGATGAAGGTCTCCCGCCTACCACAGGAAGTGAAGATGATAAGGTGAAGGAGACTGAGGGACATAAGGAACCCTCAGATGCCAATAATAACTCAATGGAGAGTCCCCAGGAATGCTCTCTTGATTTCATTGACCACCCAGAAACTGCAGCACAGGTATAGTAGGTCGCCAAGATACATTGAAAACTTCTGTCCCTTCTTACCTTTTGTTTCCTATTCCTTAACTTTCTCTTTCCTACCTTCTGTTACTTGTGTCTTACCATCTCTTACCTATTTCTCACCTTACCGCTTACAACCTTGTCTTGTATCGTCTGTCAGGATGAGTCTGCAGAGGAGACGTACTGCTCGGATGAAATAGAAGTGGTCCTGGTCGACGACTCTAGCCCAGCACCTTTGTCTTCTCACCCGGAGGACACCGTCAAGATCGTCATCACCATGAGTTGCGACTCTCAAACTGCCGTTCAGCTGGAGGAGCGTGTCAAGCAGAGCCTCCGGGAGAACGCACAGGTGAGGTCCGTGGTCAGTCCGAGGGTTTTGAGAGTTTTATTTGCAATTTTGAGTTCTCATAGGATTGATAGATCGTGTAAACATGCGTGTTTGTTAGGCCCAAAAGGATGCAGGAGAATGTCACATCAAGATCCCTGTCATCACCTTCGACTCCCCCGAGGACGAGAAGCTGGAAGTTGAAGACGATGCAGCAGCAGAAGAAGGAGAAGCAGTCGTATCAGAAGACGACAAAACCTCAAGACAGATGGCGAGCCAAAGTGAGGAGTTTTACTTATGCAGAGACACAGTCGCCGCCATGGAGTGTCCCAATCCGGGTCAGGAGCATGGGGGACTGACCTTAACAGATGAGGACACTGGCGGTCCAGAGCAGACCAACGACGACAGCTCGTCTGGGGTTGATGTTCACTCTCACCCAGATGATGCCGGATTGAATACCCTGGTTTCCAGCGTGGATCCGCAAGGTTTCCTGCGTCTTCCGCCTTCTTTGGGCCGCTACGGGCCCGGAGGTCGCACGCACATTCGCGGGCTGAGCATGGACAGCGGGAAAGATGCCGTACTCCTCTCAGACTGCTCCCAGAACACAGTATGTGGCCACTTTACCTGTTTTAATTGTTATGATCCGCTGCACGGATCATAGTCTGTTTGTTTTTTTTCGGGTCACTTGTGTTTTTCCGTTGGTTTTGGACTCCTTTGGTTCCTGTTTGTGCACTTCTCAGTTGGTTACCATAGTTGCGTACTATATTCACCTGCCTCGGTTTTTTTGGGACACACCTGTGTCCAATCCAGAGACTATATTTAAGCCTGCCCTTTTTATCCCTCGTCCTGGGTTCCTTGTTTGCGGTAAGCAACAGTCTGGTTCTGGTTCCAGACTCTGTGCTAAGTGAGCTCCATTGCCACTCCCACTATACGTCGAGGCGCGGATCCCTTGGCGTCGGAATCTCTTTATCTCCCAATCACTGTAACGGTGGAGATTGAAAATCGCCTCGTTGATTGGGAGTGCGAGAGATTCCGATACCAAGGAATCCGCGCCTCGACGTATAGTGGGAGTGGCCATGGAGCTCACTTAGCACAGAGTCTGGAACCAGAACATAAACGCGACTGTAGCTTACCGCAAACAAGGAACCAAGGACGATGGATAAGAAGGGCAGGCTTGAACATAGTCTCTTGATTGGACACAGGTGTGTCCCAAAAAAACCGAGGCAGGTGAATACAATACGTAACTATGGTAACCAACTGAGAAGTGCACAAACAGGAACCGAAGGAGTCCAAAACTAACAGAAAAACTCAAGTGACCCTAAAAAACCCAAACAGACTATGATCCGTGCAGCCGATCATAACATTAATGTCTCCATTTGTGCACTCTGTTACTGTTGAACATGCGGATGGAGGGACATTTTTGGCAAGCAGCTTGTTTTTATTGGAAATTAGCATATTGTAAAAGTAAAATCCATGGATTTTAGAAGCTGTGTACCAGTGGTTAAAATCTTGGTCTTACAGTCCAAATATCAAAGGGATCAGTACTGTACCATTAGTGGGTTTTCTGGCTTCTTTCCATGTCCCAAAAACAAGCAGGTCATTTGGAGACTCCAACTTGTCCATAGGTGGGGATTTAAGTGTGAATGTTTGTTTGTTTACTGTGATTGGTTTAGTTCCATGTACCCGAAAGTGACACGGGACCTGCCACCCTAATAAGGACAAGCGGTATAGAAAATGGATGGATACATAATTACACTAATTTTCCTGGTCATCTATGTGTCAGAGTTAGTTTGTGACGAACCCCAAGATGTAGAGAAGGAGGCAGGCATTCAATCAATCAATCAATGTTTACTTATATAGCCCTAAATCACTAGTGTCTCAAAGGGCTGCACAAACCACTACGACATCCTCGGTAGGCCCACATAAGGGCAAGGAAAACTCACACCCAGTGGGACATCGGTGACAATAATGACCCAGTGCGACGTCGGTGACAATGATGACTATGAGAACCTTGGAGAGGAGGAAATCAATGGATGTCGAGCGGGTCTAACGTGATACTGTGAAAGTTCAATCCATAATGGATCCAACACAGTCGCGAGAGTCCAGTCCAAAGCGGATCCAACACAGCAGCGAGAGTCCCGTTCACAGCGGAGCCAGCAGGAAACCATCCCAAGCGGAGGCGGATCAGCAGCGCAGAGATGTCCCCAGCCGATACACAGGCGAGCAGTACATGACCGCCGGATCGGACCGGACTCCCTCCACAAAGGAGAGTGGGACATAGAAGAAAAAGAAAAGAAACGGCAGATCAAATCACTCCACGGAGACAGCCCTCGCAAAAATGACTAATGATCTATTGCTAACGATGGATTCTGATGCGTCCTCTATGTTGCTACTCCTCGATCTTAGCGCTGCTTTCGATACTGTCGATCATAATATTTTATTAGAACGTATCAAAACACGAATTGGTATGTCAGACTTAGCCCTGTCTTGGTTTAACTCTTATCTTACTGATAGGATGCAGTGTGTCTCCCATAACAATGTGACCTCGGACTACGTTAAGGTAACGTGTGGAGTTCCCCAGGGTTCGGTCCTTGGCCCTGCACTCTTCAGCATCTACATGCTGCCGCTAGGTGACATCATACGCAAATACGGTGTTAGCTTTCACTGTTATGCTGATGACACCCAACTCTACATGCCCCTAAAGCTGACCAACACGCCGGATTGTAGTCAGTTGGAGGCGTGTCTTAATGAAATTAAACAATGGATGTCCGCTAACTTTTTGCAACTCAACGCCCAAAAAACGGAAATGCTGATTATCGGTCCTGCTAGACACCAAACTCTATTTAATAATACAACTCTAACATTTGACAACCAAACAACTAAACAAGGCGACACGGTAAAGAATCTGGGTATTATCTTCGACCCAACTCTCTCCTTTGAGGCACACATTAAAAGCGTTACTAAAACGGCCTTCTTTCATCTCCGCAATATCGCTAAAATTCGCTCCACATTAAATAAGAAAACATAATTTAATGTCTAAAATAAAAGGTACAAACCAGGAACTAGGTGTAGCCAAAACTGAAAACAGGAACCAGCAAGCAGAAAAACTGGAGACAGCTAATGGCTAACAAGAAAACCCGAAACAAAAGAGCAAACTACAAATAGCTAACAGGAACAGCTTACCGCTACGAGGACAAGGACAAATAGTAGCACGACAGGTAGTAGCTGTAACGATGACATCGACACGACACGACAATAATCCAGCACTGACTGGCGGAGAAAACAGGTCTAAATAGTGTCTGGCTGATTGACACCAGGTGTGGCAAGGTGCCAATCAGCCACAGGTGAGGGGACATAGCACTCTGGGAGACAAACAGGAAACGGAACCTGACAGGAACTAAAGACAGGAAACAAAGACCAATGCAGAGGAAAAACTAAGACTTGGACCAAAACTGTCAGGGACAAGCCTGACACTATGACACAAAGCGAGAATGTGGATAATAATAATAATAACTAAGATTTATATCGCGCTTTTCTAAACACTCAAAGCGCTCACAGAGAACTGGGACTCAACATTCATTCACACCTGGTGGTGGTAAGCTACATCAGTAGCCACAGCCGCCCTGGGGTAGACTGACGGAAGCATGGCTGCCAGTTTGCGCCTACGGCCCCTCCGACCAGTGTGAGCGCCACCGGGGCCAAAGGGTGAAGTGTCCTGCCCAAGAACACAACGGCAGCGATTTTTTGGATATCAGTAGGTGGGAAGCGAACCTGCAACCCTCAGATTTCTGGCCGGCCGCTCTACCCACTACGCAAAGCCCCCCCGCCGTTTGTTTAGATAGCTTAGCATTTATCGACCTACATTGGATTGGTTTGAACAATTGTTTTGTGCTAGTTCTGACACTCTGGCTATAGAACCTCCTTTCTCTCTCCCAGTCGACCATGACCACATCCAAGTCAGACCTGGAGGCAAAAGAGGGTCAGATTCCCAACGAATCCAACTTCTTGGAGTTTGTTTCTTTGTTGGAGTCACTCAACACCAGAGGGGTTGGAGACAGTGCTAAGAAAGGAGAGGGGCCGGAGCTCAAAGATGGAGCTGGGGCCTCGATGGAGACGGACAAACAACAATTGGGTCTGTTGCTGCACTTAATTGTACTACTAATCATATCGTCGTACACATTCCATTAACAAACACAATGCTCCCAGAACGCATGGCAGAGAATCCCAGAGCAGATGAACCCAAAGACATCAACCCAGAGGCAAAATCAGACCGACCTAAACCTCCCAGTAGTCTGAAGTCTGTCCTGCCGACACACATTCCCATTGTCTCACCAGAAAGGTACAAACACCTTGAAATACAGAACACACTGCATCAAAGCCTGATTCCTTTTTGCCGCCAGTCCGCAGACGGACAGGGAAAAAGATCCGGACTACGACTCTCTGCCTTCCCAAACGTCCCAGTCAGAAAGCTCCATGCTGCAGGTTATCTGTCGACCGGAGGCTACGAACAAGGAAGAGGCCTACACCTTCCACACTGTGCACCGTAAGATGTAAACTTTAAAACGCACCATTTTCTTTTTAGTGAATCGAAAAAGCGTTCTTCTCAAAGCTGCTTGTTTGTTACCCCAGGAGAAAGACCCCGGAAACTGTACGCCGAGCGAGCCCTCAACCTGCCGCTAGGAGCCGAGCTGATCACTGGCAACATGTGGTAATGCTGCCCACTCGTTATGTTTTAGATTAGATTAGATAGATAGATTAGATAGTACTTTATTTATTCCGTCAGGAGAGTTCCTTCAGGAAAATTACAATTTTCAGCACAATCCCATTCAAGATCAGACAAACATTACAGGGAGACAGAACAGGATGTTGACAAACCTTTTAGAACCTTCAACGCAGATCATTTCCGTCTGCGTAGACCAGGGGTCACCAACCTTTTTGAAAGCAAGAGCTACTTCTTGGGTACTGATTAATGCGAAGGGCTACCAGTTTGATACACACTTCAATAAATTGCCAGAAATAGCCAATTTGCTCGATTTACCTTTTATGAATAAATCTATATATATATATATATAAAAATAAATGGGTATTTCTGTCCGTCATTCCGTGGTACATTTTTTTTCCTTTTACGGAAGGTTTTTTGTAGAGAATAAATGATTAAAAAAACACTTAATTGAACGGTTTAAAAGAGGAGAAAACAGGGAAAAAATGAAAATTAAATTTTGAAACATAGTTTATCTTCAATTTTGACTCTTTAAAATTCAAAATTTAACCAGAAAAAATTAAGAGGAAAAACTATTTAGACTTAAGGGATATCATTAGTCATTTTTCCTGATTAAGATTATTTTCGAATTTTGATGACATGTTTTAAATAGGTTAAAATCCAATCTGCACTTTGTTAGAATATATAACAAATTGGACCAAGCTATATTTCTAACAGGCCCTGCGATGAGGTGGCGACTTGTCCAGGGTGTAAAAACGCCTTCCGCCCAATTGTAGCTGAGATAGGCACCAGCGCCCCCCCCCCCGTGACCCCAAAGGAAATAAGCGGTAGAAAATGGATGGGTGGATGGATATATTTCTAACAAAGACAAATCATTATTTCTTCTATATCTTGCCGAACAAAAATTATAAAAGAAATTCAAAAGACTTTGAAATAAGATTTAAATTTGATTCTACAGATTTTCTAGATTTGCCGGAATATTTTTTTTAAATTTTAATCATAATAACTTTAAAGAAATATTCCACAAATATTCGTTGTCAAAAAAACAGAAGCTAAAATGAAAAATTAAATAAATAAATGATAAATGGGTTGTACTTGTATAGCGCTTTTCTACCTTCAAGGTACTCAAAGCGCTTCGACACTACTTCCACATTCACCCATTCACACACACATTCACACACTGATGGAGGGAGCTGCCATGCAAGGCGCCAACCAGCACCCATCAGGAGCAAGGGTGAAGTGTCTTGCTCAGGACACAACGGATGTGACGAGGTTGGTACTAGGTGGGATTTGAACTAGGGACCCTCGGGTTGCGCACGGCCACTCTCCCACTGCGCCTATTCTTTACAATAAAAAAACAAATTATTTACTTGAACATTGATTTAAATTGTCAGGAAAGAAGAGGAAGGTAAAAATATATATGTGTTTAAAAATCCTAAAATAATTTTTACGGTTGTATTTTTTCTCTAAAATTGTCTTTCTGAAAGTTATAAGAAGCAAAGTAAAAAAAACAAATGAATTTATTTAAACAAGTGAAGACCAAGTATTTGAAATATTTTTGTCTCTCTTAGAATTAAAAATGTTGAGCAAAGCGAGACCAGCTTGCTAGTAAATAAATACAATTTAAAAAATAGAGGCGGCTCACTGGTAAGTGCTGCTATTTGAGCTATTTTTAGAACAGGCCAGCGGGCGACTCATCTGGTCCTTACGGGCACGGCGTTGGTGACCCCTGACGTAGACTAAGCAGACCCCACTTTTCTTGTGATTGTGTGTTTAGTGACCTTCTGTCGACGTCTTCCAACTCGGAGTGCCAGGACAGCCTGGCTGGTGGCCATGGCGACTGTCCTTTCCAACGACGCATCATTCCTTCGCACCGACTTCGGCCGCGAAGGACGCACCCTGAGATCTTTCAGGTGATCATATTCTGTCCAAACTTGGATCCTTCATCTTTGTATTTATGACAGGTATGCCTTTGAAAACAAGGAATTTTGAAGTTTGGGTCAGGTCCATGGTCACTTCCACACAATGACTTACAGTACTCATCCACTAGACCTGATACTTACCCTTGGATGTAAAGCACAAACATTTTGTACTGAAGACCGCATGGAGAATTAGAGCAGAAGTCAGAGAGCACAGACCTTGGCTAAATAGAAAATAATCCTTTGAAAAAAATCCTCAAATCCGACGGTGATTCGGATTAAGAAAAATACACTGGTGCTTATCCCAGTTGTGACATTTCATCAAAATCCACTCACACGTTTTTGAGCTACGTAGCTAACAAACTGACAGATAGCTATAAAAACCCCAGCGAATACAGTAATTGATAAAAGAATAAATAAAATTGTCATTGAGGCTGCAACAAAGGATTATTTAATAGCCGATTAGTTTGGATTATTTTAACGATCAGTTGACTAATCAGCAGCAGCGATGAAAACAAATGACAAAACACAAAACGTAACTTCCTCAAAAAGAAAAATCATTCAGTGATGTTTTAAAAATCTGCACACTGATACAAACCCCGTTTCCATGTGAGTTGGGAAATTGTGTTAGATGTAAATATAAACGGAATACAATGATTTGCAAATAATTTTCAACCCATATTCAGTTGAATGCACTACAAAGACAACATATTTGATGTTCAAACTCACACACTTTATTTTTTTTTGCAAATAATAATTCACTTAGAATTTCATGGCTGCAACATGTGCCAAAGTAGTTGGGAAAGGGCATGTTCACTACTATGTTACATCACCTTTTCTTTTAACAACACTCAAAAACGTTTGGGAACTGAGGAAACTAATTGTTGAAGCTTTGAAAGTGGAATTCTTTCCCATTCTTGTTTTATGTAGAGTTTTAGTTGTTCAACAGTCTGGGTTCTCCGCTGTTGTATTTTACGTTTCATAATGCGCCACACATTTTCAATGGGAGACAGGTATGGCCTGCAGGCGGGCCAGGAAAGTACCCGCACTCTTTTACTACGAAGCCACGCTGTTGTAACACGTTGCTCGGCATTGTTTTGCTGAAATAAGCAGGGGCGTCCATGATAACTTTGCTTGGATGACAACATATGTTGCTCCAAAACCTGTATGGACCTTTCAGCATTAATGGTGCCTTCACAGATGTGTAAGTTACCCATGCCTTGGGCACTAATACACCCCCATACCATCACACATGCTGGCTTTTCAACTTTGCGCCTATAACAATCCGGATGGTTATTTTCCTCTTTGTTCCAGAGGATACCACGTCCACAGTTTTCAAATATAATTTGAAATGTGGACTCATCAGAGCACAGAACACTTTACCACTTTGCATCAGTCCATTTTAGATGAGCTCGGGCCCAGCGAAGCCGGCGGCGTTCCTGGGTGTTGTTGATAAATGGCTTTCGTTTTTTTGCATAGTAGAGCTTTAACTTGCACTTACAGATGTAGCAAACAACTGTATTTAGTGACAGTGATTTTCAGAAGTGTTCCTGAGCCCATGTGGTGATATCCTTTTGGAGATTGATGTCGGTTTTTTATACAGTACCGCCTGAGGGATCAAAGATCCGTAATATCATCGCTTACGTGCAGTGATTTCTCCAGATTCTCTGAACCTTTTGATGATTTTACGGACCGTAGATGTTGAAATCCCTAAATTCCTTGCAATAGATCGTTGAGAAATGTTGTTCTAAAACTGTTCGACAATTTGCTTACAAAGTGGTGACCCTCACCCCATCCTTGTTTGTGAATTACTTAGCATTTCATGGAAGCTGCTTTTATACCCAATCATGGCACCCACCTGTTCCCAATTAGCCTGCACACCTGTGGGATGTTCCAAATAAGTGTTTGATGAGCATTCCTCAACGTTATCAGTATTTATTGCCTCCTTTCCCAACTTCTTTGTCACGTGTTGCTGGCATCAAATTCTAAAGTTAATGATTATTTGAAACTGTTTTACAATTCATTGTATTCCGTTTATATTTACATCTAACACAATTTCCCAACTCATATGGAAACGGGGTTTGTACTTCATGAAGAACGTGAAGAACGTATAAAGGAGGAATGATTCATGTGCACATCAAGGAGGAAGACTCCCTGGATGACTCCTCAGAGACCTCCACTCAGGAGAAACCCGCCAGGAAGGTTTACTACAAACTCAAACTGTTTCCCGGCAAATGGGTCAGCATTCTATACGACAGACTCACCTTGCTGGCCCTTCTGGACAGGTGAGTGCAGCAAGGCTACTTGCTCAAACTACTCCCCTCAATGCTGACCTCCCTTATTTGGACAGGAACCGCCATGTGGTGGAGAATGTGGTGGCTATTTCCATGGCCTTCTTGGTTTCCTTCCTGGGATTTGTGCTCCTCAACGACGGCTGCTTCAAAGACTTCTGGGTCTTCCAGTTCTGCCTGGTCATCGCCAGCTGCCAGTACTCCTTACTCAAGGTACTCGGCAGCAATGTCCTCACCTGTAGGACTGACTGCTTTTCAGGGTTACAGATTATTACTGTGGAGAGGCGGAGCCGAGGGGCCGACGGCGGGGCAGGACATGCTGTGGCCCTGCTCAAGATGGCGGCCAGGAGGCGGAGAATGCGGCGGAACGAAGACGTGGGGCCTGCCGGGAGCGACGCCGTAGCAATCGAGATCAGGTGCGTGGCTCACACACCGGTTCACAATCTGCCTTTCTCCTCACAGTGTATAAAAGGGGAGAAGGAGGAAAGATCAGGGTAGAAGAGGTGGAGTGTCCGGCACTGCTGTACCTGCTGCGGACACTCCACCTCTTCTCCCCTGATCTTTCCTCCTTCTCCCCTTTTATACACTGTGAGGAGATAGGCAGATTATCTCCTCACAATCTGCCTATCTCCTCACAGTGTATAAAAAGATCAGGGTAGAAGAGGTGGAGTGTCCGCAGCAGATACAGCAGTGCCGGACACTCCACCTCTTCTCCCCTGATCTTTCCTCCTTCTCCCCTTTTTATACACTGTGAGGAGATAGGCAGATTGTGAGGAGATAATCTGCCTATCTCCTCACAGTGTATAAAAGGGGAGAAGGAGGAAAGATCAGGGGAGAAGAGGTGGAGTGTCCGCAGCAGATACAGCAGTGCCGGACACTCCACCTCTTCTCCCCTGATCTTTCCTCCTTCTCCCCTTTTATACACTGTGATGACATAGGCAGATTGTGAACCGGTGTGTGAGCCACGCTCTCCGTTCCGACGCATTCTCCGCCTCCTGGCCGCCATCTTGAGCAGGGCCACAGCATGTCCTGCCCCGCCGTCGGCCCGTTGACTGCGCCTCTCCACAATTACGCTTATTTGAATCCAACTGCTCTCCTTGGTGTTGCTTTGCAGAGCGTTCAACCAGATGCAGCTTCTCCAACACACGTGAGTTGTTTACCAATTAGTGCCTCACTTTAAAACCCAACGTAGCTGGATCATGTACTATCCTTCACTGGAACATTTTGCATCCATTTGGACCCAAATCTGGAAGTGATTATAAGCAATTGTACTACAATGCATCGTACGCTGACAAACCTACCAAGTAAAAGAGGGACAACACGACTTTAAGACACAAAGGAAGTGACAGTAGAGCAAGTTTTGCTTGCGGAACAAACGGTGAAATGAACATAGAATATAGTTTTACTGAAAAAGTAAACAACCTCTTTAAGACTGAAAAAGTGGCGACACTTCATTTAATTTACTTTGTTCATGACATCCTTGTCAGCCTGCGATTAGGTGGCGACTTGTCCAGGGTGTAACCCCGCCTTCCGCCTGATTGTAGCTGAGATAGGCGCCAGCGCCCCCCGCGACCCCAAAAGGGAATAAGCGGTAGAAAATGGATGGATGGATGGATCCTTGTCAGCTTTCTTCCTCAATTATTTCGGGCTCCGTCTCTGCTCACACTTCTATATATTGTTGTGTTGTGGCTTTATGTTGTTGTGTTGTGACTATAATTGTGTTGTAGATTTATGTTGTTGTGTTGTGGCATTATGTTGTTGTGTTGTGGCGTTACGTTGTTGTGTTGCGGATTTATGTTGTCGTGTTGTGGCTTTATGTTGTTGTGCTGTGGCTTATAATTGTGTTGTAGATTTATGTTGTTGTGTTGTGGCTTTATGTTGTTGTCTTTTCTCAACTTTTAATCATAAGGGTTCAATCTCTCTCCTGTGCGAGTTTGAAGCCGACACAACAAACGCGCTCAGAGGAGATAATGTTTGAAAAAAGGTGACGGGTTTTTACAAAACTTTTGTTTTGAAGGGGTAATTGCCAACTTCCTGTTGATTTTTGCTAAAGAATGTCAATGAATGAAATGTAGGTCTAAGTGAGACCTACATAGAGGCTTTTGTTTCATGTCTCTACGACATTCCTAACGGAAGTTACAAGCAGTTTTGTCTGTGTTTTCTTCCTAGGAGCAGTTTGGTCTTTTTTATTCTTAGGGGGTGCTGGAGCGCAAATTTGAGTTTTGGGATTTGTTTTTTTTTATTAGATAGCAATTTTTACCAGTCCCAATGTGTGTGTCCAGTTTGGTGAGTTTTGAAGCATTTTAAGGGGGTCAAATTACAGCTCAAAGAGGCAAAAATGATATTTTTTTAGGAAACTTGTTTTGAAGGAGTTTTTGCCAACTTCTTGTTGATTTTTGCTGAAGGAGGTCAGCGTATGAAATCTAGGTCTAAGTCAGACCTGCATAGAGGTTTTTGTTTCATGTCTCTACGACATTCCTACCGGAAGTTACAAGCAGTTTTGTCTGTGTTTTCTTCATAGGAGCAGTTTTGTCTGTTTTATTCTTAGGGAGTGTTAGAGCGCAAATTTGAGTTTCAGGATTTTTAATTTTTTTTATTAGACCGCAATTTTTACCAGTCCCCATTTTGTGTGTGTCCAGTTCGGTGAGTTTTGAAGCATTTTAAGGGGGTCAAATTACAGCTCAAAGAGGCAAAATTTTTATTTTTTAGGAAACATTTGTTTTGAAGGGTTTTTTGCCAACTTCCTGTTGATTTTTGCTGAAGGAGGTCAGTGTATGAAATCTAGGTCTAAGTTAGACCTGCATAGAGGTTTTTGTTTCATGTCTCTATGACATTCCTAACGGAAGTTACAAGCAGTTTTGTCTGTGTTTTCTTCCTAGGAGCAGTTAGGTCTTTTTTATTCTTAGGGAGTGTTAGAGCGCAAATTTGAGTTTTGGGATTTGTTTTTTTTTTTATTAGATAGCAATTTTTACCAGTCCCAATGTGTGTGTCCAGTTGGGTGAGTTTTCAAGCATTTTAAGGGGGTCAAATTACAGCTGAAAGAGGCAAAAATTATATTTTTTTAGGAAACTTTTGTTTTGAAGGGGTTTTTGCCAACTTCCTGTTGATTTTTGCTGAAGGAGGTCATCGTATGAAATCTAGGTCTAAGTCAGACCTGCATAGAGGTTTTTGTTTCATGTCTCTACGACATTCCTACCGGAAGTTACAAGCAGTTTTGTCTGTGTTTTCTTCATAGGAGCAGTTTTGTCTGTTTTATTCTTAGGAAGTGTTAGAGCGCAAATTTGAGTTTGGGATTTGTTTTTTTTTATTAGATAGCAATTTTTACCAGTCCCAATGTGTGTGTCCAGTTTGGTGAGTTTTGAAGCATTTTAAGGGGGTCAAATTACAGCTCAAAGAGGCAAAAATGATATTTTTTTTAGGAAATTTTTGTTTTGAAGGGGTTTTTGCCAACCTTCTGTTGATTTTTGCTGAAGGAGGTCAGCCTATGAAATCTAGGTCTAAGTCAGACCTGCATAGAGGTTTTTGTTTCATGTCTCTACGACATTCTTAGTGGAAGTTACAAGCAGTTTTGTCTGTGTTTTCTTCATAGGAGCAGTTCTGTCTGTTTTATTCTTAGGGAGTGTTAGAGCGCAAATTTGAGTTTTGGGATTTTTTTTTTTTTATTAGATAGCAATTTTTACCAGTCCCAATGTGTGTGTCCAGTTTGGTGAGTTTTGAAGCATTTTAAGGGGGTCAAATTACAGCTCAAAGAGGCAAAAATGATATTCTTTTTAGGAAATTTTTGTTTTGAAGGGTTTTTTGCCAACTTCCTGTTGATTTTTGCTGAAGGAGGTCAGCATATGAAATCTAGGTCTAAGTCAGACCTGCATAGAGGTTTTTGTTTCATGTCTCTATGACATTCCTACCGGAAGTTACAAGCAGTTTTGTCTGTGTTTTCTTCATAGGAGCAGTTTTGTCTGTTTTATTCTTAGGGAGTGTTAGAGCGCAAATTTGAGTTTCAGGATTTTTTATTTTTTTTATTAGACCGCAATTTTTACCAGTCCCCATTTTGTGTGTGTCCAGTTCGGTGAGTTTTGAAGCATTTTAAGGGGGTCAAATTACAGCTCAAAGAGGCAAAATTTTTATTTTTTAGGAAACATTTGTTTTGAAGGGTTTTTTGCCAACTTCCTGTTGATTTTTGCTGAAGGAGGTCAGCGTATGAAATCTAGGTCTAAGTCAGACCTGCATAGAGGTTTTTGTTTCATGTCTCTACGACATTCCTACCGGAAGTTACAAGCAGTTTTGTCTGTGTTTTCTTCCTAGGAGCGGTTTGGTCTTTTTTATTCTTAAGGAGTGTTAGAGTGCAAATTTGAGTTTTAGGATTTTTTATTTTTTATTTTTTTATTAGACCGCAATTTTTACTAGTCCCAATGTGTGTGTCCAGTTTGGTGAGTTTTGAAGCATTTTAAAGGGGTCAAATTACAGCTCAAAGAGGCAAAAATGATATTTTTTAGAAAACTTTTGTTTTGAAGGGGTTTTTGCCAACTTCCTGTTGATTTTTGCTGAAGAAGGTCAGCATATGAAATCTAGGTCTAAGTCAGACCTACATAGAAGTTTTTGTTTCATGTCTCTACGACATTCCTAACGGAAGTTACAAGCTGTTTTGTCTGTATTTTCTTCCTAGGAGCAGTTTGGTTTTTTTTATTCTTAGGGGGTGCTGGAGCGCAAATTTGAGTTTTGGGATTTGTTTTTTTTTATTAGATAGCAATTTATACCAGTCCCAATGTGTGTGTCCAGTTTGGTGAGTTTTCAAGCATTTTAAGGGGGTCAAATTACAGCTCAAAGAGGCAAACATTTTATTTTTTAGGAAACGTTTGTTTTGAAGGTTTTTTTTGCCAACTTCCTGTTGATTTTTGCTGAAGGAGGTCAGTGTATGAAATCTAGGTCTAATTCGGACCTGCATAGAGGTTTTTGTTTCATGTCTCTACGACATTCCTAACGGAAGTTACAAGCTGTTTTGTCTGTATTTTCTTCCTAGGAGCAGTTTGGTCTTTTTTATTCTTAGGGGGTGCTGGAGCGCAAATTTGAGTTTTGGGATTTGTTTTTTTTTATTAGATAGCAATTTTTACCAGTCCCAATGTGTGTGTCCAGTTTGGTGAGTTTTGAAGCATTTTAAGGGGGTCAAATTACAGCTGAAAGAGGCAAAAATGATATTTTTTTAGGAAACTTTTGTTTTGAAGGGGTTTTTGCCAACTTCCTGTTGATTTTTGCTGAAGGAGGTCAGCCTATGAAATCTAGGTCTAAGTCAGACCTGCATAGAGGTTTTTGTTTCATGTGTCTATGACATTCTTACCGGAAGTTACAAGCAGTTTTGTCTGTGTTCTCTTCGTAGGAGCAGTTTTGTCTGTTTTATTCTTAGGGAGTGTTAGAGTGCAAATTTGAGTTTTAGGATTTTTTTTTTTTTTTTTTTTTATTAGACCGCAATTTTTACTAGTCCCAATGTGTGTGTCCAGTTTGGTGAGTTTTGAAGCATTTTAAGGGGGTCAAATTACAGCTCAAAGAGGCAAAAATTATATTTTTTAGAAAACTTTTGTTTTGAAGGGGTTTTTGCCAACTTCCTGTTGATTTTTGCTGAAGAAGGTCAGCATATGAAATCTAGGTCTAAGTCAGACCTACATAGAAGTTTTTGTTTCATGTCTCTACGACATTCCTAACGGAAGTTACAAGCTGTTTTGTCTGTATTTTCTTCCTAGGAGCAGTTTGGTCTTTTTTATTCTTAGGGGGTGCTGGAGCGCAAATTTGAGTTTTGGGATTTGTTTTTTTTTATTAGATAGCAATTTTTACCAGTCCCAATGTGTGTGTCCAGTTTGGTGAGTTTTGAAGCATTTTAAGGGGGTCAAATTACAGCTGAAAGAGGCAAAAATGATATTTTTTTAGGAAACTTTTGTTTTGAAGGGGTTTTTGCCAACTTCCTGTTGATTTTTGCTGAAGGAGGTCAGCGTATGAAATCTAGGTCTAAGTCAGACCTGCATAGAGGTTTTTGTTTCATGTCTCTACGACATTCCTAACGGAAGTTACAAGCAGTTTTGTCTGTGTTTTTTCCTAGGGGGCACTAGAGCGCAATTTTGAGTTTTGGTTTTTTAATTAGATCGCAATTTTCGCCAGTTCTGATGTGTGTGTTAAATTTGGTGAGTTTTGAAGCGTGTTAGGGGGTCAAATTACAGCTCAAAGAGGCGGCGGTATAATAATAATAAAACCTTAGAAATACAATAGGGTCCTCTGTGTCAAAGGGACATTTGGTCCCTAATAACAAGTCACTTAAAATCAATGCAGTGACGGACACAGTAGGAGCGGGGTGAACTGTGAGGGGGAGCCCAAAAGAGGAAGGCATTAGAATGGAATGTGCTTCCATGGCTGTCGTATCGTCTTGTCAACAAACGGGGTGTTGTTTGGATGGCAAGTTTCGTGACTTAAACCATCGATTTGTTGTTCAAAATTGTTGTCTGCTGTGTCAGTGTGACGACTGATCCCTACCTTCAGGGTCACAACCAGCTGGTGGCCTACAGCAGGGCCGCCTACTTCTGCATCTTCTGCGCTCTCATCTGGATGCTGGAGCATCTCCTGCGCAGGAAGGACCTGCCCGTGTCCAGCATGTACGGGGTCACCATCGTCTGCCAGGACGCCCTGCGCTTCTTGCAGACCCTGCTCCTAGGTAGGCCGCTTCAACTTCATTAGGCCGTCCTTGACCTTCTCTGGGTTCTTCACCAGGCTTCACCCACTGCTTCCCCATCACCTTCCTGGTGGGCCTCTTCCCACAAGTCAACACCTTCAGCATCTACCTGCTGGAGCAGATGGACATCCACCTCTTTGGTGGCACAGGTCAGTCCATGGGAGCAAATGTTCTACACAACCTCAGTCATTGTCACTGTTTCGTACAAACCCCGTTTCCATATGAGTTGGGAAATTGTGTCAGATGTAAATATAAACAGAATACAATGATTTGCAAATAATTTTCAACCCATATTCAGTTGAATATGCTACAAAGGCAACATATTTGATGTTCAAACTCACACACTTTATTTTTTTTTGCAAATAATAATTATCATAGAATTTCATGGCTGCAAAACGTGCCAAAGTAGTTGGGAAAGGGCATGTTCACCACTGTGTTACATCACCTTTTCTTTTAACAACACTCAATAAACGTTTGGGAACTGAGGAAAGTAATTGTTGAAGCTTTAAAAGTGGAATTCTTTCCCATTCTTGTTTTATGTAGACCTTCAGTCGTTCAACAGTCGTATTTTACGCTTCATAATGCGCCACACATTTTCCATGAGAGACAGGTCTGGACTGCAGGCGGGCCAGGAAAGTACCCACAGTCTTTTTTTATGAAGCCACTCTGTTGTAACACGTGCTGAACTTGGCTTGGCATTGTCTTGCTGAAATAAGCAGGGGCGTCCATGAAAAAGAAGGCACTTAGATGGCAGCATATGTTGCTCCAAAACCTGTATGTACCTTTCAGCATTAATGGTGCCCTCACAGATGTGTAAGTTACCCATGCCTTGGGCACTAATTCACCCCCATACCATCACAGATGCTGGCTTTTGAGGTTTGCGTCTATAACAATCTGGATGGTTTGCTTCCGATGTCGAATATTTTCAAGAACAATTTGAAATGTGGACTCGTCAGACCACAGGACACTTTTCCACTTTGCATCAGTCCATCTTAGATGATCAAGCCACGCTGTTGTAACACGTGGCTTGGCATTGTCTTGCTGAAATAAGCAGGGGCGTCCATGATAACGTTGCTTGGATGACAACATATGTTGCTCCAAAACCTGTATGGACCTTTCAGCATTAATGGTGCCTTCACAGATGTGTAAGTTACCCATCCCTTGCGCACTAATACACCCCCATACCATCACACATGCTGGCTTTTCAACTTTGCACCGATAACAATCCGGATGGTTATTTTCCTCTTTGCTCCGGAGAACACCACGGCCACAGTTTCCAAATATAATTTGAAATGTGGACTCATCAGACCACAGAACACTTTTCCACTTTGCATCAGTCCATCTTAGATGATCTCGGGCCCAGACAAGCCGGCGGCGTTTCTGGATGTTGTTGATAAATGGCTTTCGTTTTGCATAGTAGAGTTTTAACTTGCACTTACAGATGTAGCGACCAACTGTATTTAGTGACTGTGATTTTCAGAAGTGTTCCTGAGCCCATGTGGTGATATCCTTTACACACTGATGTCGATTTTTGATGCAGTACCGCCTGAGGGATCAAAGATCCGTAATATCACGGCTTACGTGCAGTGATTTTTCCAGATTCTCTGAACCTTTTGATGATTTTACGGACCGTAGATGGTAAAATCCCTAAATTCCTTGCAATAGCTCGTTGAGAAATGTTGTTCTAAAACTGTTCGACAATTTGCTTACAAAGTGGTGACCCTCACCCCATCCTTGTTTGTGAATTATTTACAATGGAAGCTGTTTTTATACCCAATTATGGCACCCACCTGTTCCCAATTAGCCTGCACACCTGTGGGATGTTCCAAATAAGTGTATTTACTGACAGTGGTTTTATGAAATGTTCCTGAGCCCATGTGGTGATATCCTTTACACACTGATGTCGGTTTTTGATGCAGTACCGCCTGAGGGCTCAACGATTCGTAATATCATTGCTTACGTGCAGTGATTTCTCCAGATTCTCTGAACCTTTTGATGATTTTACGGACCGTAGATGGTAAAATCCCTAAATTCCTTGCAATAGCTCGTTGAGAAATGTTGTTCTAAAACTGTTCGACAATTTGCTTACAAATTGGTGACCTTCACCCCATCCTAGTTTGTGAATTACTTAGCATTTCATGGAAACTGCTTTTATACCCAATCATGGCACCCACCTGTTCCCAATTAGCCTGCACACCTGTGGGATGTTCCAAATAAGTGTTTGATGAGCATTCCTCAACTTTATCAGTATTTATTGCCACCATTCCTAACTTCTTTTTCGCGTGTTGCTGGCATCAAATTCTAAAGTTAATGATTATTTGCTTATCAGTTTGAACATCAAATATGTTGTCTTTGTAGCATATTCAACTGAATATGGGTTGAAAAGGATTTGCAAATCATTGTATTCTGTTTATATTTACATCTAACACAATTTCCCAACTCATATGGAAACGGGGTTATTATTACAGTCACGTCCAACATGTCTGGTGGTGATTGACTCTCTAACACACTTGTTGTTATTGTTGTTGTTGTGTACCTGTGTGTTTGTGTTGCAGCGGCCACCAGCCTGGTGTCTGCGGTCTACAGCGTCCTGCGCAGCCTGACCGCCGTGTCTCTGCTGTACGGCTTCTGCTTGGGCGCTCTGAAGGTGGACCGTCATGGCCGCAGCGTGGCAAAAGCAGCAAGGGAGTGACGTGAAGTTGTTGTTGTGTGGCAGGAGCCGTGGGATGAGCAGCACACGCCGGCCTTGTTCTCGGGATTCTGCGGCCTCCTGGTGGTCTTCTCCTACCACCTGAGCCGGCAGAGCAGCGACCCCTCCATCCTGCTGTGAGCGTGCAGACACATTAGAGCAGGGGTCACCAACCTTTTTGAAAGCAAGAGCTACTTCTTGGGTACTGATTAATGCCAAGGGCTACCAGTTTGATACACACTTAAATACATTGCCAGAAATAGCCAATTTGCTCCATTTACATGTAATAAATAAATCTATATATATTTATTTAAAAAAAAGGGTATTTCTGTCTGTCATTCCGTCGTACATTTTTTTTCCTTTTACGGAAGTTTTTTTGTAGAGAATAAATGATGAAAAAAACACTCAATTGAACGGTTTAAAAGAGCAGAAAACACGAAAAAAATTAAAATAAAATTTTGAGACATTGTTTATCTTCAACTTCGACTCTTTGAAATTCTAAATTCAACCGAAAAAAAAAGAAGAGAAAAACTAGCTAATTCGAATCTTTTTGAAAAATTAAAAAAAAAAAAGTTAGTCACTTTTCCTGATTAATATTAATTTTAGAATGTTGATGACATGTTTTAAATAGGTTAAAATCCAATCTGCACTTTGTTAGAATATATAACAAATTGGACCAAGCTATATTTTTAACAGGCCCTGCGATGAGGTGGCGACTTGTCCAGGGTGTAAAAACGCCTTCCGCCCAATTGTAGCTGAGATAGGCACCAGCGTCCCCGTGACCCCAAAGGAAATAAGCGGTAGAAAATGGATGGGTGAATGGATGTATTTCTAACAAAGACAAATCATTATTTCTTCTAGATTTTCCAGAACAAAAATTTTAAAAGAAATTCAAAAGACTTAAATTTGATTCTAAACATTTTCTAGATTTGCCAGAATAATTTTTTTTTACATTTTAATCATAATAAGTTTGAAGAAATATTTCACAAATATTCTTCGTCGAAAAAACAGAAGATAAAATGAAGTGAATTAGTGAAGTGAATTATATTTATATAGCGCTTTTCTCAAGTGACTCAAAGCGCTTTACACAGTGAAACCCAATATCTAAGTTACATTTAAACCAGTGTGGGTGGCACTGGGAGCAGATGGGTAAAGTGTCTTGCCCAAGGACACAACGGCAGTGACTAGGATGGCACAAGCGGGAATCGAACCTGCAACCCTCAAGTTGCTGACACGGCCACTCTACCAACTGAGCTATGCCGCCCCATGAAGATTTAAATAAAAATGTATTTATCATTCTTTACAATAAAAAAAATAAATACTTGAACATTGATTTAAATTGTCAGGAAAGAAGAGGAAGGAATTTAAAAGGTAAAAAGGTATATGTGTTTAAAAATCCTAAAATCATTTTCAAAGTTGTATTTTTACTCTAAAATTGTCTTTCTGAAACTTAGAAGAAGCAAAGTAAAAAAAAATAAACGGATTTATTTAAACAAGTGAAGACCAAGTCTTTCAAATATTTTCTTGGATTTTCAAATTCTATTTGAGTTTTGTCTCTCTTAGAATTAAAAATGTCGGGCAAAACGAGACCAGCTTGCTAGTAAATAAATAAAATTTAAAAAATTGAGGCAGCTCACTGGTAAGTGCTGCTATTTGAGCTATTTTTTAGAACAGGCCAGCGGGCGACTCATCTGGTTCTTACGGGCGACCTGGTGCCCGCGGGCCCCGCGTTGGTGACCCCTGCATTAGAACACTGGACACCAGGTTGATCTCAGCTGTCTGCAGGTCGCTGGTCAGGTCCACGGTGGTGCCCACTTTGGCGGCGGGCAAGGACGAGGAAGGGGAAGACGTTGAAGACCCTCTGCCCAAAAAGCTGCAGAAGTCCATGGTGAGCAGCATCATCTGCATGTTGCCATGACAACGCTCCTCCCCCCTCCTCCTCTTCCACAGAAGGAGATCCTGCTGTCTGACGTGATGGTGTGCTCGCTGGCCTACATCCTGACCTTCGCCATCACCGCCAGCACCGTCTTCCTGTCTCTGAAGGTGGTTGAGTCCCCCTCCCGGTCCTCTCGTCTCCACACTCACGCCTGGTCTCACCCGCAGCCCTTCGTCACCATCGTGCTGTACGCCCTGGCCGGGACGGTGGGCGTGGTCACCCATTACCTCATCCCCCAGCTGAGGAAGCACCACCCCTGGCTGTGGATCTCACACCCGCTGCTGAAGACCAGAGAGTTCCATCAGTTTGAACCCAGAGGTCAGCAGGCTTTTTCCATTCAGGGTTTGTTTTCCTCTCAAGGACACCTGGGATGCACGATGGAGGTTTGAATGCCATCAGAACCATCATGTGTCCCTTAGGGATGGAACCATCAACATTATTACACAAAACTCCACTCTTAAAGTCCTACTGAAATGCGATTTTCTTATTTAAACGGGGATAGCAGCTCCATTCTATGTGTCATACTTGATTATTTCGCCATATTTTTGCTGGAAAGATTTAGTAAAGAACATCGACGATAAAGTTCGCAACTTTTGGTCGCTAATAAAAAAGCCTTGCCTGTACCGGAAGTAGCAGACGATGTGCGCGTGACGTCACGGGTTGTGGAGCTCCTCACATCTGAACATTGTTTACAATCATGGCCACCAGCAGCCAGAGCGATTCGGACCGAGAAAGCGACGATTTCCCCATTAATTTGAGCGAGGATGAAAGATTCGTGGATGAGGAAATTTAGAGTGAAGGACTGGAAAGGAAAAAAAAAGTTAAAAAAAAAAAAAGGCGAGGGCAGTGAAGTGAATTATATTTATATAGCGCTTTTCTCTAGTGACTCAAAGCGCTTTACATAGTGACACCCAATATCTAGATCCATTATGGATTGAACTTTCACAGTATCATGTTAGACCGGCTCGACATCCATTGCCTTCCTCCTCTCCAAGGTTCTCATAGTCATTATTGTCACAGACGTCCCACTGGGTGTGAGTTTTCCTTGCCCTTATGTGGGCCTACCGAGGATGTCGTAGTGGTTTGTGCAGCCCTTTGAGACACTAGTGATTTAAGGCTATATAAGTAAACATTGATTGATTGATTGATTGATCTAAGTTACATTTAAACCAATTCGGACCGAGAAAGCGACGATTTCCCCATTAATTTGAGCGAGGATGAAAGATTCGTGGATGAGGAAAGTGAGAGTGAAGGACTAGAAAGAAAGAAAAAAATGACGAGGGCAGTGTGAGCGATTCAGATATTAGACACATTTATTAGGATCATTCTGGAAAATCCCTTATCTGCTTATTGTGTTACTTATTGTGGGACGGCGTGGCGCGGTGGGCGAGTGGCCGTGCGCAACCCGAGGGTCCCTGGTTCAATCCCCACCGAGTACCAACCTCGTCACGTCCGTTGTGTCCTGAGCAAGACACTTGAATTATATTTATAGAGCACTTTCTCTAGTGACTCAAAGCGCTTTACATAGTGAAACCCAATATCTAATTTTTACATTTAAACCAGTGTGGGTGGCACTGGGAGCAGGTGGGTAAAGTGTCTTGCCCAAGGACACAAGGGCAGTGACTAGGAGTATCGAACCTGCAACCCTCAAGTTGCTGGCACGGCCACTCTACCAGCAGGGCTATACTTCACCCTTGCTCCTGATGGGTGCTGGTTAGCGCCTTGCATGGCAGCTCCCTCCATCAGTGTGTGAATGGGTAAATGTGGAAGTAGTGTCAAAGCGCTTTGAGTACCTTGAAGGTAGAAAAGCGCTATACAAGTACAACCCATTTATCGTTTATTTATTTACTAGTGTTTTAGAGAGATTATAGGGTCGTACTTGAAAGTCGGAGGGGTGTAGCCACGGGTGTGGTGACCGCCAGTGTCTCCGAGGGAAGTCACGTTTCTCGACGAGGCAAGGCAGCCGGGCTGAGATTTTTCCTTCCCCCCCTCCTCTACGGTGTAAGCATCCGACGGTCGGTGGCGGCCGGTGGGAGGAGGCAAGAGAGTCCGCAGCTGCAGGAGGAACGACGCAAACTCTCCGCTCATGTCTACGATAAGAGCTGAATGTAAACAAGGAAACACCGGCTGAGTTTGTGTTGCTAAAGGCGGCCGCAATACACCGCTTCCCACCTACATCTTTCTTCTTTGACGTCTCCATTATTAATTGAACAAATTGCAAAAGATTCAGCAACACAGATGTCCATAATATTGTGGAATTATGCGATTAAAGCAGACAACTTATAGCTGGGATCGGTGCTGGATCAAAATGTCCGCTACAATCCGTGACGTCACGCGTCATCATACCGCCACGTTTTCAGCAGGATAATACGCCCGAAATTTAAAATTGCGATTTAGTAAACTAAACCGGCCGTATTGGCATGTGTTGCAATGTTAATATTTCATCATTGATATATAAACTATCAGACTTTGTGGTCGCTAATAGTGGCTTTCAGTAGGCCTTTAAAGGAAATTATGGAAATGGTTGTCGTACTATTAGCTACTCAACACTTGGGACACTACTCACCAATTATCCATATTCCAAAAAATACTCTTTTTAGATGACTACTTGAGTATTTACTTTTACTCCACTCAGGATTTAACAATAAACACAATTAATTAATCCCGACAGTTAGTATTATCATTTTAAATGAAAAAACTGCACTTTGAGAAACTCACAAACTGACTGGCCTGCTTAACTATTGTGGGACTGACATTGGAGAAGACACATGCAACACACTATTGTGGGACTGACATTGGAGAACACACATCCACACACTGTTGTGGGACTGACTTTAGAGAACACACATCCAACACACTATTGTGGGACTGACTTTAGAGAACACACCTCCAACACACTATTGTGGGACTGACTTTAGAGAACACACATCCAACACACTATTGTGGGACTGACTTTAGACAACACACATCCAACACACTATTGTGGGACTGACTTTAGAGAACACACATCCAACACACTATTGTGGGACTGACTTTAGAGAAGACTCATCCAACACACTATTGTGGGACTGACTTTAGAGAACACACATCCAACACACTATTGTGGGACTGACATTGGAGAACACACATCCAACACATTATTGTGGGACTGACATTGGAGAACACACATCCAACACACTATTGTGGGACTGACATTGGAGAAGACACATCCAACACACTATTGTGGGACTGACATTGGAGAAGACACATCCAACAACACACTATTGTGGGACTGACATTGGAGAAGACACATCCAACAACACACTATTGTGGGACTGACATTGGAGAAGACACATCCACACACTATTGTGGTACTGACATTGGAGAAGACACATCCAACACACTATTGTGGGACTTACATTGGAGAAGACACATCCAACACACTATTGTGGGCCTGACTTTAGAGAACACACATCCAACACACTATTGTGGGAATGACTTTAGAGAACACACATCCAACACACTATTGTGGGACTGACTTTAGAGAACACACATCCAACACACTATTGTGTGACTGACTTTAGAGAACACACATACACCACACTATTGTGGGACTGACATTGGAGAAGACACATCCAACACACTATTGTGGGACTGACTTTAGAGAACACACATCCAACACACTATTGTGGGAATGACTTTAGAGAACACACATCCAACACACTATTGTGGGACTGACTTTAGAGAACACACATCCAACACACTATTGTGTGACTGACTTTAGAGAACACACATACACCACACTATTGTGGGACTGACATTGGAGAAGACACATCCAACACACTATTGTGGGACTGACATTGGAGAACACACATCCAATACACTATTGTGGGACTGACATTGGAGAACACACATCCAACACACTATTGTGGGACTGACATTGGAGAAGACACATCCAACACAATATTGTGGGACTGACTTTAGAGAACACACATCCAACACACTATTGTGGGACTGACTTTAGAGAACACACATCCAACACACTATTGTGGGACTGACTTTAGAGAACACACATCCAACACACTATTGTGGGACTGACTTTAGAGAACACACATCCAACACACTATTGTGGGACTGACTTTAGAGAACACACATCCAACACACTATTGTGGGACTGACTTTAGAGAACACACATCCAACACACTATTGTGGGACTGACTTTAGAGAACACACATCCAACACACTATTGTGGGACTGACTTTAGAGAAGACTCATCCAACACACTATTGTGGGACTGACTTTAGAGAACACACATCCAACACACTATTGTGGGACTGACATTGGAGAACACACATCCAACACATTATTGTGGGACTGACATTGGAGAACACACATCCAACACACTATTGTGGGACTGACATTGGAGAAGACACATCCAACACACTATTGTGGGACTGACATTGGAGAAGACACATCCAACAACACACTATTGTGGGACTGACATTGGAGAAGACACATCCAACAACACACTATTGTGGGACTGACATTGGAGAAGACACATCCACACACTATTGTGGTACTGACATTGGAGAAGACACATCCAACACACTATTGTGGGACTGACTTTAGAGAACACACATCCAACACACTATTGTGGGACTGACTTTAGAGAACACACATCCAACACACTATTGTGGGACTTACATTGGAGAAGACACATCCAACACACTATTGTGGGCCTGACTTTAGAGAACACACATCCAACACACTATTGTGGGACTGACTTTAGAGAACACACATCCAACACACTATTGTGGGACTGACTTTAGAGAAGACACATCCAACACACTATTGTGGGACTGACTTTAGAGAAGACACATCCAACACACTATTGTGGGACTGACTTTAGAGAACACACATCCAACACACTATTGTGGGACTGACTTTGGAGAAGACACATGCAACACACTATTGTGGGACTGACTTTAGAGAACACACATCCAACACACTATTGTGGGACTGACTTTAGAGAACACACATACACCACACTATTGTGGGACTGACATTGGAGAAGACACATCCAACACACTATTGTGGGACTGACTTTAGAGAACACACATCCAACACACTATCGTGGGACTGACTTTGGAGAAGACACATCCAACACACTATTGTGGGACTGACTTTAGAGAACACACATCCAACACACTATTGTGGGACTGACTTTAGAGAACACACATCCAACACACTATTGTGGGACTGACTTTAGAGAACACACATCCAATAAACTATTGTGGGACTGACTTTAGAGAACACACCTCCAACACACTATTGTGTGACTGACTTTAGAGAAGACACATCCAACACACTATTGTGGGACTGACTTTAGAGAACACACATACACCACACTATTGTGGGACTGACATTGGAGAAGACACATCCACACACTGTTGTGGGACTGACATTGGAGAACACACATCCAACACACTATTGTGGTACTGACTCTAGAGAACACACATCCAACACACTATTGTGGGACTGACTTTGGAGAAGACACACCCAACACACTATTGTGGGACTGACTTTAGAGAACACACATCCAACACACTATTGTGGGACTGACATTGGAGAACACACATCCAACACACTATTGTGGGACTGACTTTAGAGAACACACATCCAACACACTATTGTGGGACTGACTTTAGAGAAGACACACCCAACACACTATTGTGGGACTGACTTTAGAGAAGACACATCCAACACACTATTGTGGGACTGACTTTAGAGAACACACATCCAACACACTATTGTGGGACTGACTTTGGAGAAGACACATGCAACACACTATTGTGGGACTGACTTTAGAGAACACACATCCAACACACTATTGTGGGACTGACTTTAGAGAACACACATCCAACACACTATTGTGGGACTGACTTTAGAGAACACACATACACCACACTATTGTGGGACTGACTTTAGAGAAGACACATCCAACACACTATTGTGGGACTGACATTGGAGAACACACATCCAACAAACTATTGTGGGGCTGACATTGGAGAAGACACATCCAACACACTATTGTGGGACTGACATTGGAGAACACACATCCAACAAACTATTGTGGGGCTGACATTGGAGAAGACACATCCACACACTGTTGTGGGACTGACTTTAGAGAACACACATCCAAAAACACTATTGTGGGACTGACTTTAGGGAACACACATCCAACACACTATTGTGGGACTGACTTTAGAGAACACACATCCAACACACTATTGTGGGACTGACTTTAGAGAACACACATACACCACACTATTGTGGGACTGACATTGGAGAACACACATCCAACACACTATTGTGGGACTGACATTGGAGAAGACTCATCCAACACACTATCGTGGGACTGACTTTGGAGAACACACATCCAACACACTAGTGTGGGACTGACATTGGAGAAGACACATCCAACACACTATTGTGGGGCTTACATTGGAGAACATACATCCAACAAACTATTGTGGGACTGACATTGGAGAACACACATCCAACACACTATTGTGGGACTGACATTGGAGTAGACACATCCAACACACTATCGTGGGACTTACATTGTAGAAGACATATCCACACACTGTTGTGGCACGTCTGAGAAGAGCTTACTTCCTGTGGTCATGCCGATGTCCTCCCAGCTGACCTTGACCTTGTGCGCCCCCTAGAGGAGGCGGTGCTGATGTGGTTCGAGCGCGTGTACGTGGGGCTGCTGTGCTTGGAGAAGTACGTGGTCTATCCCGCCATCATACTGAGCGCGCTCACCAACCACGGCTTCGCTCTGAGTCACGGCGAGAGGCTGGGAGTCCAGTGAGTGTGATGAGGAGGAGGAGGAGGAGGAGGAGGAGGAGGAGGAAGAAGTTGACAGGTTGTGTTGGGTGTGCCGCAGCGGTGATGTCCTACTGACCACGGTGGCTGGGATGAAACTTCTGCGCTCGTCCTTCTGCGACCCCAGCTTCCAGTTCCTCACGCTGCTCTTCACGCTGCTCTTCTTCCACTTTGACTGCCCGCACGCCTCTGAGAGCTTCCTGCTGGACTTCTTCCTCATGTCCATCGTCTTCCACAAGGTGCGCCCACCTCCTTCCACACCGTCTGAATAAAACTTACCAACCCCGTTTCCATATGAGTTGGGAAAGTGTGTTAGATGTAAATATAAACAGAATACAATGATTTGCAAACCTTTTCAACCCATATTCAGTTGAATATGCTACAAAGACAACATATTTGATGTTCAAACTGATAAGCAAATAATCATTAACTTTAGAATTTGATGCCAGCAACACGTGACAAAGAAGTTGGGAAAGGTGGCAATGAATACTGAGAATGTTGAGGAATGCTCATCAAACACTTATTTGGAACATCCCACAGGTGTAATTGGGAACAGGTGGGTGCCATGATTGGGTATAAAAGCAGCTTCCCAAAAAATGCTTAGTCTTTCGCAAGAAAGGATGGGGCGAGGTACACCCCTTTGTCCGCAACTGCGTGAAACAAACAGTTTAAGAACAACGTTTCTCAAAGTGCAATTGCAAGAAATTTAGGGATTTCAACATCTACGCTCCATAATATCATCAAAAGGTTCAGAGAATCTGGAGCGGCATGGCCAGAAACCAACATTGAATGACCGTGACCTTCGATCCCTCAGACAGCACTGTATCAAAAACCAACATCAATCTCTCAAGGATATCACCACATGGGCTCAGGAACACTTCAGAAAACCACTGTCACTAAATACAGTTTGTTGCTACATCTGTAAGTGCAAGTTAAACCTCTACTATGTAAAGTAAAAGGCATTTATCAACAACATCCAGAAAAGCCGCTGGCTTCTTTGGGCCCAAGATCATCTCATCAATCAATCAATCAATGTTTATTTATATAGCCCCAAATCACAAATGTCTCAAAGGACTGCACAAATCATTACGACTACGATATCCTCGGAAGAACCCACAAAAGGGCAAGGAAAACTCACACCCAGTGGGCAGGGAGAATTCACATCCAGTGGGACGCCAGTGACAATGCTGACTATGAGAAACCTTGGAGAGGAGCTCAGAAGTGGGCAACCCCCCCCCCCCTCTAGGGGACCGAAAGCAATGGATGTCGAGCGGGTCTAACATGATACTGTGAAAGTTCAATCCATAGTGGCTCCAACACAGCCGCGAGAGTTCAGTTCAAAGCGGATCCAAGACAGCAGCGAGAGTCCCGTCCACAGGAAACCATGTCAAGCGGAGGCGGATCAGCAGCGTAGAGATGTCCCCAACCGATACACAGGCGAGCGGTCCATCCTGGGTCCCGACGAGCGGTCCATCCTGGGTCTCGACTCTGGACAGCCAGTACTTCATCCATGGTCGTCGGACCGGACCCACTCCACAAGGGAGGGGGGGGACATAGGAGAAAAAGAAAAGAAGCGGCAGATCAACTGGTCTAAAAAGGAGGTCTATTTAAAGGCTAGAGTATACAGATGAGTTTTAAGGTGAGACTTAAATGCCACTTTGCATCAGTCCATCTAAGATGGACTGATGCAAAGTGGAAAAGTGTTCTGTGGTCTTACGAGTCCACATTTCAAATTGTTTTTGAAAATATTCGACATCGTGTCATCTAGACCAATGGGGAAGCGAACCATCCAGACTGTTATCGACGCAAAGTTCAAAAGCCAGCATCTGTGATGCCCAAGGCATGGGTAACTTACACATCTGTGAAGGCACCATTAATGCTGAAAGGTACATACAGGTTTTGGAACAACATATGCTGCCATCTAAGCGCTGTCTTTTTCATGGACGCCCCTGCTTATTTCAGCAAGACAATGCCAAGCCACATTCAGCATGTGTTACAACAGCGTGGCTTCGTAAAAAAAAAAGAGTGCGGGTACTTTCCTGGCCTGCCAGCAGTCCAAACATGTCTCCCATGGAAAATGTGTGGCGCATTATGAAGCGTAAAATACGACAGCGGAGACCCCGGACTGTTGAACGACTGAAGCTCTACATAAAACAAGAATGGGAAAGAATTCCACTTTCAAATCTTCAACAATTAGTTTCCTCAGTTCCCAAACGTTTATTGAGTGTTGTTAAAAGAAAAGGTGATGTAACACAGTGGTGAACATGCCCTTTCCCAACTACTTTGGCACGTGTTGCTGGCATGAAATTCTAAGTTAATTATTATTTGCAAAAAAAAAAAAAGTTGATGAGTTTGAACATCAAATATGTTGTCTTTGTAGCATATTCAACTGAATATGGGTTGAAAAGGATTTGCAAATCATTGTATTCTGTTTATATTTACATCTAACACAATTTCCCAACTCATATGGAAACAGGGTTTGTAAAAAGATGTGAAAAAGCTCCATAGTCGGGCACTAAAAGGCTGCTTTTTTTGTCTGCAGATGCGTGAGCTGCTCCTGAAGCTTCACTTCGTCCTGGTCTACATGGCACCATGGCAGATTGCCTGGGGCAGCGCCTTCCACGCCTTCGCCCAACCCTTCGCCGTGCCTCGTATCCTTGCCCGCACTTTCTCCCATGCAAGGACTTTCATTTCTTTTCACTTAGCTGGCTTGGTCAGACTCGGCCATGCTGCTGCTGCAGACTCTCATCACCACCGTCTTCTACACACCGCTGGCTCCCTTCCTGGGCAGCGCCATCTTCATTTCCTCCTACCCGCGACCCGTCAAGTTCTGGGAGAGAAATTACAAGTAAGAGTCCAGTTTGTGGCACCTCTGCTCATATCCAAAGACCGGCTCCCCTTGTACAAACCCCGTTTCCTTATGAGTTGGGAGATTGTGTTTTAATGTAAATATAAACAGAATACAATGATTTGCAAATCATTTTCAACCCATATTCAGTTGAATATGCTACAAAGACAACATATTTGATGTTCAAACTCATAAACTTAATTTTTTTATTGCAAATAATCATTCACTTACAATTTCATGGCTGCAACACGTGCCAAAGTAGTTGGGAAAGGGCATGTTCACCACTGTGTTACATCACCTTTTCTTTTAACAACACTCAATAAACGTTTGGGAACTGATTAAACTAATTGTTGAAGCTTTGAAAGTGAACTTCTTTCCCATTCTTGTTTTATGTAGAGCTTCAGTCCTTCAACAGTCCGGGGTCTCCCCTGTCGTATTTTACGCTTCATAATGCGCCACACATTTTCCATGGGAGACAGGTCTGGACTGCAGGCAGGCAAGGAAAGTACCCGCACTCTTTTACTACAAAACCAGGCTGTTGTAACACATGGCTTGGCATTGTTTTGCTGAAATAATCAGGGGCGTCCATGATAACGTTGCTTGGATGACAACATATGTTGCTCCAAAACCTGTATGGACCATTCAGCATTAACTGTGCCTTCACAGATGTGTAAGTTACCCATGCCTTGGGCACTAATACACCCCCATACCATCACACATGCTGGCTTTTCAACTTTGCGCCTATAACAATCCGGATGGTTATTTTCCTCTTTGTTCCGGAGGACACCACATCCACAGTTTCCAAATATAATCTGAAATGTGGACTCGTCAGACCACAGAACACTTTTCCACTTTGCATCAGTCCATCTTAGATGAGCTCGGGCCCAGAAAATCTGGCGGTGTTTCTGGATGTTGTTGATGAATGGCTTTTGCTTTGCATAGTAGAGTTTTAACTTGCACTTGCAGATGTAGCGACCAACTGTAGTTACTGACAGTGGATTTATGAAGTGTTCCTGAGCCCATGTGGCAATATCCTTTACACACTGATGTCGATTTTTGATGCAGTACTGCCTGAAGGCTCAATGGTCCGTAATATCATCGCTTACGTGCAGTGATTCTCCAGTTTCTCTGAACCTTTTGATGATTTTACGGACCGTAGATGGTAAAATCCCTAAATTCCTTGCAATAGCTCGTTGAGAAATGTTGTTCTAAAACTGTTCGACAATTTGCTTACAAAGTGGTGACCCTCGCCCCATCCTTGTTTGTGAATTACTTAGCATTTCATGTAAGCTGCTTTTATACCCAATCATGGCACCCACCTGTTCCCAATTAGCCTGCACACCTGTGGGATGTTCCAAATAATTGTTTGATGAGCATTCCTCGACTTTATCAGTATTTATTGCCATATTTCCCAACTTCTTTGTCACGTGTTGCTGGCGTCAAATTCTAAAGTTAATGGTTATTTGAAAAAAAAATGTTTATGAGTTTGAACATCAAATATGTTGTCTTTGTAGCATATTCAACTGAATATGGGTTGAATAATGATTTGCAAATCATTGTATTCTGTTTATATTTACATCTAACACAATTTCCCAACTCATATGGAAACGGGGTTTGTACTAATCATAGCAAAACAACAAGCTGAAGTTCTCCAAAAACTCTTTGCAGCACCAAGCGCATCGACAACTCCAACAGCCGGCTGGTGTCTCAAGTGGATAAGGAGACGGGTGAGTTTTCTCACAGATTTTTTATGAACCACTTTATGATGACTTTAAAGGCCTACTGAAAGCCACTCCTAGCGACCACGCAGTCTGATAGTTTATATATCAATGATGAAATATTAACTTTGCAACACATGCCAATACGGCCTTTTTAGTTTACTAAATTGCAATTTTAAATTTCCCGCCAAGTGTCGTGTTGAAAACGTCGCGGTATGATGACGTCACCGGTTGTAGCGGACATTATTTTCCAGCCCGATCCCAGCTATAAGTAGTCTGCTTTAATCGCATAATTACACAGTATTCTGGACATCTGTGTTGCTGAATCTTTTGCAATTTGTTCAATTATTAATGGAGAAGTCAAAGTAGAAAGATGGAGGTGGGAAGCTTTTAGCCTTTTGCCACACAAACACACGGTGTTTCCTTGTTTAAAATTCCCGAAGATGAAGCTTTACTATGGATCAGAGCGGTCAAGCGAACATGTCAACCGGCAGTGTTCGGTGAAAAATGGTGGTAATAAGTCGCCTCTTACCGGAGACATCAGCGGAGCTTGCGCCGTCCATGCAGCTGCCGTGACTTCCTTCAGAAACTCTGGCGTCAACACACCCGTGGCCACACCCCTACAACTTCAGGTACGGCGTATGGAGGGACGGCGTGGCGCAGTGGGAGAGTGGCCGTGCGCAACCCGAGGGTCCCCGGTTCAAATCCCACCTAGTACCAACTTCGTCACGTCCGTTGTGTCCTGAGCAAGACACTTCACCCTTGCTCCTGATGGGTGCTGGTTGGCGCCTTGCATGGCAGCTCCCTCCATCAGTGTGTGAATGTGTGTGTGAATGGGTAAATGTGGAAGTAGTGTCAAAGCGCTTTGAGTACCTTGAAGGCAGAAAAGCGCTATACAAGTACAACCCATTTATCATTTATTTACTATTTAATCTCACTAAAACACTAGCAACACAATAGCAGATGAGGGATTTTCCAGAATTATCCTAGTAAATGTGTCTAAAAACATCTGAACCGCTCCCACTGGGGCGGTGTAGCTCGGTTGGTAAAGTGGCCGTGCCAGCAACTTGAGGGTTGCAGGTTCGATTCCCGCCTCCGCCATCCTAGTCACTGCCGTTGTGTCCTTGGGCAAGACACTTTACCCACCTGCTCCCAGTGCCACCCACATTGGTTTAAATGTAACTTAGATCAATCAATCAATCAATCAATGTTTACTTATATAGCCCTAAATCACCAGTGTCTCAAAGGGCTGCACAAACCATAACACAAACCACTACGACATCCTCGGTAGGCCCACATAAGGGCAAGGAAAACTCACACCCAGTGGGACGTCGGTGACAATGATGACTATGAGAACCTTGGAGAGGAGGAAAGCAATGGATGTCGAGCGGGTCTAACATGATACTGTGAAAGTTCAATCCATAATGGATCTAGATATTGGGTGTCACTATGTAAAGCGCTTTGAGTCACTAGAGAAAAGCGCTATATAAAGATAATTCACTTCACTGCCCTCGCCTTTTTTTTTTTCCTTTTTTTTTTCTTTCCAGTCCTTCACTCTAAATTTCCTCATCCACGAATCTTTCATCCTCGCTCAAATTAATGGGGAAATTGGCGCTTTCTCGGCCCGAATTGCTCTTACTGCTGGTGGCCATGATTGTAAACAATATTCAGATGTGAGGAGCTCCACAACCCGTGACGTCACTCGCACGTCGTCTGCTACTTCCGGTACAGTCAAGGTTTTTTTTTTTATTATCGACCAAAAGTTGCGAACTTTATCGTCGATGTTCCCTACAAAATCATCCATCCATCCATTTCCTACCGCTTATTCCCTTTTGGGGTCGCGGGGGGCGCTGGCGCCTAGCTCAGATACAATCAGGCGGAAGGCGGGGTACACCCTGGACAAGTCGCCACCTCATCGCAGGGCCAACACAGATAGACAGACAACATTCACACTCACATTCACACACTAGGGCCAATTTAGTGTTGCCAATCAACCTATCCCCAGGTGCATGTTTTTGGAAGTGGGAGGAAGCCGGAGTACCCGGAGGGAACCCACGCATTCACGGGGAGAACATGCAAACTCCACACAGAAAGATCCCGAGCCTGGATTTGAACCCAGGACTGCAGGAACTTCGTATTGTGAGGCAGACGCACTAACCCCTCTCCCACCGTGCCAGTCCTTCACTCTAAATTTCCTCATCCACAAATCTTTCACCCTCGCTTAAATTAATGGGGAAATTGGCGCTTTCTCGGCCCGAATTGCTCTTACTGCTGGTGGCCATGATTGTAAACAATATTCAGATGTGAGGAGCTCCACAACCCGTGACGTCACTCGCACATCGTCTGCTACTTCCGGTACAGTCAAGGTTTTTTTTTTATTATCGACCAAAAGTTGCAAACTTTATCGTCGATGTTCCCTACTAAATCATCCATCCATTTTCTACCGCTTATTCCCTTTTGGGGACTCGGGGGGCGCTGGCGCCTATCTCCGCTACAATCGGGCGGAAGACGGCGTACACCCTGGACAAGTCGCCACCTCATTGCAGGGCCAACACAGATAGACAGACAACATTCACACTCACATTCACACACTAGGGCCAATTTTAGTGTTGCCAATCAACCTATTCCCAGGTGCATGTCTTTGGAGGTGGGAGGAAGCCGGAGGGAACCCACGCATTCACGGGGAGAACATGCAAACTCCACACAGAAAGATCCCGAGCCTGGGATTGAACCCAGGACTGCAGGACCTTCGTATTGTGAGGCAGACGCACTAACCCCTCTCCCACCGTGAAGCCTCTACTAAATAATTTCAGCAAAAATATGGCAATATGGCAAAATTATCAAGTATGAGACATAGAATGGACCCGTTTAAATAAGAACATCTCATTTCAGTAGGCCTTTAAAGCCCTTCAGCTGTTCCCGGATTACTTGTTCCTTGAGGAAAAATGCGCCCGAGGTCTTTCCGAGCCTCTTCTGGTCCCTTTCAGGCTGCGACGACAACAACCTGAACTCCATCTTCTACGAGTACCTGACCCGCTCGCTGCAGCACTCGCTGTGCGGGGACCTCATGCTGGGCCGCTGGGGCAACTACAGCTCCGGGGACTGCTTCATCCTGGCCTCGGACTACCTCAACGCCCTGGTGCACCTCATTGAGATCGGCAACGGGCTGGTCACCTTCCAGCTGAGAGGGCTGGAGTTCAGAGGTACTTGGCTTCACTCTCGGGTTTCAGAAGTTGTCTTGAAAGGTGCGCTCCCACGTCAGGAACATACTGCCAGCAGCGAGAGGTGGAGGCCATCACGGAGGGCGTGGAAGAAGACGACGCCTGCTGCTGCTGCGAGCCGGGCCACCTGCCCCACATGCTGTCCTGCAACGCCGCCTTCAACCTGCGCTGGCTGGCTTGGGAGGTGACGGCCACCAAGTACCTGCTGGAGGGCTACAGCATCAGCGAGAACAACGCCGCCACCATGCTGCAAGTCTACGACCTGCGGAAGCTGCTCATCACCTACTATCTGAAGGTAGCCCTCTCCAGAGTCGACCAGTCCCACATCCCGTCCTCATCCACCCTCCCTCCTCCTTACAGAGTATCATTTACTACTTGGTCCACTCTCCCAAACTGTCCACCTGGCTGAAGGACGCCGCCATCTACGAGGCGCTGCAGTCCTATACCAAATGGCACCACATAGAGCGAGACCCTCAGGTCTTCAGCGTCAAGATAGATGAGGATTACGTGCACTGCCTGCAGGGGGTGACGCGGGCCAGTTTCTGCAACGTTTACCTGGAGTGGATCCAGTACTGCGCCGGCAAGATGGAGGCGGTAGGTGGTCAGAAGCCTACATACTGTACGTCGAGTGCAATATTCATATTGGGCCAGGATCATTTCTTACAAACCCTTATATCCATATGACTATGGAAATTGTGTTAGATGTAAATATAAACAGAATACAATGATTTGCAAATCATTTTCAACCCATATTCAGTTGAATATGCTGCAAAGACGATGTTCAAACTGATAAATGTTTGTTTTTTTTGCAAATAATCATTAACTTTAGATTTATGCCAGCAACACGTGACAAAGAAGTTGGGAAAGGTGGCAATAAATACTGATAAAGTTGACGAATGCTCATCAAACACTAATTGGGAACATCCCACAGGTGTGCAGGCTAATTGGGAACAGGTGGGTGCCATGATTGGGTATTAAAGCAGCTTCCATGAAATGCTAATTAATTCACAAACAAGGATGGGGTCAGGGTCACCAATTTGTAAGCAAATTGTCGAACAATTTTAGAACAACATTTCTCAACGAGCTATTGCAAGGAATTTAGGGATTTTACCATCTACGGTCCGTAAAATCATCAAAAGGTTCAGAGAATCTGGAGAAATCACTGCACGTAAGCGATGATATTAAAGACCTTTGATCCCTTAGGCGGTACTGCATCAAAAACCGACATCAGTGTGTAAAGGATATCGCCACATGGGCTCAGGAACACTTCCTAAAGCCACTGTCAGTAACTACAGTTGGTCGCTACATCTGTAAGTGCAAGTTAAAACTCTACTATGCAATGCAAAAGCCATTTATCAACAACACCCAGGAACGCCGCCGGCTTCGCTGGCACCGTGCTCATCCAAGATGGACTGATGCAAAGTGGAAAAGTGTTCTGTGGTCTGACGAGTCCACATTTCAAATTATATTTGAAACTGTGGCCGTGGTGTTCTCCGGAACAAAGAGGAAAATCACCATCCGGATTGTTATAGGCGCAAAGTTGAAAAGCCAGTATGTGTGATGGTATGGGGGTGTATTAGTGCCCAAGGCATGGGTAACTTACACATCTGTGAAGGCACCATTAATGCTGAATGGTCCATACAGGTTTTGGAGCAACATATGTTGTCATCCAAGCAACGTTATCATGGACGCCCCTGCTTATTTCAGCAAGACAATGCCAAGCCACGTGTTACAACAGCGTGGCTTCGTAGTACAAGAATGCGGGTACTTTCCTGGCCCGTCTGGAGTCCAAACATGTCTCCCATCGAAAATGTGTGGCGCATTATGAAGCGTAAAATACGACAACAAGACCCCGGACTGTTGAGCAACTTAAGCTGTACATCAAGCAAGAATGGGAAAGAATTCCACTTTCAAAGCTTCAACAATTAGTTTCCTCAATTCCCAAACGTTTATTGAGTGTTGTTAAAAGAAAAGGTGATGTAACACAGTGGTGAACATGCCCTTTCCCAACTACTTTGGCACGTGTTAATTAATATTTGCAAAAAGAAATACATTTTCTGAGTTTGAACATCAAACATTTTGTCTTTGTAGTGCATTCAACTGAATATGGTTTGAAAAAGATTTGCAAATCATTGTATTCCGTTTATATTTACATCTAACACAATTTCCCAACTCAAATGGAAACGGGGTTTGTATATATATATATATATATATATGTATATATATATATATATATATATTTACCAATGAGTTCTAAAATGGCAAAAATGGATAGTACATTGGTGCCCAAGAGGAGTACATACATTCCTGACGTGTGTATAGTTCCTGTTGTAAAAACCACGGTGACTGTATTTAACAGGTGTTCCTCCATGGTCCTTCATGTTCCAGTGTCCTTAATGTTGTTTGTGTTTGTGTCCAGCCTGTGGAAAGTGATGAAGACTCTCCTCTGGTGACTTTGTCATACGCCCTGTCGGTCCTGGGGAGAAGATCGCTGGGCACGGCCTCCCACAACATGTCCAACAGGTATTGTACCTCTAGTTCCCTTCCTCCGTAGGAACGTACAGTCCCATGATGTTGGGGATATTGCTGAAACGACAGGTATTGTACCTCTAGTTCCCTTCCTCCGTAGGAAAGTACAGTCCCTTGATGTTGGGGATATTGCTGAAACGACAGGTATTGTACCTCTAGTTCCCTTCCTCCGTAGGAACGTACAGTCCCTTGATGTTGGGGATATTGCTGAAACGACAGGTATTGTACCTCTAGTTCCCTTCCTCCGTAGGAACGTACAGTCCCATGATGTTAGGGATATTGCTAAAACAACAGGTATTGTACCTCTAGTTCCCTTCCTCCGTAGGAACGTACAGTCCCTTGATGTTGGGGATATTGCTGAAACGACAGGTATTGTACCTCTAGTTCCCTTCCTCTGTAGGGACGTACAGTCCCATAATGTTGGGGATATTGCTGAAACGACAGGTATTGTACCTGTAGTTCCCTTCCTCCGTAGGAACGTACAGTCCCTTGATGTTGGGGATATTGCTGAAACGACAGGTATTGTACCACTAGTTCCCTTCCTCCGTAGGAACGTACAGTCCCTTGATGTTGGGGATATTGCTGAAACGACAGGTATTGTACCTCTAGTTCCCTTCCTCCGTAGGAACGTACAGTCCCTTGATGTTGGGGATATTGCTGAAACGACAGGTATTGTACCTCTAGTTCCCTTCCTCCGTAGGAACGTACAGTCCCTTGATGTTGGGGATATTGCTGAAACGACAGGTATTGTACCTCTAGTTCCCTTCCTCCGTAGGAACGTACAGTCCCTTGATGTTGGGGATATTGCTGAAACGACAGGTATTGTACCTCTAGTTCCCTTCCTCCGTAGGAACGTACAGTCCCATGATGTTGGGGATATTGCTGAAACGACAGGTATTGTACCTCTAGTTCCCTTCCTCCGTAGGAACGTACAGTCCCATGATGTTGGGGATATTGCTGAAACGACAGGTATTGTACCTCTAGTTCCCTTCCTCCGTAGGAACGTACAGTCCCATGATGTTGGGGATATTGCTGAAACGACAGGTATTGTACCTCTAGTTCCCTTCCTCCGTAGGAACGTACAGTCCCTTGATGTTGGGGATATTGCTGAAACGACAGGTATTGTACCTCTAGTTCCCTTCCTCCGTAGGAACGTACAGTCCCATGATGTTGGGGATATTGCTGAAACGACAGGTATTGTACCTATAGTTCCCTTCCTCCGTAGGAACGTACAGTCCCTTGATGTTGGGGATATTGCTGAAACGACAGGTATTGTACCTCTAGTTCCCTTCCTCCGTAGGAACGTACAGTCCCTTGATGTTGGGGATATTGCTGAAACGACAGGTATTGTACCTCTAGTTCCCTTCCGCCGTAGGAACGTACAGTCCCTTGATGTTGGGGATATTGCTGAAACGACAGGTATTGTACCTCTAGTTCCCTTCCTCCGTAGGGACGTACAGTCCCATGATGTTGGGGATATTGCTGAAACGACAGGTATTGTACCTCTAGTTCCCTTCCTCCGTAGGAACGTACAGTCCCTTGATGTTGGGGATATTGCTGAAACGACAGGTATTGTACCTCCAGTTCCCTTCCTCCGTAGGAACGTACAGTCCCATGATGCTGGGGGTATTGCTGAAACGACAGGTGTTGTACTACTAGTTCCCTTCCTCCGTTGGGACGTACAGTCCCATGATGTTGGGGATATTGCTGAAACGACAGGTATTGTACCTCTAGTTCCCTTCCTCTGTAGGAACGTACAGTCCCATGATGTTGGGGATATTGCTGAAACGACAGGTATTGTACCACTAGTTCCCTTCCTCCGTAGGAACGTACAGTCCCATGATGTTGGGATATTGCTGAAACGACAGGTATTGTACCTCTAGTTCCCTTCCTCCGTAGGAACGTACAGTCCCATGATGTTGGGGATATTGCTGAAACGACAGGTATTGTACCTCTAGTTCCCTTCCTCCGTAGGAACGTACAGTCCCATGATGTTGGGGATATTGCTGAAACGACAGGTATTGTACCTCTAGTTCCCTTCCTCCGTTGGGACGTACAGTCCCATGATGTTGGGGATATTGCTAAAACAACAGGTATTGTACCTCTAGTTCCCTTCCTCCGTAGGAACATACAGTCCCCGGATGTTGGGGATATTGCTGAAACGACAGGTATTGTACCTCCAGTTCCCTTCCTCCGTAGGAACGTACAGTCCCATGATGCTGGGGGTATTGCTGAAACGACAGGTATTGTACCTCTAGTTCCCTTCCTCCGTTGGGACGTACAGTCCCATGATGTTGGGGATATTGCTAAAACAACAGGTATTGTACCTCTAGTTCCCTTCCTCCGTAGGAACATACAGTCCCCGGATGTTGGGGATATTGCTGAAACGACAGGTATTGTACCTCCAGTTCCCTTCCTCCGTAGGAACGTACAGTCCCATGATGCTGGGGATATTGCTGAAACGACAGGTATTGTACCTCTAGTTCCCTTCCTCCGTAGGAACGTACAGTCCCATGATGTTGGGGATATTGCTGAAACGACAGGTATTGTACCTCCAGTTCCCTTCCTCCGTAGGAACGTACAGTCCCATGATGCTGGGGGTATTGCTGAAACGACAGGTATTGTACCTCTAGTTCCCTTCCTCCGTAGGAACGTACAGTCCCTTGATGTTGGGGAGATTGCTGAAACAACAGGTATTGTACCACTCGTTCCCCTCCTCCGTAGGAACGTACAGTCCCTTGATGTTGGGGATATTGCTGAAACGACATGTATTGTACCTCTAGTTCTCTTCCTCTGTAGGAACTTACAGTCCCATGATGTTGGGGATATTGCTGAAACGACAGGTATTGCACCTCTAGTTCCCTTCCTCTGTAGGAACATACAGTCCCATGATGTTGGGGAGATTGCTGAAACGACAGGTATTGTACCACTAGTTCCCTTCCTCCGTAGGAACGTACAGTCCCATGATGTTGGGGATATTGCTGAAACGACAGGTATTGTACCTCTAGTTCCCTTCCTCCGTAGGAACGTACAGTCCCATGATGTTGGGGATATTGCTGAAACGACAGGTATTGTACCTCTAGTTCCCTTCCTCCGTAGGAACGTACAGTCCCATGATGTTGGGGATATTGCTGAAACGACAGGTATTGTACCACTAGTTCCCTTTCTCCGTAGGAACGTACAGTCCCATGATGTTGGGGATATTGCTGAAACGACAGGTATTGTACCTCTAGTTCCCTTCCTCCGTAGGAACGTACAGTCCCATGATGTTGGGGATATTGCTGAAACGACAGGTATTGTACCTCTAGTTCCCTTCCTCCGTAGGAACGTACAGTCCCATGATGTTGGGGATATTGCTGAAACGACAGGTATTGTACCTCTAGTTCCCTTCCTCCGTAGGGAGGCAGGGTGCAGGTAAAAAGGTATGTCATGCTTAAACCAAAAATTAACAAAAGATAAAGGTAATGGCTATGCAAAACGAAAGTAAAACTGAACTGGCTACAAAGTAAACAGAAACAGAATGCTGGACGACTGCAAAAACTTACAGCGTCCACAAAGTACATCCTTTCAAAGTACAATCAACAATGTCCATGTAAATAGTCTTGCTTGCAAACACAAACCAGGTGTGTAGAATAGCGTTCAAAGGAAGACACGAAACTGCTACAGGGAAACACCAACAAAACAGGAAGGGCCACCAAAATAACAGAGCAAGACAAGAACTAAAACACCACACACAGGAAAACACCAACAAACTCAAAATAAGGCACGATGACCTGATGGAGTTTAATTTTTTAACGTTTTCTGCTGGTGGTGCGCCATCGGATTTTTCTATTAGAAAAATGTGCCTTGCCTCAAAAAAGGTAGAAAAACACTGGATTAAAGGCCTACTGAAAGCCACTACCAGCGACCACGCAGTCTGATAGTTTATACATCAATGATGAAATATTAACATTGCAACACATGCCAATACGGCCGTTTTAATTTACAAAATTACAATTTTAAATTTCCCGCTGAGTTTCTTTTTGAAAACATCGAGGAATGATGACGCGTGCGTGTGACGTCTCGGGTTGGAGGGGACATATTAGCGCAGCACCACTTTCGGCTAGAAGTCGTTTCTTTTCATCGCGCAATTACACAGTATTCTGGACATCTGTGTTGCTGAATCTTTTGCAATTTGTTCAATTAATAATGGAGAAGTCTAAGTAAAAAGATGGAGGTGGGAAGCTTCAGCCTTTAGCCACACAAACACACGGTGTTTCCTTGTTTAAAATTCTGGGAGGTGAAGCTTTACTATGGAACAGAGCGGTCAAGCGAACATGGATCCCAAACACATGTCAACCGGCAGGTTTCGGTGAGAAAATTGTGGTAATAAGTCGGCTCTTACCATAGACATGAGCGGAGAGCTTGCGTCGTTCCTCGTGCACCTGTCAAAGAGGCAGCTGCGGACTCTCTTGCCTCCTCCGACCGACCGCTCCTGAACGTGGGACGCTTCCACTGTGGAGGAGGGGTATAAAAAAAAAAAAACTCCCCCCGGCCCCAACGTCTGCCTTCACTTCGCCTCGTCGAGAAACTTGCCTTCCCTCAGAGACACTGTCGGTCACCACACCCGACTTTCAGGTACCATATAATCTCACTAAAACACTAGTAACACAATAAGCAGATAAGTGAAGTGAAGTGAATTATATTTATATAGCGCTTTTCTCTAGTGACTCAAAGCGCTTTACATAGTGACACCCAATATCTAAGTTACATTTAAACCAGTGTGGGTGGCACTGGGAGCAGGTGGGTAAAGTGTCTTGCCCAAGGACACAACGGCAGTGACTAGGATGGCGGGAGCGGGAATCGAACCTGCAACCCTCAAGTTGCTGACACGGCCGCTGTACCAACTGAGCTAGATTTTCCAGAATGATCCTAGTAAATGTGTCTAATAACATCTGAATTGCTCTCACTGCCCTCGCCTTTTTTTTTTTTTCTAGTCCTTCACTCTCATTATCCTCATCCACGAATCTTTCATCCTCGCTCAAATTAATGGGGTAATTGTCGTTTTCTCGGTCCGAAAAGCTCTCGCTGCTGGTGGCCATGATTGTAAACAATGTTCAGAGTTGAGGAGCTCCACAACCCGTGACATCACGCGCACATCGTCTGCTACTTCCGGTACAGGCAAGGCTTTTTTATCAGCGACCAAAAGTTGCGAACTTTATCGTCGATGTTCTCTACTAAATCCTTTCAGCAAAAATATGGCAATATCGCGAAATGATCAAGTATGACACAGAATGGACCTGCTATCCCCGTTTGAATAAGAAACTCTCATTTCAGTAGGCCTTTTATCCATCCATGCAGTTGGACAGCATCACCACAAGGGGGCCTCCTCAGACCAGGCCTGAAAGGTATTCCCTGGAGTGTTCCTAACACCAGCATCTTTTCTTCATCCAAGCTTGGAGTCCTTCCTGTACGGTTTCAACACGCTGTTCAAAGGTGACTTCCGCATCGCCACCAAAGACGAGTGGGTGTTTGCTGATCTGGACCTCCTGCAGAGGGTGGTGGCTCCTGCCGTCAGAATGAGCCTGAAGCTGCACCAGGTAAGTCCCCTTCTCCCGTCCTCTGGACTTGTCCCCCTTGCGCAAAGACAGTCCACCTGTCCGGGGGTTGAGTCAGGCCTCTGCCTTCTTCAAGGACCACTTCACTTGTCTGGAGGAGACGGAGGAGGCGGCCGTCTTGTACGAGACCATCACCAACTACCGCAGCAGCCTGGTCATTTGCCACGAGAGCGACCCGGCCTGGCGCAAGGCGGTGCTGTCCAGCCGCGACACTCTGCTGACCCTGCGACACATGGTGGACGACGGCACGGACGAGTACAAGATCATCATGCTGTACAAGCGCCACCTCAGCTTCAAGGTCATCAAGGTAAGCAAGTCGTCCAGTCTTGGGAGGTTTAGCCCGGGGATGTTCCAAGTACTCCACCCTTTACTTCCGCAGATTAACAAGGAATGCATACGAGGACTGTGGGCGGGCCAGCAACAAGAGCTGGTCTTCCTACGCAACCGCAACCCGGAGCGAGGAAGCATCCAGAACTCCAAGCAGGCTCTGAGGAACATGGTCAACTCCTCCTGCGACCAGCCGCTGGGCTACCCCATGTACGTGGGCGCCGGGACCTCGGTCCGGGTTTTGACGTCTAACACTTGCCTACCTCCCGGCCAGGTACGTGTCGCCGCTGACAACGTCGTACGCGGGGACGCACCGGACGCTCCGCAGCATCGGGGGAGGGGCTTCAAGCTTGGACGCCATTCGTTCGTGGCTGTGCTCCAAATGGCTGAGGTACACCTCAATGACTTTCTGCTATTTCACCTTCGTAAAAGCCCACACCTGGACGTCACATGATCACAACATACAAACCCCGTTTCCATATGAGTTGGGAAATTGTGTTAGATGTAAATATAAACAGAATACAATGATTTGCAAATCATTTTCAACCCATATAAACACCACATATTTGATGTTCAAACTCCTAAACTTTTTTTTTGTTGCAAATAATAATTAACTTGGAATTTCATGGTTAGAGGGGGGGGGGGGGGTTGCCCACATCTGAGGTCCTCTCCAAGGTTTCTCATAGTCAGCATTGTCACTGGCATCCCACTGGATGTGAATTCTCCCTGCCCACTGGGTGTGAGTTTTCCCCACCCTTTTGTGGGTTCTTCCGAGGATGTCGTAGTCGTAATGATTTGTGCGGTCCTTTGAGACATTTGTGATTTGGGGCTATATAAATAAACATTGATTGATTGATGGCTGCAACACGTGCCAAGGTAGTTGGGAAAGGGCATGTTCACCACTGTGTTACATCACCTTTTCTTTTAGCAACACTCAGTAAACGTTTGGGAACTGAGGAAAGTAATTGTTGAAGCTTTGAAACTGGAATTCTTTCCCATTCTCGTTTTATGTAGCGCTTCAATCGTTCAACAGTCCGGGGTCTACGTTGTCGTATTTTACACCCATGTGGTGATATCCTTTAGAGATTGATGTCGGTTTTTGATACAGTGCCGTCTGAGGAATTGAAGGTCACGGTCATTCAATTTTGGTTTCTGGCCATGCCGCTTACGTGGAGTGATTTCTCCAGATTCTCTGAACCTTTTGATGATATTATGAGCGTAGATGTTGAAATCCCTAAATTTCTTGCAATTGCCCTTTGAGAAACGTTGTTCTTAAACTGTTTGACTATTTACTCACGCTGTTGTGGACAAAGGGGTGTACCTCGCCCCATCCTTTCTTATGAAAGACTGAGCATTTTTGGGGAAGCTGTTTTTATACCCAATCATGGCACCCACCTGTTCCCAATTAGCCTGCACACCTGTGGGATGTTCCAAATAAGTGTAAGTGAGCATTCCTCAACTTTATCAGTATTTACTGCCACCTTTCCCAACTTCTTTGTCACATGTTGCTGGCATCAAATTCTAAAGTTGATTATTTGCACAAAAAAATATATATATTTATCAGTTTGAACATCAAATATGATGTTTTACGCCCATGTGGTGATATCCTTTAGAGATTGATGTCGGTTTTTGATACAGTACCGTCTGAGGAATTGAAGGTCACGTTCATTCAATTTTGGTTTCCGGCCATGCCGCTTACGTGGAGTGATTTCTCCAGATTCTCTGAACCTTTTGATGATATTATGAGCGTAAATGTTGAAATCCCTAAATTTCTTGCAATTGCACTTTGAGAAATGTTGTTCTTAAACTGTTTGACTATTTGCTCACACAGTTGTGGACAAAGGGGTGTACCTCGCCCCATCCTTTCTTGTGAAAGACTGAGCATTTTTTGGGAAGCTGTTTTTATACCCAATCATGGCACCCACCTGTTCCCAATTAGCCTGCACACCTGTGGGATGTTCCAAATAAGTGTAAGTGAGCATTCCTCAACTTTATCAGTATTTACTGCCACCTTTCCCAACTTCTTTGTCACATGTTGCTGGCATCAAATTCTAAAGTTGATTATTTGCACAAAAAAATATATATATTTATCAGTTTGAACATCAAATATGATGTTTTACGCCCATGTGGTGATATCCTTTAGAGATTGATGTCGGTTTTTGTTACAGTGCCGTCCGAGGAATTGAAGGTCACGGTCATTCAATTTTGGTTTCCGGCCATGCCGCTTACGTGGAGTTATTTCTCCAGATTCTCTGAACCTTTTGATGATATTATGGAGCGTAGATGTTGAAATCCCTACATTTCTTGCAATTGCACTTTGAGAAATGTTGTTCTTAAACTGTTTGACTATTTGCTCACGCAGTTGTGGACAAAGGGGTGTACCTCGCCCCATCCTTTCTTGTGAAAGACTGAGCATTTTTTGGGAAGCTGTTTTTATACCCAATCATGGCACCCACCTGTTCCCAATTAGCCTGCACTCCTGTGGGATGTTCCCAATAAGTGTTAAATGAGCATCCCTCAACTTTATCAGTATATATTGCCACCTTTCCCAACTTCTTTGTCACGTGTTGCTGGCATCAAATTCTAAAGTTGATTAACTTGCACTTACAGATGTAGCGACCAACTGTAGTTACTGACAGTGGTTTTATGATGTGTTCCTGAGCCCACGTGGTGATATCCTTTACAAAGTAATGTCGGTTTTTGAAGCAATGCCGCCTGAGGGATCAAAGGTCCGTAATATCATCGCTTACGTGCAGTGATTTCTCCAGATTCTTTGAACCTTTTGATGATTTTACGGACCGTAGATGGTAAAATCCTTAAATTCCTTGCAATAGCTCGTTGAGAAAAGTTGTTCTAAAACTGTTCGACAATTTGCTGACAAATTGGTGACCCTCACCCCATCCTAGTTTGTGAATTACTTAGCATTTCATGGAAGCTGCTTTTATACCCAATCATGGCACCCACCTGTTCCCAATTAGCCTGCACACCTGTGGGATGTTCCAAATAAGTGTTTGATGAGCATCCCTCAACTTTATCAGTATTTATTGCCACCTTTCCCAACTTCTTTGTCACGTGTTGCTGGCATCAAATTCTAAAATTAATGAATATTTGCAACAAAAATTTTTTTTTTGATCAGTTTGAACTTAAAATATGTTGTCTTTGTAGCATATTCAACTGAATATGGGTTGAAAAGGATTTGCAAATCATTGTATTCCGTTTATATTTACATCCAACACAATTTCCCGACTCATATGGAAACGGGGTTTGTACTGTAATTGTAGTTGTGCTTAGCAAAATACGCACACTATATTGTATTTTATCCACAACAGCAACTTTTATGATGGATAGTGAAGACACTTTGAAGGTGTCATCATTGTACCTGCAAAGATCTTCTCTCAGTTCACTGACTTAGTTCTCAGCTGTCAGGCTCCACACAAGAAGGTTGGCAAGTGGGAAATATGCACATCATGTGTGACCTCACAACATTCTCAGTACATGTACACAAAAGACATGGCTACTCAGCAAACTGAGCTGCAATCCACTTTGTTTGCTAAAAGATCTCATCTTTCTGACGTAGCTCATCACCTTTGACTCAGCAACTTAAGGCAGAGGAGATGATTACGTACCAACAACTTAAAGGCCTACTGAAATGAGATTTTCTTATTTAAACGGGGATAGCAGCTCCATTCTATGTGTCATACTTGATCATTTCGCCATAATGCCATATTTTTGCTGAAAGGATTTAGTAGAGAACATCGACGATAAAGTTTGCAACTTTTGGTGCTGATAAAAAAGCCTTGCCTGTACCGGAAGTAGCAGACGATGTGCGCGTGATGTCACGTGTTGTAGGGCTCCTCACATTGTTTATAATCATGGCCAGCAGTAGCTAGAGCTATTCGGACCGAGAAAGCGACAATTTCCCCATTAATTTGAGTGAGGATGAAAGATTCGTGGATGAGGACGTTTAGAGTGAAGTACTAGGGAAAAAAAAAAGGCGACGTTTCAGGTGTAATTAGACACATTTACTAGGATAATTCTGGAAAATCCCTTTATCTGTTTATTGTTTTAATAGTGTTTTAGTGAGATTGTAAAGTCATACCTGAAAGTCGGAGGGCTGCGGTGAACGCCATTGTCTCTCCGAGAAGCCAATGGAGGAGCCGAGATCACAGCAGCCTTTTTTGACAGCTGCAGGAGGAGGTCGCATAATCCGCTCAAGTCTTCGGTAAGAGCCGACTTAATACCACCATTTTCCCATCCAAAAACTTGCTGGTTGGCGTAGAGCAGGGGTGTCGAACTCAAATACAGAGTGGGCCCAAATTTGAAACTGAACAAAGCCGCAGGCCGAGGTTGAACAAATTAACCTTTTAGTCGGGACCCAGACAAGTTTTGCATTGAATATTGAACAAGCGGGACTTATATAACTTTATAGTGACATGCAAAATCGAGTTTCAAATAATACTAATAATTTAAAAATAGCAATGGCATATCAAATCAAATTTAAATAGACATTGAATGTCTCTTTTGTATTTGCAGTATTTGCAGCCTTCTCAGGTAAATATCAAAATAAACTTTTCCCACAGGCTAATAATACATTTTTATATTGTAGCGTCCAGGAAGAGTTAGTACCGCAAGGGGGTTCTGTGTATTTGTTTTGTTGTGTTTATGTTGTGTTACAGTGCGGATGTTCTCCCGAAATTTGCTTGTCATTCTCGTTTAGTGTTGGTTCACAGTGTGGCGCATATTTGTAACAGTCTCAAAGTTGACCAAAATTGCATTGCAAAAGCGGACGTGACGAAAAGTTTTAGAGGACGCTTGAGGCAGTGCCTTTAAGGCACGTACCCAATATTATTGTCCAGGTGGGCATCGGGAGAAGTTTGGGAGAATGGTTGCCCCCTGTGATTTTTGTGAGGGGCACTGAAATTTGGGAGTCTCCTTGGAAAATAGCAAGTTTGAGTATTAGCGGTGAATGCGGTGTTACAGCGACACCGGCGCTGTATAATACCGGCGGGCCAGAATTTGACACCCATGGCGTAGAGAAACATGTTTGCTTGACCGCTCTGTGTTAAAGCTTCACAACAAAGACATACAGGCTGTGTTTCGGTGCTAAAGGCAGCTGCAATTCACCGCTTTCCCTCCAACAGCATTCTTCTTTGACGTCTCCATTATTAATTGAACAAATTGCAAAAGATTCAGCAACACAGATGTCCGAATTACTGTGTAATTATGCGATGAAAAGAGACGACTTTTAGCCGTAAGTGGTGCTGGGCTAATATGTCCGCTCCAACCCGAGACGTCACAAACACGCGTCATCATTCCGCGATGTTTTCAACAACAAACTCAGCGGGAAATTTAAAATTGTAATTTAGTCAACTAAAAAGGCCGTATTGGCATGTGTTGCAATGTTAATATTTCATCATTGATATATAAACTATCAGACTGCGTGGTCGCTAGTAGTCGCTTTCAGTAGGCCTTTCAGGAGGGATGATTATGTACAACAAAACATTAGCATAACTAGCATGACAGCTGCTGTTAGAAAAGTGTCAGTCATTGCCTAAATGACTACAAACATGATGCAAGGCTGAGTAAGACAAGATTATTTAGATAAACTACTTATTGATGTTGTACTTACTCCAAGAAGACATTTCTACTAACTGATGATGTTCTTTTGTCATTTTTGTTGACCCTTTGAACTTTCTCCCGCCATTTTACTTCCTTCCCCTGCAAAGACCTCATAGGTGTCCACAGCGATGCCTGAGTTAAAAAACAACAACAACAAAAAGGCCCTTTATTGTAAAACTGTTTTATTTGGACCCTAAAAAGTAGAATGGCTAAATAGTGTTCTTTATTTAGGACACATTGAACATCATATTGGATGTAAAACAGTGCAAGGAAAGAGAAAAGGTGACATGATGTACATGAAGTGCAAGGAAAGAGAGAAGGTGACATGATGTACATGAAGTGCAAGGAAAGAGAGAATGTGACATGATGTACATGAAGTGCAAGGAAAGAGAGAAGGTGACATGATGGACATAAAGTGCAAGGAAAGAGAGAATGTGACATGATGTACATGAAGTGCAAGGAAAGAGAGAAGGTGACATGATGGACATAAAGTGCAAGGAAAGGGAGAAGGTGACATGATGTACATGAAGTGCAAGGAAAGAGAGAAGGTGACATGATGTACATGAAGTGCAAGGAAAGAGAGAAGGTGACATGATGTACATGAAGTGCAAGGAAAGAGAGAAGGTGACATGATGTACATGAAGTGCAAGGAAAGAGAGAAGGTGACATGATGTACATGAAGTGCAAGGAAAGAGAGAAGGTGACATGATGGACATAAAGTGCAAGGAAAGAGAGAAGGTGACATGATGTACATGAAGTGCAAGGAAAGAGAGAATGTGACATGATGTACATGAAGTGCAAGGAAAGAGAGAAGGTGACATGATGTACATGAAGTGCAAAGAAAGAGAGAAGGTGACCTGATGTACATGAAGTGCAAGGAAAGAGAGAAGGTGACATGATGTACATGAAGTGCAAGGAAAGAGAGAAGGTGACATGATGTACATGAAGTGCAAGGAAAGAAAGAAGGTGACATGATGTACATGAAGTGCAAGGAAAGAGAGAAGGTGACATGATGTACATGAAGTGCAAGGAAAGAGAGAAGGTGACATGATGTACATGAAGTGCAAGGAAAGAGAGAAGGTGACATGATGTACATGAAGTGCAAAGAAAGAGAGAAGGTGACATGATGTACATAAAGTGCAAGGAAAGAGAGAAGGTGACATGATGTACATGAAGTGCAAGGAAAGAGAGGTGACATGATGTACATGAAGTGCAAGGAAAGAGAGAAGGTGACATGATGTACATGAAGTGCAAGGAAAGAGAGAATGTGACATGATGTACATGAAGTGCAAGGAAAGAGAGAAGGTGACATGATGTACATGAAGTGCAAGGAAAGAGAGAAGGTGACATGATGTACATGAAGTGCAAGGAAAGAGAGAAGGTGACATGATGTACATGAAGTGCAAGGAAAGAGAGGTGACATGATGTACATGAAGTGCAAGGAAAGAGAGAAGGTGACATGATGTACATGAAGTGCAAGGAAAGAGAGAAGGTGACATGATGTACATGCATGGCAGGGTGCGCAAGGACAACATGACCAGCTGCAACAACATTGAGGACGGTGAGTGCGCCACGGGTGCTTCATCCTCTCTGAGTCACAACCGCCCGTCCTCCGTCACCTCCAACACTTTGAGTCTGCACCAGCACAGGAGCCGCAACACCCGCACTCACCGCCACCACACCTCAGGTACACCACCCACCGCACCTCAGGTACACCACCCACCACACCTCAGGTACACCACCCACCACACCTCAGGTGCACCACCCACCACACCTCAGGTACACCACCCACCACACCTCAGGTGCACCACCCACCACACCTCAGGTACACCACCCACCACACCTCAGGTACACCACCCACCACACCTCAGGTACACAATCACCCACCACACCTCAGGTACACAATCACACACACCTCAGGTACACCACCCACCGCTGGTGTGTAATAGTGTACTTTGTGTGTGATTGTGTACTGTGTGTGTGTGATTATGTACTGTGTGATTGTGTGTGATTGTGTGCTGTGTGTGTGCGTGTGTGATTATGTACTGTGTGGCTGTGTGTGTGTGATTATGTACTGTGTGATTTGTGTGTGTGTGTGATTATGTACTGTGGGGTTGTGTGTGTGTGTGATTATGTACTGTGGGGTTGTGTGTGTGATTATGTACTGTGTGATTGTGTGCTGTGTGTGTGCGTGTGTGATTATGTACTGTGTGGTTGTGTGTGTGTGATTATGTACTGTGTGATTTGTGTGTGTGTGTGTGTGTGTGATTATGTACTGTTGGGTTGTGTGTGTGATTATGTACTGTGGGGTTGTGTGTGTGTGTGATTGTGTACTGTGTGTGTGTGATTATGTACTGTATGATTGTGTGCTGTGTGTGATTATGTACTGTGTGGTTGTGTGTGTGTGATTATGTACTGTGGGGTTGTGTGTGTGTGATTATGTACTGTGTAATTTGTGTGTGTGTGATTGTGTACTGTGTGATTATGTACTGTTTGATCGTGTGTGTGCATGTGTGTGTACTGTGAGTGTGATTGTGTACTGTGTGTGTGTGTGTGTGATTATGTACTGTGTGATTGTGTGTGTTGTAATGGCTGTGTGTGTGTACTGTGTGTGTGATTGTGTACTGTGTGTGTGATTGTGTACTATGTGTGTGTGATTATGTACTGTGTGATTGTGTGTGTGTGTGTAATGTGTGTGTGATTGTGTACTGTGTGATTGGGTGTGTGTGCATGTGCACGTGTGTGTACTGTGAGTGTGATTGTGTACTGTGTGTGTGTGATTATGTACTGTGTGATTGTGTGTGTTGTAATGGCTGTGTGTGTGTACTGTGTGTGTGATTGTGTACTGTGTGATTGTGTGTGTGTACTGTGTGTGTGATTGTGTACTGTGTGATTGTGTGTGTGTACTGTGTGTGATTGTGTACTGTGTGTGTGTGATTATGTACTGTGGGATTGTGTGTGATTGTGTACTGTGTGATTGTGTGTACTGTGTGTGATTGTGTACTGTGTGATTGTGTGTGTGTGCAGGCAGGAGAGAGTACCGCAGCAGGTCAGTGCAGCCACAGAGTCAGCGGGCGCCCAACAGCAGCCAATCAGGAGCCATCTTGGACTCAGCGTCCAATCACGGCCTGATCCAACGTCTGTCCAACAGCCAGCTGTCCTTCAACACATCCATCGCATCCATCTTCTCCCAGGTGGACAACACACCTTCTCTTACACTGTTGGATGATAACAACAGGTTGTGTTACTGTGTTGGATGATAACAGGTTGTGTTACAGTGTTGGATGATAACAACAGGTTTTGTTACAGTGTTGGATGATAACAGGTTGTGTTACAGTGTTGGATGATAACAGGATGTGTCACAGTGTTGGATGATAAAAACAGGTTGTGTTACAGTGTTGGATGATAACAACAGGTTGTGTTACAGTGTTGGATGATAACAGGTTGTGTTACAGTGTTGGATGATAACAACAGGATGTGTCACAGTGTTGGATGATAAAAACAGGTTGTGTTACAGTGTTGGATGATAACAGGTTGTGTTACAGTGTTGGATGATAACAACAGGATGTGTCACAGTGTTGGATGATAACAGGTTGTGTTACAGTGTTGGATGATAACAACGGGATGTGTTACAGTGTTGGATGATAAAAACAGGTTGTGTTACAGTGTTGGATGATAACAACGGGATGTGTTACAGTGTTGGATGATAAAAACAGGTTGTGTTACAGTGTTGGATGATAACAGGTTGTGTTACAGTGTTGGATGATAACAACAGGATGTGTCACAGTGTTGGATGATAAAAACAGGTTGTGTTACAGTGTTGGATGATAACAAAAGGTTGTGTTACAGTGTTGGATGATAACAGGTTGTGTTACAGTGTTGGATGATAACAGGTTGTGTTACAGTGTTGGATGATAACAACAGGATGTGTCACAGTGTTGGATGATAACAGGTTGTGTTACAGTGTTGGATGATAACAACAGGATGTGTTACAGTGTTGGATGATAAAAACAGGTTGTGTTACAGTGTTGGATGATAACAGGTTGTGTTACAGTGTTGGATGATAACAACAGGATGTGTCACAGTGTTGGATGATAAAAACAGGTTGTGTTACAGTGTTGGATGATAACAACAGGATGTGTCACAGTGTTGGATGATAAAAACAGGTTGTGTTACAGTGTTGGATGATAACAGGTTGTGTTACAGTGTTGGATGATAACAACAGGATGTGTCACAGTGTTGGATGATAACAGGTTGTGTTACAGTGTTGGATGATAACAACAGGATGTGTTACAGTGTTGGATGATAAAAACAGGTTGTGTTACAGTGTTGGATGATAACAGGTTGTGTTACAGTGTTGGATGATAACAACAGGATGTGTCACAGTGTTGGATGATAAAAACAGGTTGTGTTACAGTGTTGGATGATAACAACAGGTTGTGTTACAGTGTTGGATGATAACAGGTTGTGTTACAGTGTTGGATGATAACAACAGGATGTGTCACAGTGTTGGATGATAACAACAGGTTGTGTTACAGTGTTGGATGATAACAACATGTTGTGTTACAGTGTTGGATGATAACAGGTTGTGTTACAGTGTTGGATGATAACAACAGGATGTGTTACAGTGTTGGATGATAAAAACAGGTTGTGTTACAGTGTTGGATGATAACAGGTTGTGTTACAGTGTTGGATGATAACAACAGGATGTGTTACAGTGTTGGATGATAACAACAGGTTGTGTTACAGTGTTGGATGATAACAACAGGATGTGTTACAGTATTGGATGATAACAACAGGATGTGTTACAGTGTTGGATGATAACAACAGGTTGTGTTACAGTGTTGGATGATAACAGGTTGTGTTACAGTGTTGGATGATAACAACAGGTTGTGTTACAGTGTTGGATGATAACAACAGGTTGTGTTACAGTGTTGGATGATAACAACAGGTTGTGTTACAGTGTTGGATGATAACAGGTTGTGTTACAGTGTTGGATGATAAAAACAGGTTGTGTTACAGTGTTGGATGATAACAGGTTGTGTTACAGTGTTGGATGATAACAACAGGATGTGTTACAGTGTTGGATGATAACAACAGGTTGTGTTACAGTGTTGGATGATAACAACAGGATGTGTTACAGTATTGGATGATAACAACAGGATGTGTTACAGTGTTGGATGATAACAACAGGTTGTGTTACAGTGTTGGATGATAACAACAGGTTGTGTTACAGTGTTGGATGATAACAACAGGTTGTGTTACAGTGTTGGATGATAACAGGTTGTGTTACAGTGTTGGATGATAACAACAGGATGTGTTACAGCGTTGGATGATAAAAACAGGTTGTGTTACAGTGTTGGATGATAACAGGTTGTGTTACAGTGTTGGATGATAACAACAGGATGTGTTACAGTGTTGGATGATAACAACAGGTTGTGTTACAGTGTTGGATGATAACAACAGGATGTGTTACAGTATTGGATGATAACAACAGGATGTGTTACAGTGTTTGATGATAACAACAGGTTGTGTTACAGTGTTGGATGATAACAGGTTGTGTTACAGTGTTGGATGATAACAACAGGTTGTGTTACAGTGTTGGATGATAACAACAGGTTGTGTTACAGTGTTGGATGATAACAACAGGTTGTGTTACAGTGTTGGATGATAACAACAGGTTGTGTTACAGTGTTGGATGATAACAGGTTGTGTTACAGTGTTGGATGATAACAGGTTGTGTTACAGTGTTGGATGATAAAAACAGGTTGTGTTACAGTGTTGGATGATAACAGGTTGTGTTACAGTGTTGGATGATAACAACAGGATGTGTCACAGTGTTGGATGATAACAACAGGTTGTGTTACAGTATTAGATGATAATATCAGGTTGTGTTACAGTGTTGGATGATAACAACAGGTTGTGTTACAGTGTTGGATGATAACAACAGGATGTGTTACATTGTTGGATGATAACAACAGGATGTGTTACAGTATTGGATGATAACAACAGGATCTGTTACAGTGTTGGATGATAACAACAGGTTGTGTTACAGTGTTGGATGATAACAGGTTGTGTTACAGTGTTGGATGATAACAACAGGTTGTGTTACAGTGTTGGATGATAACAGGTTGTGTTACAGTGTTGGATGATAACAGCAGGTTGTGTTACAGTGTTGGATGATAACAGGTTGTGTTAGTGTTGGATGATAACAACAGGTTGTGTTACAGTGTTGGATGATAACAACAGCTTGTGTTACAGTGTTGGATGATAACAACAGCTTGTGTTACAGTGTTGGATGATAACAACAGGCTGTGTTACAGTGTTGGATGATAACAACAGCTTGTGTTACAGTGTTGGATGATAACAACAGGTTGTGTTACAGTGTTGGATGATAACAACAGCTTGTGTTACATTGTTGGATGATAACAAAGGGGCTGTGTAACAGTGTTGGATGATAACAACAGGATGTGTCACAGTGTTGGATGATAACAACAGGTTGTGTTACAGTGTTGGATGATAACAAAGGGGCTGTGTAACAGTGTTGGATGATAACAACAGGATGTGTTACAGTGTTGGATGATAACAGGTTGTGTTACAGTGTTGGATGATAACAACAGGTTGTGTTACAGTGTTGGATGATAACAGGTTGTGTTACAGTGTTGGATGATAACAGCAGGTTGTGTTACAGTGTTGGATGATAACAGGTTGTGTTAGTGTTGGATGATAACAACAGGTTGTGTTACAGTGTTGGATGATAACAACAGCTTGTGTTACAGTGTTGGATGATAACAACAGGCTGTGTTACAGTGTTGGATGATAACAACAGCTTGTGTTACAGTGTTGGATGATAACAACAGGTTGTGTTACAGTGTTGGATGATAACAACAGCTTGTGTTACATTGTTGGATGATAACAAAGGGGCTGTGTAACAGTGTTGGATGATAACAACAGGATGTGTTACAGTATTGGATGATAACAACAGGATGTGTTACAGTGTTGGATGATAACAACAGGTTGTGTTACAGTGTTGGATGATAACAGGTTGTGTTACAGTGTTGGATGATAACAACAGGTTGTGTTACAGTGTTGGATGATAACAACAGGTTGTGTTACAGTGTTGGATGATAACAACAGGTTGTGTTACAGTGTTGGATGATAACAGGTTGTGTTACAGTGTTGGATGATAACAACAGGATGTGTTACAGTGTTGGATGATAAAAACAGGTTGTGTTACAGTGTTGGATGATAACAGGTTGTGTTACAGTGTTGGATGATAACAACAGGATGTGTCACAGTGTTGGATGATAACAACAGGTTGTGTTACAGTATTAGATGATAATATCAGGTTGTGTTACAGTGTTGGATGATAACAACAGGTTGTGTTACAGTGTTGGATGATAACAACAGGATGTGTTACAGTGTTGGATGATAACAACAGGATGTGTTACAGTATTGGATGATAACAACAGGATCTGTTACAGTGTTGGATGATAACAACAGGTTGTGTTACAGTGTTGGATGATAACAGGTTGTGTTACAGTGTTGGATGATAACAACAGGTTGTGTTACAGTGTTGGATGATAACAACAGGTTGTGTTACAGTGTTGGATGATAACAACAGGTTGTGTTACAGTGTTGGATGATAACAGCAGGTTGTGTTACAGTGTTGGATGATAACAGCAGGTTGTGTTACAGTGTTGGATGATAACAGGTTGTGTTAGTGTTGGATGATAACACCAGGTTGTGTTACAGTGTTGGATGATAACAACAGCTTGTGTTACAGTGTTGGATGATAACAACAGGCTGTGTTACAGTGTTGGATGATAACAACAGCCTGTGTTACAGTGTTGGATGATAACAACAGGTTGTGTTACAGTGTTGGATGATAACAACAGCTTGTGTTACATTGTTGGGTGATAACAAAGGGGCTGTGTAACAGTGTTGGATGATAACAACAGGATGTGTCACAGTGTTGGATGATAACAACAGGTTGTGTTACAGTGTTGGATGATAACAAAGGGGTTGTGTAACAGTGTTGGATGATAACAACAGGATGTGTTACAGTGTTGGATGATAACAAAGGGACTGTGTAACAGTGTTGGATGATAACAACAGGATGTGTTACAGTGTTGGATGATAACAAAGGGGCTGTGTAACAGTGTTGGATGATAACAACAGGATGTGTTGCAGTGTTGGATGATAACAACAGGTTGTGTTACAGTGTTGGATGATAACAAAGGGGCTGTGTAACAGTGTTGGATGATAACAACAGGATGTGTTACAGTGTTGGATGATAACAACAGGTTGTGTTACAGTGTTGGATGATAATAACAGGTTGTGTTACAGTGTTGGATGATAACAACAGGTTGTGTTACAGTATTGGATGATAACAACAGGTTGTGTTACAGTATTGGATGATAATAACAGGTTGTGTTACAGTGTTGGATGATAATAACAGGTTGTGTTACAGTGTTGGATGATAACAACAGGTTGTGTTACAGTATTGGATGATAACAACAGGTTGTGTTACAGTATTGGATGATAATAACAGGTTGTGTTACAGTGTTGGATGATAACAGGTTGTGTTACAGTGTTGGATGATAACAACAGGTTGTGTTACAGTGTTGGATGATAACAAAGGGGCTGTGTAACAGTGTTGGATGATAACAACAGGTTGTGTTACAGTGTTGGATGATAACAACAGGTTGTGTTACAGTATTGGATGATAACAACAGGTTGTGTTACAGTATTGGATGATAACAACAGGTTGTGTTACAGTGTTGGATGATAACAAAGGGGCTGTGTAACAGTGTTGGATGATAACAACAGGTTGTGTTACAGTGTTGGATGATAACAACAGGTTGTGTTACAGTGTTGGATGATAACAACAGGTTGTGTTACAGTGTTGGATGATAACAACAGCTTGTGTTACATTGTTGGATGATAACAAAGGGGCTGTGTAACAGTGTTGGATGATAACAACAGGATGTGTCACAGTGTTGGATGATAACAACAGGTTGTGTTACAGTGTTGGATGATAACAAAGGGGTTGTGTAACAGTGTTGGATGATAACAACAGGATGTGTTACAGTGTTGGATGATAACAAAGGGACTGTGTAACAGTGTTGGATGATAACAACAGGATGTGTTACAGTGTTGGATGATAACAAAGGGGCTGTGTAACAGTGTTGGATGATAACAACAGGATGTGTTGCAGTGTTGGATGATAACAACAGGTTGTGTTACAGTGTTGGATGATAACAAAGGGGCTGTGTAACAGTGTTGGATGATAACAACAGGATGTGTTACAGTGTTGGATGATAACAACAGGTTGTGTTACAGTGTTGGATGATAATAACAGGTTGTGTTACAGTGTTGGATGATAACAACAGGTTGTGTTACAGTATTGGATGATAACAACAGGTTGTGTTACAGTATTGGATGATAATAACAGGTTGTGTTACAGTGTTGGATGATAATAACAGGTTGTGTTACAGTGTTGGATGATAACAACAGGTTGTGTTACAGTATTGGATGATAACAACAGGTTGTGTTACAGTATTGGATGATAATAACAGGTTGTGTTACAGTGTTGGATGATAACAGGTTGTGTTACAGTGTTGGATGATAACAACAGGTTGTGTTACAGTGTTGGATGATAACAAAGGGGCTGTGTAACAGTGTTGGATGATAACAACAGGATGTGTTACAGTGTTGGATGATAACAACAGGTTGTGTTACAGTGTTGGATGATAATAACAGGTTGTGTTACAGTGTTGGATGATAACAACAGGTTGTGTTACAGTATTGGATGATAACAACAGGTTGTGTTACAGTATTGGATGATAATAACAGGTTGTGTTACATTGTTGGATGATAACAGGTTGTGTTACAGTATTGGATGATAATAACAGGTTGTGTTACAGTGTTGGATGATAACAACAGGTTGTGTTACAGTGTTGGATAATAACAACAGCTTGTGTTACAGTGTTGGATGATAACAACAGGTTGTGTTACAGTTTTGGATGATAACAACACCTTCTTTCAGGGTCCTCGTCAGGCAGCAGCAGGCGGGGTCACTTCTCATGTCCAGGCAGCACCACATCCTTCCAGTCAGGTAGCAAGTCAATGGGGGCCGGGAAAAACCCGCCTACTTTCTGTCTACCCTGTGTCTACCTTCTGTCTACCATGTCTCTACCTTCTGTCTACCCTGTATCTACATTCTGCCTACCATGTGTCTACTTTCTGCCTACTTGTCTACTTTCTGCCCACCCAATGTCTACTTTCTGCCTACCCTGTCTACCTTCTGCTTACCTTTCCTCCTACCTTCTGTCTACCTTCTGCTTACTTTCCTCCTACCTTCTGTCTACTTTCTGCTTACTTTCCTCCTACTTTGCCTACCCTGTGTCTTCTTTCTGCCTAACTTCTGTCTACCCTGTGTCTACCTCCTGCCTACTTTGTCTACTTTCTGTTTACCTTCTGTCTACCCTGTGTCTACATTCTGCCTACCATGTGTCTACTTTCTGCCTATCTTCTGTCTACTTTCTGCCTACCCTGTCTACCTTCTGCTTACTTTCCTCCTACTTTGCCTACCCTGTGTCTTCTTTCAGTCTACCTTCTGTCTACCCTGTGTCTACCTTCTGTCTACCTCCGGCCTACTTTCTGTCTACCTTCTGCCTACCTTGTCTACTTTCTGCCTACCCTGTGTCTACCTTCTGTCTACTTTCTGCCTACCATGTGTCTACCTTCTGTTTACTTTCTGCCTACCTTCTGTTTACTTTCTGTCTACCTTTTGCCTACCATGTGTCTACTTTCTGCCTACCCTGTGTCTACCTTCTACTTTCTGCCTACCTTCTGCCTACCATGTGTCTACCTTCTGTTTACTTTCTGCCTACCTTCTCTCTACCTTCTGTTTACCTTCTGTCTACCTTCTGCCTACCATGTGTCTACCTTCTGTCCACTTTCTGCCTACCGTGTCTACCTTCTGTCTACTTTCTGCCTACCTTCTACCTACCTTCTGCTTACCTTCTGCCTACCATGTGTCTACCTTCTGTTTACTTTCTGCCTACCTTCTCTCTACCTTCTGTTTACTTTGTCTACCTTTTGCCTACCATGTGTCTACCTTCTGTCTACTTTCTGCCTACCTTCTGTCTACTCCGTCTACCTTCTGCCTACCATGTGTCTACCTTCTGTCTACTTTCTGTCCACCTTCTGCCTACTTTCTGCCCACCTTCTGTTTACCTTCTTCCTACCTTCCCAGGTGTCCTCGTCCTCGTCCACCCTCAGTCTGCTCTTCGGCAAGCGCAGCTTCTCCAGCGGTCTGGTGATGTCGGGTCTGTCGGCGGCCGAGGGCGGCAACACCACCGACTCCCGCTCCTCCTCCAGCGTCAACGTGGCCCTGGGGCCCTCACAGCGCTCAGGCAGCAGGGCCACGCAGGTAAAGTTTGCAGGTGTTCATTCTTTGATGAGGAGGCGTGTCCCAAGACTTTTATCCATCCAAGGTAGCCATGCACAGGTCGATACTGAAATACCGATACCGCTGATACCAGATCCTTAGAATCCGGTATCAAACCTCCACTCCAAGTTACTTGAGTTGAGGGGTCACCTTTGTTCCATACAAACCCCGTTTCCATATGAGTTGGGAAATTGTGTTAGATGTAAATATAAACAGAATACAATGATTTGCAAATCATTTTCAACCCATATTCAGTTGAATATGCTACAAAGACAACATATTTGATGTTCAAACTCATAAACTTTATTTTTTTTGCAAATAATAATTAACTTAGAATTTCATGGCTGCAACACGTGCCAAAGTAGTTGGGAAAGGGCATGTTCACCACTGTGTTACATCACCTTTTCTTTTAACAACACTCAATAAACGTTTGGGAACTGAGGAAACTAATTGTTGAAGCTTTGAAAGTGGAATTCTTTCCCATTCTTGTTTTATGTAGAGCTTCAGTTGTTCAACAGTCCGAGGTCTCTGTTATCGTATTTTACGCTTCATAATGCGCCACACATTTTCCATGGGAGACAGGTCTGGACTGCAGGCGGGCCAGGAAAGTACCCACACTCTTTTTTTACGAAGCCATACTGTTGTAACACGTGGCTTGGCATTGTCTTGATGAAATAAGCAGAGGCGTCCATGAAAAAGATGACGCTTAGATGGCAGCATATGTTGTTCCAAAACCTGTATGGACCTTTTAGTATTAATGGTACCTTCACAGATGTGTAAGTTACCCATGCCTTGGGCACTAATGCACCCCCATACCATCACAGATGATGGCTTTGGAACTTTGCTTCGATAACAGTCTGGATGGTTGCTTCCCCTTTGGTCCAGATGACGCAATGTCGAATATTTCCGAATTTTTTTTTAAATGTATACTCGTCAGACCAGAGAGCATTTCTCCACTTTGCATCAGTCCCTCTTAGATGATCTCGGGCCCAGAGAAGCCGGCGGCGTTTCTGGGTGTTGTTGATAAATAGCTTTAGCTTTGCATAGTAGAGCTTTAACTTGCACTTACAGATGTAGCGACCAACTGTATTTAGTGACAGTGGTTTTCTGAAGTGTTCCTGAGCCCATGTGGTGATATCCTTTAGAGATTGATGTCGGTTTTTGATACAGTGCCGTCAGAGGGATCGAAGGTCACGGTCATTCAATGTTGGTTTCCGGCCATGCTGCTAACGTGGAGGGATTTCTCGAGATTCTCTGAACCTTTTGATGATATTATGGAGCGTAGATGTTTCTTGCAGTTGCACTTTGAGAAACGTTGTTCTTAAACTGTTTGACTATTTGCTCACGCAGTTGTGGACAAAGGGGTGTACCTCGCCCCATCCTTTCTTGTGAAAGACTGAGCATTTTTTGGGAAGCTGCTTTTATACCCAATCATGGCACCCACCTGTTCCCAATTAGCCTGCACACCTGTGGGATGTCCCAAATAAGTGTTTGATGAGCATTCCTCAACTTTTATCAGTATTTATTGCCACCTTTGCCAACTTCTTTGTCACGTGTTGCTGGCATCAAATTCTAAAGTTAATGATTATTTGCAACAACAAACATTTTTTTATCAGTTTGAACATCAAATATGTTGTCTTTGTAGCATATTCAATTGAATATGGGTTGAAAAGGATTTGCAAATCATTGTATTCTGTTTATATTTACATCTAACACAATTTCCCAACTCATATGGAAATGGGGTTTGTACTACCACCACCATGCTTGACGGTAGGGATGGTGTCCCTGGGATGTTTTTATTGCCCTGATGTTGTTGTGGCTTAGACTTCCTTTTTATTGTCATTCATATTTGATCTTGACAGTACAGCTTGTGCAGCCCTTTGAGACGTTTGTGATTAAGCGCCATATATAAGTTGACTTTGATTGATTGATTGACGCGTCATTATCTCCAGGCCTGAGCAGGCCGTGTAAATGCAACTGAAGTCACTCGTTCTCTTTCTGCTCACCAGTGGACGTCCGAGCCGTACCAGAGCATCGATGAAAGCCTTCCCAACAACACCACCACTGCTGAGCAGTCATGTGACCACAGCCACAGCCAGGGATTGGACAAGACGCCGCCGGAGGACGCAGAGTCAAGAAGTGTCGACACCACCAATGAAAAGACCGTGTGAGGAACAAGGAAACCAACACAGACGGGGACCGGAGGCCGCTTCAAACTTTTAATCTTCACCACCAGGATGTTACCATGGAGACTGTAGGCCACTTCGAACCTTTCATTCTTCACCACCAGGATGTTACCATGGAGACTGTAGGCCGCTTCGAACCTTTCATTCTTCACCACCAGGATGTTACCATGGAGACTGTAGGGTAGGCCGCCACAAACTTTCATTCTTCACCACCAGGATGTTACCATGGAGACTGTAGGCCACTTCTAACCTTTCATTCTTCACCACCAAAATGTTACCATGGAGACTGTAGGCCATATCAAACTTTCAATCTTCACCACCAGGATGTTACCATGGAGACTGTAGGCCACTTCTAACCTTTCATTCTTCACCACCAAAATGTTACCATGTAGACTGTAGGCCACTTCAACCTTTCAATCTTCACCATCAGGATGTTACCATGGAGACTGTAGGCCAATTCAACCTTTCAATCTTCACCATCAGGATGTTACCATGGAGACTGTAGGCCACTTCTAACCTTTCATTCTTCACCACCAAAATGTTACCATGGAGACTGTAGGCCATATCAAACTTTCAATCTTCACCACCAGGATGTTACCATGGAGACTGTAGGCCACTTCAACCTTTCAATGTTCACCATCAGGATGTTACCATGGAGACTGTAGGCCACTTCAACCTTTCAATCTTCACCATCAGGATGTTACCATGGAGACTGTAGGCCACTTCAACCTTTCATTCTTCACCACCAGGATGTTACCATGGAGACTGTAGGCCGTTTTGAACCTTTCATTCTTCACCACCAAAATGTTACCATGGAGACTGTAGGCCGCTTCAAACTTTCATTCTTCACCACCAGGATGTTACCATGGAGACTGTAGCCCACTTCGAACCTTTCATTCTTCACCACCAAAATGTTACCATGGAGACTGTGGGCCGCCACAAACTTTCAATCTTCACCACCAGGATGTTACCATGGAGACTGTAGGCCGCCACAAACTTTCATTCTTCACCACCAGGATGTTACCATGGAGACAGTAGGCCACTTCAACCTTTAAATCTTCACCACCAGGATGTTACCATTGAGACTGTAGGCCACTTCTAACCTTTCATTCCTCACCACCAGGATGTTACCATGGAGACTGTAGGGTAGGCCGCCACCAACTTTCATTCTTCACCACCAAAATGTTACCATGGAGACTGTAGGCCACTTCGAACCTTTCAATCTTCACCACCAGGATGTTACCATGGAGACTGTAGGCCGTTTTCAAACTTTCATTCTTCACCACCAGGATGTTACCATGGAGACTGTAGGCTACTTCGAACCTTTCATTCTTCACCACCAAAATGTTACCATGCAGACTGCAGGCCGCCACAAACTTTCAATCTTCACCACCAGGATGTTACCATGGAGACTGTAGGCCACTTCTAACCTTTCATTCTTCACCACCAAAATGTTACCATGGAGACTGTAGGCCATATCAAACTTTCAATCTTCACCACCAGGATGTTACCATGGAGACTGTAGGCCGCTTTGAACCTTTCATTCTTCACCACCAAAATGTTACCATGGAGACTGTAGGCCGAATCGAACTTTCATTCTTCACAACCAGGATGTTACCATGGAGACTGTAGGCCATATCAAACTTTCAATCTTCACCACCAGGATGTTACCATGGAGACTGTAGGCCGCTTTGAACCTTTCATTCTTCACCACCAAAATGTTACCATGGAGACTGTAGGCCGCTTCGAACCTTTCAATCTTCACCACCAGGATGTTACCATGGAAACTATAAGCCTCATCAAACTTTCAATCTTCACCACCAGGATGTTACCATGGAGACTGTGGGCCGCTTCGAACCTTTCAATCTTCACCACCAGGATGTTACCATGGAGACTGTGGGCCGCTTCGAACCTTTCAATCTTCACCACCAGGATGTTACCATGGAGACTGTAAGCCTCATCAAACTTTCATTCTTCACAACCAGGATGTTACCATGGAGACTGTGGGCCGCTTCGAACCTTTCAATCTTCACCACCAGGATGTTATCACATCTTGTCGGCATGTTTGTTCTTCTCGTTCTCGGAATGTAAAAACCTCACGGATGACATTAAAAATGTTTTCTCACAAGTTGGTACATGACACTGCTTCCTGTCGCCGGTTGTTTTTATGACGTCCTGTTAGAACCACAAGGAACGCTTGTAAAAAATAATAAATGTTTAAAAGGTAAATAAGAAAAGAATACAACAAATCCTTTTCAACTTCTATTCAATTAAATAGACTGCAAAGACAAGATATTTCATCTTCACACTGACAAACTTTGCTATTTTTTTTTAGCAAATAATGATGAATTTAGAATGTAATGGCAGCAACACATTGCAAAAAGAGCATTTTTACCAGTGTGTTACATGGCCTTTCCTTTTAACAACACTCAGTGCAGGTTTGGGAACTGAGGAGAAACAATTTTTAAATGGAATTCTTTCCCATTCTTGCTTGATGTCCAGCTTAAGTTGTTCAACAGTCTCCTGCCTCATATTTTAGCCTTCACACATTTTCAATGTCTGGACTACAGGCAGGCCGGTCTAGTACCAGCACTCTATATAATCATTGATGTATTTTTCAGAAAAAGTAGTACTTCCACACATTTGAGCTGTCCTTACATAATAACAAAAATAATAAAAAAGTGCAACCTTTTTTCTTATCATCCTACTGTAATTATTTAACTTTTTACAAGAAAAAGTTGTAAGATCGTAAAAAAAACTTCATGATATATATTTTCTTGACAAAAGTAGTGAAGTTATGATAAAAAAGTGATATCAAAAATGCAAAAAGTGCAACTTTTTGTCTGCACATAGTCCGACATTAATTATCTTGCTTTTTACGAGAAAAAGAGTTAAAATCATACAGAAAACTTTGCATGAATTGTTTTGTTTCTGACAAAAGTAGTACGGTTACAATAAATCAAGACATAAAAAGTTTCCGGCTGTTTTGCGGTATTGCAATAAAAGAGAAACTTCTTGTCACTTTGCAATTTGTCCTACAAGGATTCTTGTCAGCCTGGAAGACAAAGTGCAGGGGTCACCAGGTCGCCCGTAAAAATAGCTCAAATAGCAGCACTTACCAGTGAGCTGCCTCTATTTTTTTAAATTGTATTTATTTACTAGCAAGCTGGTCTCGCTTTGCTCGACATTTTTAATTCTAAGAGAGACAAACTTCAAATAGGATTTGAAAATCCAAGAAAATATTTGAAAGACTTGGTCTTTGCTTGTTTAAATAAATTCATTTATTTTTTTACTTTGCTTCTTATAACTTTCAGAAAGACAATTTTAGAGAAAAAATACAACCTTAAAAATGATTTTAGGATTTTTAAACACATATACCTTTTTACCTTTTAAATTCCTTCCTCTTCTTTCCTGACAATTTAAATCAATGGTAAAGTATTTTTTTTTATTATTGTAAAGAATAATAAATAAATGTTATATTAATTCTTTATTTTAGCTTCTGTTTTTTTGACGAAGAAAATTTGTGAAATATTTCTTCAAACTTATAAAATATTCTGGCGAATTTAGAAAATCTGTAGAATCAAATTTAAATCTTATTTCAAAGTCTTTTGAATTTCTTTTAAAATTTTTGTTCTGGAAAATCTAGAAGAAATAATGATTTGTCTTCGTTAGAAATATAGCTTGGTCCAATTTGTTATATATTCTAACAAAGTGCAGATTGGATTTGAACCTATTTAAAACTTGTCATCAAAATTCTAAAATTAATCTTAATCAGGAAAAATTACAAATGATGTTCTATATATATATATTTTTTTTTTTTCAAAAAGATTCGAATTAGCTAGTTTTTCTCTTTATTTTTTCGGTTGAATTTTGAATTCTAAAGAGTCGAAATTGAAGATAAACAATGTTTAAAAATTAAAATTTCATTTTTTTCCTGTTTTATCCTCTTTTAAACCTTTCAATTGAGTGTTTTTTTCATCATTTATTCTCTACAAAAAACCTTCCGTAAAAGGAAAAAAATGTACGACGGAATGACAGACAGAAATACCCATTTTTTATATATATATATTGATTTATTTATTAAAGGTAAATTGAGCAAATAGGCTATTTCTGGCAATTTATTTAAGTGTGTATCAAACTGGTAGCCCTTCGCATTAATCAGTACCCAAGAAGTAGTGGTTTCAAAAAGGTTGGTGACCCCTGCTCTAGCCTTTAAATAGACCCCCCTTTTAGGCCAGTTGATCTGCCGTCATTCCTTTTCTCCTCTGCCCCCCCCTCTCCTTCGTGGAGAGGTTATCCCCACTTTAGTGTTCTCGGGAGACGTGTAAAAATGCCAACTCAACACGTTGTAAGCTTGACCATGTACTTTTGACAATTCTTCATAGACAAGATGGTGAAAAACAGAAAAGAACAAAGAGACACAAACACACTTATTGCCTCTACACTGACATATCAAATGTAATGTAATGTCTGAAAATGTCCAGCAGAGGGAGACTCCCGTCCGCCTGAATGGCTTGAACACATTGTATCCAATTCGGACAATTATATTCAACATATCGGCACTATTACACTTTTTTAACGAGTCTGACAAGTTGTTAACTTATTAAAGACAACTTACGGGATTACTTCTTTGCCGCTTTGAGTAGGATGGCAACAGAAATGACGAGAGAAGAAAGCAACATGCATGACTTGCTTTCGAACGAATACCGGAAGTCAACCATCAGGAAGTAAATTTAGCGGAAGTGACATCATCTAACTGCTGTTTACCGATTAGGGAAGGGATGTCCAAAGTGCGGCTCGGGGGCCGTTTGTGGCCCGCGGGTCCTTTTTAACGGTCCCACGATACATTTTAAAAATACAATTGAAAAAAATTAAAAACATAAAAAGTGATATTAAAGAGCAAACAGGTGAAATGTAACAAGAAAATGTTGCAATGCTTTAATAACATAAAGCTCCCATGCAGGCTGTTTCTTTCTTTAAAAAACAATAATGAATCAAAATCAATGACATTTTGAATTATTGACCTATTCAAGGCTTTAATTATGTCACATTAAATATTCCACTTTGAGATATTTTGGGGGGAAAATGTTGAATATTTTGTGTTTTGCCAGATAAAAATTGAGCTTTATTTATTTATTTTTTTTTTTTTAAAGAAGGGCCTAAAACAGGGGTCGGGTACCTTTTTGGCTGAGAGAGCCAAGAAGCCAAATATTTTAAAAGGTAATTCCGTAAAAGCCATATAATATTTTTTTACACAACTAATCATGTACATTTTTAAGTAAAACCAACATTTATAGAGTATAATAAGTCTGTTATTCTCTGTAATAACATTGTTATTGTGAAGCTAACTGTGGAGGCGGTGTGGCCTGCGGGCCTGCAGCGAAGCAGGGTGTGCCAGGACCGGCCTCAAAATCAGCGACAGGTGCGTAGATGGTCCACCTGGGCCTTCAATCAATCAATCAATCAATGTTTATTTATATAGCCCCAAATCACAAATGTCTCAAAGGACTGCACAAATCATTACGACTACAACATCCTCGGAAGAACCCACAAAAGGGCAAGGAAAACTCACACCCAGTGGGCAGGGAGAATTCACATCCAGTGGGACGCCAGTGACAATGCTGACTATGAGAAACCTTGGAGAGGACCTCAGATGTGGGCAACCCCCCCCCCCTCTAGGGGACCGAAAGCAATGGATGTCGAGCGGGTCTAACATGATACTGTGAAAGTTCAATCCATAGTGGCTCCAACACAGCCGCGAGAGTTCAGTTCAAGCGGATCCAAGACAGCAGTGAGAGTCCCGTCCACAGGAGACCATCTCAAGCGGAGGCGGGTCAGCAGCGTAGAGATGTCCCCAACCGATACAGGCGAGCGGTCCATCCTGGGTCCCGACGAGCGGTCCATCCTGGGTCTCGACTCTGGACAGCCAGTACTTCATCCATGGTCATCGGACCGGACCCCCTCCACAAGGGAGGGGTGGACATAGGAGAAAGAAAAGAAGCGGAAGATCAACTGGTCTAAAAAGGAGGTCTATTTAAAGGCTAGAGTATACAGATGAGTTTTAAGGTGAGACTTAAATGCTTCTACTGAGGTAGCATCTCGAACTGTTACCGTGAGGGCATTCCAGAGTACTGGAGCCCGAACGGAAAACGCTCTATAGCCCGCAGAGTTTTTTTGGGCTCTAGGAATCACTAATAAGCCGGAGTCTTTTGAACGCAGATTTCTTGCCGGGACATACGGTACAATACAATCGGCAAGATAGGATGGAGCTAGACCGTGTAGTATTTTATACGGAAGTAGTAAAACCTTAAAGTCACATCTTAAGTGCACAGGAAGCCAGTTCAGGTGAGCCAGTATAGGTATATATGTATGTATATATGTATATTAGGTATATACAGTACAGGCGTAATGTGATCAAACTTTCTTGTTCTTGTCAAAAGTCTAGCAGCCGCATTTTGTACCAACTGTAATCTAAATTGTCCCTAGTGTGTGAATGTGAGTGTGAATGTTGTCTGTCTATCTGTGTTGGCCCTGCGATGAGGTGGCGACTTGTCCAGGGTGTACCCCGCCTTCCGCCCGATTGTAGCTGAGATAGGCGCCAGCGCCCCCCGCGACCCCGAAAGGGAATAAGCGGTAGAAAATGGATGGATGGATGTAATCTTTTAATGCTAGACATGGGGAGCCCCCAAAATAATACGTTACAGTAATCGAGACGAGACGTAACAAACGCATGGATAATGATCTCGGCGTCTTTAGTGGACAAAATGGAGCGAATTTTAGCGATATTACGGAGATGAAAGAAGGCCGTTTTAGTAACGCTTTTAATGTGTGACTCAAAGGAGAGAGTTGGGTCGAAGATAATACCCAGATTTTTTACCGAGTCACCTTGTTTTATTATTTGGTTGGGCCTTGTTATCTAATCACCTGTCGCTCTGTTATAAGCAGCAGCCAGGAGGAGAGACGGGGTTGGGGCTGGAGCCAGAGTGCGAGCGAGAACGAAAGAGAAGAAGACAATTGCTGGATAGCAACTGAGAGACTTATTGAAAAATAAAACAATATTGTAACCCTGAAACAGGCTCTCATGTCGGTGCTTGGTGGTCTGAAGAACCCCCAGGAGGGCAAGCCCCACACTAACCAATATTAAATAAATAACTTCTAACCATTAACGCAACTTTTTGAACAGGAGCGGTAGAAAACGGATGGATGGATTAAAATGCACGAGAATGTTTTATATTTTGAACGTTACTTTTAACACTGTGATTACAAGCGGAATTATTCATTACTTATCGTGTTAAGCAACGTCAGCTCGAATTTATCCGAGAGCCAGATGCAGTCATCAAAAGAGCCACAGGTTCCCTACCCCTGGCCTAAAACATACAAACAAAAAACGTAAACAACAATAAAACCTAAAATTGACGGACCCCGGCTTCCGCCCGATTGTAGCTGAGATAGGTACCAGCGCCCCTCGCGACCCCGAAGGGAATAAGCGGTAGAAAACGGATGGATGGATGGATCTGAAGTTGATCTCGAGATTATTGTGCTAAAAGTAAACAGTAAAAAAAAAATGTGTAATTTGTTTTTTAACACTTTAATGAGTAGGACACTTTTGGATCCCCATTTTTTTTTGTGTGTGATTTGTTTATAAGTGTCATTGCTCAAAAAATAATAATGAATCAAAATCCAAAATTAAGGCTGCAATTATTATATAATCTCAAATATTCCACCTCAAAAATGTATTGGGTGAAAATATTGCATATTTTGTGTTTTTTCCATTTTTTTTTTCTAATGTTGATCTAGAGATTTAAAACTTGCATAATAATAAAATTAACCATACTGAATAATGACACATTTTTTATATATTTTTTTTTACCAAAACACTTTGGGGTCCCGGGATCAGAACTGAGTGGAGGCCTAAATGCATATTTTTTATACATATTTTGTATTGGTTTTTATAATAAAAATTATGAAAATGGCCCCTGCTTGCTTTGATTATTCAGTGTGCGGCCCTCAGAGGAAAAAGTTTGGACACCCCTGGATTACAGCATACAATAAATATAAACAACTTTAGCTCCAAATGAAAGCATTGCAGTCACTAATACAAAAATATGATCAAGTAATTATGTAAATAATATCAACATTTGACTTCAGGACAACAGCGATGAGGTGGCGACTTGTCCAGGGTGTACCCCGCCTTCCGCCCGATTGTAGCTGAGATAGGCGCCAGCGCCCCCCGCGACCCCGAAAGGGAATAAGCGGTAGAAAATGGATGGATGGATGGACTTCAGGACAACACACACATGCAAAAAACATCTTTGCGTAATGCAGATATTTTTCTTTTAAAATGGTCACTTTCCACATTCTTAAACTATATTTGTTGTGCTTCTCCCAATAAAATTGTCAATATATTAATCTTTTTGTGTTATTTACGTATTTTGAATTGCAGGCTAAAATGTCCTTCTCAGCTCCTTCATTTTTGTGCCTGCGCTCGTGCCAGGAGAGTGTAAATAAGCTCCTGGCGTGTGTCAAAAAAACTGTAAACAAACAAACTGATCAAAGCCAAACACAAAAACAGTCCGAAAATATATTTTTTAAAAAGGAACGAAAAACATAAAGGATACTTGCAAACCCTCCCAGATTTTCCGGGAGAAATCCCGAAATTCAGCGCCTCTCCCGAAAACCTCCCGGGACTAATTTTCTGGAGCCCCATGCGGACCTGAGTGACGTGTCGACAGCCTGTTTTCACGTCCGCTCTCCCACAATATGAACAGCGTGTCTGCCCAATGACGTTATAACTAGAATGATCGAGGGCGAGTTCTTGGTTTCTTATGTCGGTTTATTGTTAGGCAGTTTCATTAACGTCCTCCCAGTGCGGTAACAACACACAACAACAGCAGTCACGTTTTCGTCTACCGTAAAGCAGTTCGTCTGCCGTAAACAGCAATGTCGTGACACTCTTAAACAGGACAATACTGCCATCTACTGTACGTTTTGGGCCATGCTAGGGAGCGATGAAAGATTCCAGACTCTAGTGCATTTGATGAAAGCAATTTAGTGTGTGCCACACAGCAATGCATCATCAGAGCGGGTGTTCAGCATGGTTAGAAAAATAGTGACAGAGAATAGAACAAGGATGGACAATTCAACCTATTAAAGAACCATATGGATAAACTGGTGTTGTTGTTGTTGTGCTGGGACTCTTCACCCGGGAGCGTACTTATTTCATGTAACTTTTAGCAGCAGCAGCTAAGTACACTCTCAATTACACAGTTTTACACACCGACTCAAGGACCCCGAGAAGTAAACATAGCTGCCCGGTAAACCGCCTGACTTAAAACAAACTCAACTTAAAGGTGCATGACTAGATTAATAGCTTGTTACGTAAACAATAATAGTCAATTATATTCAACAATTAACATATTAAATAGGGAACTTTATCTTCTATCTTAATTACTGACAAAGGGGAATTTATAACACAACCCTTAACTCAAAATGAGGAGATGAGGGTTATGTGTGTGTGTATATTCAATTATTTCTCTTAGATATATATATATATATATATATATATGTATAATAAAATACATATATACATATATATAGCTAGAATTCACTGAGTCAAGTATTTCCTATTTACAGTGTATATATATATATATATATATATATATATATATATATATATATATATATGAAATACGAAATAAATCAGGGGGGCATAGCTCGGTTGGTAGAGTGGCCGTGCCAGCAACTTGAGGGTTGCAGGTTCGATTCCCGCTTCCGCCATCCTAGTCACTGCCGTTGTGTCCTTGGGCAAGACACTTTACCCACCTGCTCCCAGTGTCACCCAAACTGGCTTAAATGCAACTTAGATATTGGGTTTCACTATGTAAAGCGCTTTGAGTCACTAGAGAAAAGCGCTATATAAATATAATTCACTTCACTTCACTACTTGAATTGGTGAATTGTAGCTGTAAATATACTCCCCCCCTCTTAACCACGCCGCCCGCCTCCCGAAATCAGAAGTCTCAAGGTTGACAAGTATGGTGCTACTTGTGTTAGTATTATTAACTTACATTATTTTTGTATTGTTTCACTTTGACCCTCACCCCATCCTTGTTTGTGAATGACTTAGCATTTCATGGAAGCTGCTTTTTATACCCAATCACGGCACCCACCTGTTCCCAATTAACCTGCACACCTGTGGGATGTTCCCAATAAGTGTTTGATGAGCATTCCTCAACTTTATCAGTATTTATCGCCACCTTTCCCAACTTATTTGTCACGTGTTGCTGGCATCAAATTCTAAACCTAATAATTATTTGCAAAAAAAAAAAAATCTTTATGAGTTTGAAATATGTTGTCTTTGTAGCATATTCAACTGAATATGGGTTGAAAATGATTTGCAAATCACCGTATTCCGTTTATATTTACATCGAACACAATTTCCCAACTCATATGGAAACAGGGTTTGTGGTTAATGGCATCTTTTAGTCCATATGGCCAATATTAAAAGGCCGTTTACGTGGAAGCAGGATTTGTAAAGGTAGGATGGGGTGGTCCTCTCCAAGGTTTCTCATAGTCATCATTGCCGACGTCCCACTGGGGTGAGTCTTTCCTTGCCCTTATGTAGACCCTACCGAGGATGTCGTTGTGGTTCGTGCAGCCCTTTGAGGCACTTGTGATTTCGGGCTATATAAATAAACATCGATTGATTGATTGATAAGAAAATACTGTGGAAAGCAACACGCGTTGTAAATAATGACATTTATGTGAACACATGAACTTTTCCAGTGTACTTTTACCAGCAGAGAAACATCAAGGAACCCCAAAACATCTTTGCTACGCGCCCGATCCTCATCTTCTTTGCAAACAGGAAATACAAGGAGAAAGACAGGAAGTTGACTTGACAAGCTAGCTCATGTTTGTTAGCACATTTGTCTTCCACTCAGCCCTTCAAAAAGAACAGATGAGAAAAAGGTGGACTTCTACATGGATTGAAAGGCCTACTGAAAGCCACTACTAGCGACCACGCAGTCTGATAGTTTATATATCAATGATGAAATATTAACATTGCAACACATGCCGATACGGCCTTTTTAGTTTAATAAATTACAATTTAAAATTTCGCGTGGAGGTATCATGCTAGAACGTCGCGGAATGATGACACGTGCGCGTGACGTCATGCGTCGTAGAGGACATTTTGGTCCAGCACCGTCGTCTCTTTTCATCACAGTATTCTGGACATCTGTGTTGCTGAATCTTTTGCAATTTGTTCCATTAATAATGGAGACGTCAAAGAAGAAAGCTGTAGGTGGGAAGCGGTGTAATTGCGGCCGCCTTTAGCGACACAAACACAGCCGGTGTTTCCTTGTTTACATTCCCGAAAGATGACGGTGAAGCTTTACTATCAAGCGAACATGGTTCCCTACCACATGTTAACCGGCAGGCTTCGGTGAGAAAATGGTGGTAATAAGTCGGCTCTTGCCGTAGAAATGAGCGGAGAGTTTGCGTCGTTCTTCCTGCAGCTGCGGACTCTCTTGCATCCTCCCACCGGCCGCCCCCGACCATCGGATGCTTACACCGTGGAGGAGGGGAAAAAAGAAAATCTCAGCCCGGCTGCCTTCGCCTCGTCGAGAAACGTGGCTTCCCTCGGAGACACTGGCGGTCGCCACACCCCTCCGACTTTCAGCTACAACCATATAATCTCACTAAAACACTAGTAACAGATAAGGGATTTTCCAGAATTATCCTAGTAAATGTGTCTAATAACATCTGAATCGCTCCTACTGCCCTCCATTCATCCATTCATTTTCTACCGCGTATTCCCTTTCGGGGTCGCGGGGGGCGCTGGCGCCTATCTCAGCTACAATCGGGCGGAAGGCGGGGTACACCCTGGACAAGTCGCCACCTCATCGCAGGGCCGACACAGATAGACAGACAACATTCACACTCACATTCACACACTAAGGCCAATTTAGTGTTGCCAATCAACCTATCCCCAGGTGCATGTCTTTGGAAGTGGGAGGAAGCCGGAGTACCCGGAGGGAACCCACGCATTCACGGGGAGAACATGCAAACTCCACACAGAAAGATCGCGAGCCTGGATTTGAACCCAGGACTGCAGGACCTTCGTATTGTGAGGCAGACGCACTAACCCCTCTGCCACCGTGAAGCCCCCTACTGCCCTCGTCTTTTTTTTTTCTAGTCCTTCACTCTCACTTTCCTCATCCATGAATCTTTCACCCTCGCTCAAATTAATGGGGAAATCGTCGCTTTCTCGGTCCGAATCGCTCTCGCTGCTGGTGGCCATGATTGTAAACAATGTTCAGATGTGAGGAGCTCCACAACCCGTGACGTCACGCGCACATCGTCTGCTACTTCCGGTACAGGCAAGGCTTTTTTATTAGCGACCAAAAGTTGCAAACTTTATCATCGATGTTCTCTACTAAATCCTTTCAGGCAAAAATATGGCAATATGGCGAAATGATCAAGTATGACACATAGAATAGAGCTGCTATCCCCGTTTAAATAAGAAAATCTCACTTCAGTAGGCCTTGAAGGTGAGATGGGGAGGGGAGGGGGGGGCACAGCTGGCTTGCTACTTACGTTGTGTCACTCATCCTAGCAAGACGCCAGCCGCATACTGTCAGACGTCACATTTATTTCATCATCTTATACTACCTTCTTACTTCTTTCATGTAGATGTCAGATTTCATAGAGACACAAAAACAAGCGTACATTTTTTGCGGAGTGACGATTGAAGACTATCAGCAAAGGGCAGTGGTCCCTGGCCCCGGTCCCCACCACCAATCCTCAGCGAGGTGTTTGCATAGGCAAAATGGGATTAGCCCTTAGAGACGGTGCTTTCCTGAATTCTTATTTGTAGACATCTAGTTGATCTGGACACAAAACATAGAAATAATCCAACAGGAGGATGTCTGCTGTGTTCTCTGTCCTCTTTTTTTTACAGTGTCAGGCTTCAAGTAGATGGAAAAGCTAGATGTGAAATAAATAAGCAACATGAGAGGTAGTGAAAAGTCTACTTGTTGGCCACAAAATCAAAGTGAGAAGAAGAAATAAGTCCATAAGGCCTCCTGCACGCCGTCAGCTGTCAATCACATGCAGCCACCTTTCAAAGTCTCGCTCACCTTCCCGCACTGGCGAGACACAATAAATAATTCACCTCTCCCAAATGCTAACCATGAGCGTCTTAGCAACTGTTGCGTTGGACCAGTTCTTCCGCCGGTCACCCCCCCCAGGTTCTTTCGAGGACACATAAGCTGGTTTTAAATCAATCCGAGACAGAGTTGCTCTTTTTGATATTTAATTACCAAAGCTTTGGGAGACCAATCTAGATACAACCTTTCAATCGCATTGCCCAAATTGATCTGAACGTTTCACGGAAGCGCTGTCTCCTTCAATATCTCTCTTTCGCCCCCACCCACCGGAACGAACACATATGCCTGTTGTGCCTCCTCAGCTGGAAACAGGATGAGATAAGAAGAAGGAGTTGTTCTACTCCTTACATTCCTAAAGCTCCAAGGTCTAACGCATGCACACCACTTGGCTGTTTCCAAATATGACTAGGATTTAAAAAGATATCTATCTCCGTCACAACAAACAGCGGTTATTAGCAATGTAAACTTGTTTGAATTGCACCATTAAAGGTATATGTTACATTCTGCTCTCAAAGCAAGACCAGCCGTCTGAAAGGGAGACAAGAGCGTCCATCGTGCATGCACACCTTGGCGCTTCCTGCGCTGGACCTGGCTGTTGCTAGCGTCTGACAGAAACTTCAACATCGTTCATCTTTTTTAGTGGCAAATAAAAAGCTTTTGCCCACAAACACAATATTGAGTGAACCCATGAAAGGAGTTCAGACAAGAAATGCCATGCGTTGCCTGTGAGGAGCGCACTGGCTAAATCATCTAGTTGAGCTACATCCACAGGAGTTCAGAACATTCAAGGACAAGATTGGCCTGTACGACTGAAATCAGTCACAATAAATCAACTCTTGGGAAACGTATTCGCGCAGTTAGTATTTAAAGGCCTACTGAAAGCCACTACTACCGACCACGCAGTATGATATTTTATATATCAATGATGAAATATTAACATTGCAACACATGCCAATACGGCCGGTTTACTTTACTAAATTGCAATTTTAAATTTGGCACGAAGTATCCTGTTGAAAACGTTGCGGTATGATGACACGTGCGCGTGACGTCACGGATTGTAGCGGACATTTTGTTCCAGCCCGATCCCAGCTATAAGTCGTCTGCTTTCATCGCGTAATTACACAGTGTTCTGGACATCTGTGTTGCTGAATCTTTTGCAATTTGTTCAATTAATAATGGAGACGTCAAAGAAGAAAGATGTAGGTGGGAAGCAGTGTATTGCAGCTGCCTTTAGCAACACAAACACAGCCGGTGTTTCCTTGTTTACATTCCCGAAAGATGACTGTGAAGCTTTACTATGGAACAGAGCGGTCAAGCGAACATGGTTCCCTACCACATGTCAACCGGCAGGTTTCGGTGAGAAAATTGTGGTAATAAGTCGGCTCTTGCCGTACACATGAGCGGAGCTTGCGTCGTTCCTCGTGCACCTGTCGAAGAGGCAGCTTCGGCCTCTCTTGCCTCCTCCGACTGGCCGCCTCCGAACGTGGGATGCTTCCACCGTGGAGGAGAGGGGAAAAAAGCTCAGCCCCTTCGTCTCGTCGAGAAACGTGGCTTCCCTCAGAGACACTGGCGGTCACCACACCCGTGGCCACACCCCTCCGACCTTTAGGTACGAGTGCGACCATATTAAGTTAGTTAAAGTACCAATGATTCACTAGGTGTGATGAAATTTGTCCTCTGCATTTGACCCCATCCCCTTGATCACCCCCTGGGACCTAAGGGGAGCAGTGGGCAGCAGCGGTACTGCGCCCGGGAATCATTTATGGTGATTTAACCCCCAATTCCAACCCTTAATGCTGAGTACCAAGCAGGGAGGTAATAGCTCCCATTTTTATAGTCTTTGGTATGACTCGGCCGGGATTTGAACTCACAACCTACCGATCTCAGGGCCGACACTCTAACCATTAGGCCACTGGAAAGGGATAATCTCACTAAAACACTAGTAACACAATAAGCAGATAAGGGATTTTCCAGAATTATCCTAGTAAATTTGTCTAATAACATCTGAATCACTCTGCCGTCTAGTTTTTTTTCTCTAGTCCTTCACTCTCACTTTCCTCATCCACAAATCTTTCATCCTCGCTCAAATTAATGGGGAAATCGTCGCTTTCTCGGTCAGAATCGGTCTTGCTGCTGGTGGCCATAATTGTAAACGATGTGAGGATGTGAGGAGCTCCACAACCCGTGACGTCACGCGCACATCGTCTGCTACTTCCGGTAAAGGCAAAGCTTTTTTATTAGCGACCAAAACTTGCAAACTTTACCGTCGATGTTCTCTACTAAATCCTTTCAGCAAAAATATGGCAATATCGCGAAATGATCAAGTATGACACATAGAATGGACCTGCTATCCCCTTTTGAATAAAAAAATCTCATTTGAGTAGGCCTTTAACTACAACGTTGCTCGCAATTGCACTTTTGCCAGGCTGGGTCAAATAAATCCAATTTGGCACGTCAACAAGGTCAGGAGGTAACATCCTGTTCTTGGTTTCCTCGAACACTGCAGCATTTATTGGCAGATGTGTCTCACACAACGTCATGCAGCTCACCACGTATACAACGCCACAGAACGGGCGCCCCTGACGCTACCTCCGAAAGGTAGCGCCGTTGTGAAAAACAGTCGACAGAAAAACGGTGAATATTTCAGTTTGGTCCGCCGTCAAAACCAAACATGTTGGCGGGACATTTGGCGGCACCTGCGTTGAAAAAAATGCTTCTTTCAAGTACGATATCGTCGCATGCGGCCAGAGTCGGCGTTAGAAAAATAAACCAAGATCGTGTAAGAGAGGTAGAGGCCTGGCAGTATGAGCCTCCACCCAAAAACAAGGACGGCTAGCGACTGACTCAAACGTCGCCGCCAGCACGGTCATTCCAAGTTGCCAACTGTCAGTGCCGGCTCGACCACTCAAGCTGGCGTTTGGCTAATCCCAGACTCACACTACAACATCATCCTGGGCCAGCTTCAAAGAGTGGGTAAGAGAGGTAGAGGCCTGGCAGTACGAGCCTCCACCCAAAAACAAGGACCGCCAGCGACTGACTCAAACGTCGCCGCCAACACGGTCATTCCAAGTTGCCAACTGCCTTGTGCCGGCTCGACCACTCAAAGTGGCGTTTGGCTAATCCCAGACTCACACTACAACATCATCCAGGGCCAGCTTCAAAGAGTGTGTAAGAGAGGTAGAGGCCTGGCAGTACGAGCCTCCACCCAAAAACAAGGACGGCTAGCGACTGACTCAAACGTCGCCGCCAGCACGGTCATCCCAAGTTGCCAACTGCCATGTGCCGGCTCGACCACTGAAACTGGCGTTTGGCTAATCCCAGACTCACACTACAACATCATCCAGGGCCAGCTTCAAAGAGTGTGTTAGAGAGGTAGAGGCCCGGCAGTGCGAGCCTCCACCCAAAAACAAGAACTGCCAGCGACTGACTCAAACGTCGCCGCCAGCACGGTCATTCCAAATTGTCAACTGTCAGTGCCGGCTCGACCACTCAAGCTGGCGTTTGGCTAATCCCAGACTCACACTACAACATCATCCAGGGCCAGCTTCAAAGAGTGTGTAAGAGAGGTAGAGGCCTGGGGGTACGAGCCTCCACCCAAAAACAAGGACTGGTAGCGACTGACTCAAACGTCGCCGCCAGCCCGGTCATTCCAAGTTGCCAACTGTCAGTGCCGGCTCGACCACTCAAGCTGGCGTTTGGCTAATCACAGACTCACACTACAAAATCATCCAGGGCCAGCTTCAAAGAGTGTGTAAGAGAGGTAGAGGCCTGGCAGTACGAGCCTCCACCCAAAAACAAGGACCGCCAGCGACTGACTCAAACGTCGCCGCCAGCACGGTCATTCCAAGTTGCCAACTGTCAGTGCCGGCTCGACCACTCAAGCTGGCGTTTGGCTAATCACAGACTCACACTACAAAATCATCCAGGGCCAGCTTCAAAGAGTGTGTAAGAGAGGTAGAGGCCTGGCAGTACGAGCCTCCACCCAAAAACAAGGACGGCTAGCGACTGACTCAAACGCCGCCGCCAGCACGGTCATTCCAAGTTGCCAACTGCCATGTGCCGGCTCGACCACTCAAGCTGGCGTTTGGCTAATCCCAGACTCACACTACAACATCATCCAGGGCCAGCTTCAAAGAGTGTGTTAGAGAGGTGGAGGCCCGGCAGTGCGAGCCTCCACCCAAAAACAAGAACTGCCAGCGACTGACTCAAACGTCGCCGCCAGCACGGTCATTCCAAATTGTCAACTGTCAGTGCCGGCTCGACCACTCAAGCTGGCGTTTGGCTAATCCCAGACTCACACTACAACATCATCCAGGGCCAGCTTCAAAGAGTGTGTAAGAGAGGTAGAGGCCTGGGGGTACGAGCCTCCACCCAAAAACAAGGACTGCTAGCGACTGACTCAAACGTCGCCGCCAGCCCGGTCATTCCAAGTTGCCAACTGTCAGTGCCGGCTCGACCACTCAAGCTGGCGTTTGGCTAATCACAGACTCACACTACAACATCATCCAGGGCCAGCTTCAAAGAGTGTGTAAGAGAGGTAGAGGCCTGGCAGTACGAGCCTCCACCCAAAAACAAGGACGGCTAGCGACTGACTCAAACGTCGCCGCCAGCACGGTCATTCCAAGTTGCCAACTCCCTTGTGCCGGCTCGACCACTCAAGATGGCGTTTGGCTAATCCCAGACTCACACTGCAACATCATCCAGGGCCAGCTTCAAAGAGTGGGTAAGAGAGGTAGAGGCCTGGCAGTACGAGCCTCCACCCAAAAACAAGGACGGCTAGCGACTGACTCAAACGTCGCCGCCAGCACGGTCATTCCAAGTTGCCAACTGCCTTGTGCCGGCTCGACCACTCAAGCTGGCGTTTGGCTAATCACAGACTCACACTAAAACATCATCCAGGGCCAGCTTCAAAGAGAGTGTAAGAGAGGTAGAGGCCTGGCAGTACGAGCCTCCACCCAAAAACAAGGACTGCTAGCGACTGACTCAAACGTCGCCGCCAGCACGGTCATTCCAAATTGCCAACTGTCAGTGCCGGCTCGACCACTCAAACTGGCGTTTGGCTAATCCCAGACTCACACTACAACATCATCCAGGGCCAGCTTCAAAGAGTGTGTAAGAGAGGTAGAGGCCTGGCAGTACGAGCCTCCACCCAAAAACAAGGACGGCTAGCGACTGACTCAAACGCCGCCGCCAGCACGGTCATTCCAAGTTGCCAACTGTCAGTGCCGGCTCGACCACTCAAGCTGGCGTTTGGCTAATCACAGACTCACACTACAACATCATCCAGGGCCAGCTTCAAAGAGTGTGTTAGAGAGGTAGAGGCCCGGCAGTGCGAGCCTCCACCCAAAAACAAGAACTGCCAGCGACTGACTCAAACGTCGCCGCCAGCACGGTCATTCCAAATTGTCAACTGTCAGTGCCGGCTCGACCACTCAAGCTGGCGTTTGGCTAATCCCAGACTCACACTACAACATCATCCAGGGCCAGCTTCAAAGAGTGTGTAAGAGAGGTAGAGGCCTGGGGGTACGAGCCTCCACCCAAAAACAAGGACCGCCAGCGACTGACTCAAACGTCGCCGCCAGCACGGTCATTCCAAGTTGCCAACTGTCAGTGCCGACTCGACCACTCAAGCTGGCGTTTGGCTAATCACAGACTCACACTACAAAATCATCCAGGGCCAGCTTCAAAGAGTGTGTAAGAGAGGTAGAGGCCTGGCAGTACGAGCCTCCACCCAAAAACAAGGACTGCTAGCGACTGACTCAAACGTCGCCGCCAGCACGGTCATTCCAAGTTGCCAACTGCCTTGTGCCGGCTCGACCACTTAAGATGGCGTTTGGCTAATCCCAGACTCACACTACAACATCATCCAGGGCCAGCTTCGAAGAAAACATGTTTGCCCTCACCTGTGCTTGTCAGGCTGGCTTCTCAGCAGGGCATGGGGGGGACTACCTGTGGTTTCCTTCCGGGACAAATTGAAAACTCAGCAGCACCGCTTCTTGTTTCTCTTCCAGAACAAGTGAAGGCCTGGCCTTTCTTCAATAATTGAATAGTCGTACACGTAGCTGCCCGACCACAATTTTAGCCCTTACTTCTCCCACTTAAAGAAGGAAAGTGCTTGGATGGACGGATGCTCCTGCTGCCTTCAAACAACAAAGCCTAAATTGTCTTCGAGTCCGATGAAAAGCCGTATTTCCAAAAAACGCTTGCAGTCGCGAGCTTATTTAGTTAAGCTACTCCAAAGGGAGAATTCCATGCAGAGGTGCGGCTCATGTGTGGACTAGAATGATAGAAAACAAAAGGTGGAAATGAAAGTGAGGTCTAATTGTTACAGTACAGGAATAATCGGCATGTCTGTCTCTCCTGGTCCTGAGGAGTCCACAGGGACCATCTCCAGTCTTCCCCCTGGCACCAAACTGCTGGTGGAAAACCATCACCAGCCAACATTATTTTGGACTAACCAGTCAAGGGTAGAAACTGCTTCAAGAAGATCAAGCAGCTTCACTCAAGAAAGAGGGAGAGATGTGTTGGGCCATCTGGCACCGTAGTAGTACTGGACCTAGTGGTCTTCTGGCCTCAGGTGGGGCAAGGTCTCTAGGTGTCGAGGCAGGCGCGCCTCCTGCTGGCGAGGAGGTCTCTGTAAACGCAGGAGTTGAGGAACCGGGGGAAGGAGTCTCGGTGCATGAGGGTGTAGATCTGAAGCTGGGCCTCCTCGTACATCAGGCTGCTGGGCTGCGCCAGATTCTGGTTGATGCCTTCCCGCACCCGCGAGTCCAGACTCACCTGGGGGGAAACACACACACAACGTGGCTTCAAATATGGACCATGACAAGGTTTTACTGTACAGTCTGGAAGCAGGTGCAGACCAAGGTTTTACTGGATTATACAGTCTGGAAGCAGGTGCAGACCAAGGTTTTACTGGATTATACAGTCTGGAAGCAGGTGCAGACCAAGGTTTTTCTGGATTATACTGTTTGGAAGCAGGTGCAGACAAAAGTTTTACTGGATTATACTGTCCGGAAGCAGGGGCAGACCAAGGTTTTACTGGATTATACATTCTCGAAGCAGGTGAACCCAAAATTTTTCTGGATTATACAGTCTGGAAGCAGGTGCAGACCAAGGTTTTTCTGGATCATACAGTCTGGAAGCAGGTGAAGACCAAGGTTTTTCTGGATTATACAGTCTGGAAGCAGGTGCAGACCAAGTTTTTTCTGGATTATACAGTCTGGAAGCAGGTAAGACCAAGGTTTTTCTGGATTATACAGTCTGGAAGCAGGTGAAGACCAAGGTTTTTCTGGATTATACAGTCTGGAAGCAGGTGCAGACCAAGTTTTTTCTGGATTATACAGTCTGGAAGCAGGTGAAGACCAAGGTTTTTCTGGATTATACAGTCTGGAAGCAGGTGCAGACCAAGGTTTTAGTGGATGATTGATTCCTGAGCGCGGCCACCGCTGCTGCTCACTGCTCCCCCCACCCCACAGGGGGTGGAACAAGGGGATGGGTCAAATGCAAAGGGTAATTTCATCACATCTAGTGTGTGTGTGACTATCAGTGGTACTTTAACTTTATGATAAAGTCCGGAAGCAGTTGCAGACCAAAGTTTTACTGAATAGACGGTACCAGGTCATCCACACATGTCCAAAGCTAAAGACACGGTACCAGGTCATCCACACATGTCCAAAGCTAAAGACACGGTACCAGGTCATCCACACATGTCCAAAGCTAAACAGACGGTACCAGGTCTTTCACAAACCTCTTTAGGTGACAGTATGGACACATAGTCTTCGTAGATGATCCTGGCCTTCTCCTCCACCACCGACAAGTCGCTCTCCTTCCTGAGCTCCTCGCAGGCCAACCAGAAGAGGAGGTTGTCCTCGCTGTACTCGGACCTCAGGAACTCCTGGAAGATCTCCCGGCCTTCGAGCGATCGCAGCATCATCTCGAAGCTCCGCGCCCAGGACAGGACCTGGTCCAGGCTGGGTTGTCTGGGAACACGGCAGAGATTTAGAAAGAAGTGAAGTTGACAAGTCCAGCTGGAAGGAGACTAACTGATCTTCTGCAGCTTCGATACTGTCCATCTTGGTGCAGGTCTGTCGCTCACTTCTCTCCATCCGCTCTTCAGTCCTGTATCAGACACAGGTGCTGGGATCATACAACAATACACACGTTGCATCCAAGACCATCCAGATCGTGTCACAGGTGTTGGGGACAAGCAGCATAAAACTCTAATTCACATGTTTTTACTAATTTGTGTGTCTGTATAACAATCGACAATCCAGATTGTGTCAAAGGTATTAAGGACAAACTGGAAAAAATGTTTTCGCTCAAACAAAACTAGATAGGTAGATAGACGGATAGTACTTAAATTAAAATTCCATCAGCAGTGTACAGAGTTGAGATCAATTTAAAAAGTAAAGTAAATAATGGGGGTATAAATGGAATCAAACTACAGAAATAGTATAATAAGTATAAAAATAAAAAGAAACAATGGGAATAAAAATATAACAAGAGAAACTAGGCAGTAGTGAGCTTGTTATGAAAAAGTATTGCACTGTTATTGTTTTGCATCCCCTGTCCTCCTAGAACCCCCCGGCGCCCTCCAGTGGCAAGTATAAGTACAGAGGGCGCCCTCTAGTGGCGAGTATAAGGACAGAGGCGCCCTCTAGTGGTGAGTATAAGTACACAGGGCGCCCTCTAGTGGTGAGTATAAGTACACAGGGCGCCCTCTAGTGATGAGTATAAGGACAGAGGCGCCCTCTAGTTCTGAGTATAAGGACAGAGGGTGCCCTTTAGTTGTGAGTATAAGGACAGAGGGTGCCCTCTAGTGGCGAGTATAAGGACAGAGGGCGCCCTCTAGTGGCGAGTATAAGGACAGAGGCAGCCCTCTAGTGGCGAGTATAAGTACAGAGGGCGCCCTCTAGTGGCGAGTATAAGGACAGAGGGCGCCCTCTAGTGGTGAGTATAAGTACACAGGGCGCCCTCTACTGGCGAGTAAAAGGAAAGAGGGCGCCCTCTAGTGGCGAGTATAAGGACAGAGGGCGCCCTCTAGTGATGAGTATAAGGACAGAGGGCGCCCTCTAGTGGTGAGTATGAGTACAGAGGGCGCCCTCTAGTGGTGAGTATAAGGACAGAGGGCGCCCTTTAGTGGCGAGTATAAGGACAAAGGTGCTTTATTTTTTGTTTTACTTTTGTAGATGTTAAATTTGCAGATGATTACTGCAATATATATTTCAAATAGATTCACTGCTCTTCCTTTTTGCTTTTACCAGTAGCAGTTTAGAAGTCTGGAGTAAAAAAGTGCACAAGTAGGTCAAATACATTAGTTAATTTCAGGTGGTTCATCAAAGATCCATTCAACATAATCTGATATGATTTCATAGTTTAAAGCACTATTTATGTATTTTTTATGATAAATAAGTGCTAAAAATGTTTTTGCTTGCGCGCTTTGCACGCTCACATGAATTATTTGTGCCCCAGGTGTGCCCCAGTACAGTATTAGGTCTAGTGACGCCCCTGCTGCACCGTATCAAAAAACGACATCAATCTCTAAAGGATATCACCAAATGGGCTCAGGAACACTTCATAAAACCACTGTCACTTAATACAGTTAGTCGCTACATCTGTAAGTGCAAGTTAAAGCTCTACTATGCAAAGAGAAAGCCATTTATCAACAACATCCAGAAACGCTGCCGGCTTCTCTGGGCCCGAGGTCATCTAAAATGGACTGATGTTAAGTGCCCCAGGTGTGCCCCAGTACAGTATTAGGTCTAGTGACGCCCCTGGTGGTGAGTATAAGGACAGAGGGCGCCCTCTAGTGGTGATTATAAGTACAGAGGGCTGCCTTGACTTTCAAAAGTTTAAATTGGAGGCCTGCAACTTTGTTTGTCAATACTTTATTGAGCCATTGTATTTGTTTGTCTTGTGTATATTTGAATATATTTATTGCTTTTGGTTGTGATTTGTATTCAAGGGAAAAAATGTGCTAACAGACAAAGTCTACTTTATTGTCTTGATCTGCTTGTTTTAGTGAACTTGGAGATGTAAAAGTTTCTATTCCAAATAGAAGTTTATTGCATGGCATGTATGATCATTCCACCGGTGGTCAAGATATTTTAAATGTGGCCCGCCGTGAATAAATGGAGTAAGTCGCCACTAAGATGGCGTGTGTTGCTTGTAAAAAAAGATCTGATCCGATCCTGATCTTGTCCTCCTGCTGATACATCCGCACATGACATGAATACATGAATACACGCTGATGTGCGGGTGAGAGAGGACTAACACACATGACTGTGGAGTGGCAGACTTCCTGCTAACCCCTCTGTCACGCCACCAAGTCTATTTTGGTCCCAGCGTGGAGGATCTCTGCTTCCTCTCCTCAAAGCCCCCATTGTGGCGCACTAATAGGGTAAGTGGACCGCAGCCCCGCCCCCCGGGCAGGAGGGCTAAATTTAGGGTGTGTTCTTCACAGCTGTTTGCATGTGACGAGAGGATGGCAATAGGAGGGTATTGTATGAGAGGAATGGATATGGATCCACATGCAGCTCTTTCAGAGAGGTTTAAGGCAGGCTCGCGCCAGGAAAAACTGCAAGATGGCGGTACATTCGCAACAAGGCTTCGTTCGTGGCTGCTTTTTTGGCCAGCCGCGGTCTTGCTGCCTTGCTCAGGGGCAACATATTTCTCCTACAGGTCTAGGTTGAAAGTTGCAAGCTGCAGACCTACCAGGGACACTTGCAGCAGCCGCACCAGCACAGGCAGCAGGTGTTGGCCCGGGGCTGTCCCGGGACCTGGGGCGGGACCTCGATGTGCGCCGCTTGCCTTTTCCTCATCTCCACTCCACTCACACTCCGGGGCTTCGGGACAAAGAACACACTTTTCAATAAGGAGCGACTGCTGTCAGCTGATAATGAGGATTAATGACTTCACACCCAAAAAGAAAACCAGACGACTCATACCCCTATTCGCAGCCCTTTGAGACACTTTGATTAAGGGCTATATACACAAGCAGTCAAGATGTCCACTTGTGTAAATGCTAAATAAAAAGATAATACAAACAATTATTTTCAACTTATATTCAATTGGATAGAATGCAAAGACAAGATATTTCATGTTCACCCTGGAAAACATTGTTATTTTTTGCAAAAAAATACTAATAAGCTGGCACAAGTGGCAAAAAAGACTGAAAAAGTTGAGGAATGCTCATCCAAGACTTATTAGGAGCATCCCACAGGTGAGCAGGCTAATTGGGAACAGGTGGGTGCCATGATTGGCTATAAAAGCAGCTTCCATGAAATGCTCACTCCTTCACAAATAAGGACAGGGCTGGGTCACCGCTTTGTCAACACATGCCTGAGCAAATTGTTTAAGAACAACACTTTTGAAGGAATTTAGGGATTTCACCATCTACGCTCCATAATATCATTAAAAGGTTCAGAGAATGTGGAGAAATCACTGCACGTAAGCCATGATATTACACACCTTCCATCCCTCAGGCGCTACTGCGTCAAAAAGCCACATCAGTGTGTAAAGGATGTCACCACATGGGCTCAGGAACACTTCAGAAAACCACTCTCAGCAACTACAGTTGGTTGCTGCATCTGTAAGTGCAAGGTAAAACTCTACTAAGCAAAGCCAAAGCCATTTATCAACAACACCCAGAAACACTAAGTTGGGCCCCAGCTCATCTAAGATGGACTGATGCAAAGTGGAAAAGTGTTCCGTGGTCTGACGAGTCCACATTTCAAATTGTTTTTGGAAACTGTGGACCAAATAGGAAAAGAACCATGGGGACTCTTGTAGGGTGAAAGTGTTCTAGGCAGCATGTGTGATGGTATGGGGGTGTATGAGTGGCCAAAGAATGGGTAACTTACCCATCTGTGAAGGCCCCATTCATGCTGAAAGGTACATACAGCTTTTGGAGCAACATATGTTGTTATCATGGACGCCCCTGCTTATTTCAGCAAGACAACGCCAAGCCAGGTGTTACAACAGCCTGGCTTCATAGTAAAAGAGTGCCGGTACTAGACTGGCCTGCCTGTAGTCCAAACATGGAAAATGTGTAAAGGCTAAAATATGAGGCAGGAGACTGTTGAACAACTTAAGCTGTACATCAAGCAAGAATGGGAAAGAATTCCACTTCAAAAATGTGTCTCCTCAGTTCCCAAACCTGCACTGAGTGTTGTTCAAAGGAAAGGCCATGTAACACACTGGTAAAAATGCCTTTCTTGCAATGTGTTACGTTCTAAGTTCATGATTATTTGCAAACAAGAAGAAAGGATTCTCAGTGTGAAGATGAAATATCTTGTCTTTGCAGTATATTCAATTGAATATTAGTTAAAAAGGATTTGTTTTTGTTTTTTTATTTACCATTTACACAAGGTGACAACTTGACAGTTTTTGGCGTTTGCACATGATATAATAAGCAGGAGCAATTGAAAATAGAGCGAAACGATATGTTAATGCTGATTAGTAACACAGATCTGTTTTTGAATGTATGTATACATTTGTTTAGCCTTTTTAAAGAAAGTCATCTCATAGCAAATAATGCAATGACGTCATGGTAAACATTCATTGATACATTCCTTGGTGGCTAACGTCAGTAGCTAACCTTTGCCCAATCATTTCTAGAAGCTGACATGTGTGCAGTGCCCTAGAAGCAGCCACCCACAGCAACTATGACAAGCCCCCTTGTAAAAGTCATTAAAAAAACATTTATTGTCATTTGGTTTCTATGGCGTCCAAGTTCTTCACACCTGGGAAATCCACTCAAGACATCTTGGGTTCCCATAAAGCAGGGGTAGGGAACCTATGGCTCGGGAGCCAGATGTGGCTCTTTTGATGACTGCATCCGGCTCTCAGGTAAATTTGAGCTGACTCTACTTAACACGATAAATAATGAATAATTCCACTTGTAATCAGTGTTAAAAATGATGTTCAAAATATAAAACATCCTCGTGCATTTTTAATCCATCCATCCGTTTTCTACCGCACCTGTTCAAGAAGCTGCGTTGATGGTAAGAAGTTATTTATTTATTATTGGTTAGTGTGGGGCTTGCCCTCCTGGGGGTTCTTCAGACCACCAAGAACCGACATGAGACCCTGTTTCAGGGTTACAGTATTGTTTCATTTTTCAATAAGTCTCTCAGTTGCTTTCCAGCAATTGTCTTTTTCTCTTTCGTTCTGGCTCGCGCTCTGGCTCCTGCACCAACCCCGTCTCCCCTCCTGGCGGCTGCTTATAACATAGCGACAGGTGATTAGGTAAAAAGGCCCAGGTGGGCCGTCTACGCACCTGTCGCTGATTTCGAGGCCGGTCCTGGCAACACCCTGTTTCGCTGCAGGCCCGCAGGCCACGCCCCCTCCACAGTTAGCTTCAGAATAACAATGTTATTACAAAGAATAAGAGACCTATTATACTCTAAAAATGTTAGTCTTACTTAAAAATGCACGCGTTTAGTTGTGTTCAGGGTTAAAAAAATATTTTACGGCTCTTACGGAAATACATTTTAAAATATTTGGCTTCCTGGCTCTCTCAGCCAAAAAGGTTCCCGACCCCTGCCATAAAGGATGCTAATAACAGCGAGCTGCAGCTTTGTAGTCCAGCTGGCCGTGGAGGAGGAAGGACATGCTAATACAACGCTTTTAATGTGTGACTCAAAGGAGAGAGTTGGGTCGAAAATAATACCCAGATTCTTTACCGAGTCGCCTTGTTTAATTGTTTGGTTGTCAAATGTTAAATTTGTATTCTTAAATAGAGGTCGGTGTCTATCAGGACCGATAATCAGCATTTTCGTTTTTTTGGCGTTGAGTTGCAAAAAGTTAGCGGACATCCATTGTTTAATTTCATTAAGACACGCCTCCAGCTGACTACAGTCTGGCGTGTTGGTCAGCTTTAGGGGCATGTGATGATTGTTTCTTCGGAGAGAAACTCTGTTTTGTTGTAATTTAGGGTTAAACAGTTGTTGTGAAAACTTGTTGCTATTTCAGCTGTCTGTGGAATATCTCTGCAGCCTAGGAGGAGTTTCTGCTCCACATGAATGATGCTAGCATTTGGCAGATGCAGGAACACTGGCACTAAAAACTGAATTTGCAGTTCGGTCAACCCCAAGGGACCAACTTCACCGTTTGCTTTGATTGCCACCCAAAAAAGTGTCGGCCTCGACAAGTGGTGAAGAATGAAGCCTCACCATATGCTTTGTAGGTAATGCTTGTATGTTCTTTTTCCACTGGTGTGACAGTCCACAATGTTAAAAGAGGCCATGAGAGTTAGGACTGAGTGAAAAGTCATTCACTTCCTACACCGGACAGTCCGGAAGGTCAAAAACGGAACTCAAAGTCAGAACTGGAAGTGAAACGGTTCGGCCACAAAAACCGACAATAAAATGAGCCACCGACAAATTGTTGATAATGGTGTGTGAAGTCATCACTGGTGTATCTCCAGACAGAAACCACCATGAGCAGCATGGCAGCATCAAAGTATGAGAAGAGTTGACCATAACGCCGATAAAGTCATGAGTAACTTCAGGATCTCAGCATCTGCCAAATGCTAGCATCATTCATGTGGAGCAGAAACTCCTCCCAGGCTGCAGAGATATTCCACAGACAACGCAGCAAGGCTTCACAACAACTGTTTAACCCTAAATTACAACAAAACAGAGTTTCTCTCTGAAGAAACAATAATCACATGCCCCCTAAAGCTGACCAACACGCCGGACTGTAGTCAGCTGGAGGCGTGTCTTAATGAAATTAAACAATGGATGTCCGCTAACTTTTTGCAACTCAACGCCAAAAAAACGGAAATGCTGATTATCGGTCCTGCTAGTCACCGACCTGTATTTAAGAATACAACTTTAACATTTGACAACCAAACAATTAAACAAGGCGACTCGGTAAAGAATCTGTGTATTATCTTCGACACAACTCTCTCCTTTGAGTCACACATTAAAAGCTTTACTAAAACGGCCTTCTTTTATCTCCGTAATATCGCAAAAATTCGCTCCATCTTGTCCACTAAAGACGCTGAGATCGTCATCCATGCGTTTGTTACGTCTCGTCTCGATTACTGTAACGTATTATTTTCGGGTCTCCCCATGTCTAGCATTAAAAGATTACAGTTGGTACAAAATGCGGCTGCTAGTCTTTTGACAAGTACAAGAAGGTTTGATCATATTACGCCTGTACTGGCTCATCTGCACTGGCTTCCTGCGCACCTAAGATTTACTACTTACCTATAAAATACTACACGGTCTAGCTCCATCCTATCTTGCCGATTGTATCATACCATATGTACCGGCAAGAAATCTGCGTTCAAAGGACTCCGGCTTATTAGTGATTCCTAAAGCCCAAAAAAAGTCTGCGGGCTATAGAGCGTTTTCCGTTCAGGCTCCAGTATTCTGGAATGCCCTCCCGGTAACAGTTAGACATGCAAACCTCAGTAGAAGCATTTAAGTCTCACCTTAAAACTCATTTGTATACTCTAGCCTTTAAATAGACCTCCTTTTTAGACCAGTTGATCTGCCGCTTCTTTTTTTTTTCTCCTTTGTCTCCCCCTCCCTTGTGGAGGGGGTCCGGTCCGATTGCCATGGATGAAGTACTGGCTGTTAAGAGTCGGGACCCAGGATGGAATGCTCGCCTGTGTATCGGTTGGGGACATCTCTACGCTGCTGATCCGACTCCGCTTGGGATGGTTTTCTTGTGGACGGGACTCTCGTTGCTGTCTTGGATCCGCTTTGAACTCAACTCTCGCGGCTGTGTTGGATCCACTATGGATTGAACTTTCACAGTATCATGTTAGACCCGCTCGACATCCATTGCTTTCGTTCACCTAGAAGGGTGTGAGTTTTCCTTGCCCTTATGTGGGTTCTTCCGAGGATGTCGTAGTGGTTTGTACAGTCCTTTGAGACATTTGTGATTTAGGGCTATATAAACAAACATTGATTGATTGACATGAAATTCAGGTCAACATTAATCAAAATAAAATAGAGCAGGTAAAGGAAATGAAATATTTGGGCGATATTTTGGACCCTAAGCTAAAATGTGATGGCCATATTATAAAAATTACTAAAATAAATGTAATGTGTTTGAGGCATATTAGACCTTGTTTATCTGCTCAAGCTGCACACGTTTAGAATAGAACAGACTTTATTGTCATTATATTTGCATATAATGAGATTAAAGACTCCAACTTAAGGTGCGGTAGTGGGAACAAATACGGGTAAAATAAATAACAAGAGGTAAAACTAACAATTGAAATAAACAGACTACTATCCAATAAAAATAATAAGCAACCTGTACAATATACAAAACACTATAGAAATACAAAATACTGTACAATATACAGACCAAAACAAGAGTACCGAAGTAATAAATAACAATCAGTGTCGGACGTATTGCACCCGAAGGGTAGTATTGCACAGTAGGGTAATAGGGCAGGATATTGTATAGGGGTGAATTATTATTATCATTATTATAAGTTAGCGTGTGTCCGCCCTGAGATCGGTAGGTCGGGAGTTCAAAACCCCGAGCGAGTCATACCAAAGACTATAAAAAAAATGGGACCCATTGCCTCCCTGCTTGGCACTCAGCATCAAGGGTTGGAATTGGGGGTTAAATCACCATAAATGATTCCCGGGCGCGGCACCGCTGCTGCCCACTGCTCCCCAGGGTGTGAGCTCTCTTTGGTGATGTTTTTTGCCTCCTTGAGGCAACCGGAGTTGTGTAAATCCTTCAGGGAGGGCATTTTTTGCGCAGACTTTATGACCCTCCGAATCGCCTGTTTGTCTGCTTCAGTGCAGCTGGCGTACCACACTGTTATGCAGTATGTCAGCAGGCTCTCGACAGCCGAGCGATAGAAGGTCACCATCAGCTGTCTCTCCAGTCTGTTCTTCCTCAGCACCCTCGGGAAGTGGAGTTTACATGCATGCAATGATCTGATCCCATGTGTCTTACTGTGCCATGGTCTGGGGACTCATCATAGTGAACAACCAATGTTGACGGAGATAGATATCTACATATTTCCATATTTAAGTGTTATTTCTTTATAGTCATAGTCATATTTGAAAACAGCTAGTGTTTTTCCATTTGTTCTCTTTTTGGTTGTCCGCTAGTAAACTGTGTGTGTTAACGTTGAAGCTTTAGGAATGTAAGGACTAGCTATACCCCCTTCTTATCTCTTCCTGTCTCAGGCTAAGCAGAACAGTAGATAGGTGTATTCGTTCTGGTGGGTGGGGGCGAGAGAGATATTGAAGAAGACAGCGCTTCCATAAGGTTTTCAGATCAACTAGGCGACGCGAATTAAATATGTTGTTTTTTTAGGTTGGTCTCTCCAAAGCTTTGGAATAAATTGCAAAATACCTATTCTGTTCTGGGTTATCATTTAAAATCAGCGTAAATGTGTCATCAAAAGAACTTGGGATTGACCAGCAACTTAAATTCCCTCGGAGGAACATCCGGTCCAAACGCAACAATGTTCTTATATGTAAACCAATCAATCATCATTGATGGATAGTTGGTAGTTTCTACGTAGCTTCCATTTTTAATGGAAATCCACTGGATTATCAAAAACCGTACTCATTAGGGGAAAACCGTAGCTGTTGGGAGCTACGGCAAAGAGACGGATCAAAATTTTAACAAGTATTGTTAAATATTTTTACAGAGATAAAAAAAGACGTAAAAAACACACGCCTGAGGACTGAGGAGTCACACAGATTCTGGAAAAGCTTGCTATTTAAAAGTTCAAAGAAACTTACCATGAATTAGTGAGTTCCTGAAAGCAGGTCAGACAGAGCAGTCATGGCAGCGTGAGGTAATCCGGTTGCTGGGCTGTTGGGATGCTGGGGGACTTGGGCTAACTGATGCCAGGAGGTGGGGAGGATAGGTCACTGGTCTCACCATCCCTGAAGCAAGTAGCACAGAGAGCCACACCACAGAGCTCAGGCGGAACCCAACGCTTCTTCCTCCGATCCTGTGTCACTCTCGTCAGCGGCCCCCGGCCCCGAGGTTTCCTCGGAGCTCAGCGAATGGGTCGCTGGTGGACTTGAAAGTACAGCATCTGAAAGAACACCAGGACGGAAATGCAACAAGTGTGACAAAAAATACACTTTGAAAAATGGTTGGTTACTTTCAAATAAAAATACGATTCAAAATCCTTCTTCGTCATAAGTGCAAAAAACGAAGTGATCAAGTAGAGATAGTACGATATGCATCATAATACCACAGATCAATTAGAGATAGTACGATATGCATCATAATACCACACATCAAGTAGAGATAGTACGATATGCATCATAATACCACAGATCAAGTAGAGACAGTACGATATGCATCATAATACCACAGAAAAATGTCTGGCTCCAACAATTAATTGGTATATTCGATTATATATATTTTGTTCATTTGATTACCGTATTTTTCGGAGTATAAGTCGTTCCGGAGTATAAGCTGCACCTGCCGAAAATGCATAATGAAGAAGGAAAAAAAAAATATACCGTATTTCCTTGCCGCCGGGTATATAGTATGCGCCTGCCTAGAATTACTGCCGGGTCAAACTCGTTTCGCTAACTAATTAGCGCATGCTTAGCATTACCGCTGGCTCAGGAATAACGCCAGGTTATTTCTGGGTGTTGTTGATAAATGGCTTTGCGCAAAATATTATTTTTATCAGCGCATGTCTAGAATTTACGCCGGGTCAAACTCGTCACGTCACGAGTGGCACTTCACCTGTCATCATTTTCAAAATGGAGGAGGCTGATTTCAATCATTTGAAATTGCATAAAGGGAATAAGATTAAGAGCTATTCTGTTGCGATCCGCTGCTCGGATCTGTACATATTCTGGTTTATTGTTCCATTTTAGTATCACCCTGTTTAAACGTCTTTATTTCCTGTTTAGTTTGTCACCATGGTAGCTCATTAGTTCACCTGCCCCTTGTTATCTACGCACACTTGCTTTTCTTCTAATCACCTCCCTTATTTAAACTCGCCCCTTTTCGTTATTCATTCTCGGACGACTCTCATCATTCGCCTGTATGTATTTTCTCGCTAGCTCTCACGCTAAGCCACTTTATATTCCAGCTTTCATGCTGACTGTTTTTCTTTACTCTTTTGTGTCCTCGTACCAAGTTTTAGTTTTCCTTGTGTTTATCCTAGCTTTCACGCTAGCGTCTTTTGTTTACCATTTCTCTTTACACCAGTGTTTTTGTTCCTAGCCTTTTTATTATTTAATAAATCCATTTATAACATACCTTTGCTGTGTTCTGCTTCGACGCATCCTTGGGAAAACAACGCCGGCATTACCATGCCGAAGAAGAGTCATCACAGTAGAGTCCGAGCATGAATAACGAAAAGGGGCGAGTTTAAATAAGGGAGGTGATTAGAAGAAAAAACAGGTGTGCGTAGATAACAAGGGGCAGGTGAACTAATGAGCTACCATGGTGACAGACTAAACAGGAAATAAAGACGTTTAAACAGGGTGATACTAAAATGGAACAATAAACCAGAATATGTACGGATCCGAGCAGCGGATCGCAACATATTCAGTAGGATTTAAGGTCCAAGCTATTGAATATGCTAAAAAGAACAGTAAGCAGCTATGTTTTATTAATATACCGTAGCAGCGTGTGTCAAATATGAGTCATTAAATGACTCCCGCCTCCTGGTGGTAGAGGGCGCTAGTGAGCCTTCTTGCGACTACTCAGCTGCAGAAGAAGTGACAACAAGCAGCAAGAGTGAGCATCGATCGTTTATTTTTTCCTCTTGTTTGCACTTTTAACATGGAGGATTACATATCTAAAATAAAACAGTTTTCTAAACTGGACTTTCAATCGAAGCAGGATGTGATAAAGGAAGATCTCCATTTAGACAGAGAGACTTTTAAAACTGAAAAAAGGATAAGGGAAACTTCTATAAACAAGTTATCGATGCTTTTGATCAGAAGGAGCTGTGCATGGACTTCATTTATAAGTAAATGTAAAACCATAATAATGTTTTTTTTTAATTAAATGTGCTTTCCATGATGGTATTCTTACATCACACTCAAATTTATAAGCGCAGGCCTAAATTTACCCCATGTCTTTGGTAAACGCCGGAGTGAGAAGAGGTTTTAAATTAATTAGCGCCCCAGCGGCAATTCAAGGAAATACGGTATAAGTCGCACTGGAGTATAAGTCGCCTTATTTGTGGAAATTTATTTGATAAAATCCAACACCAAGAATAGACATTTGAAAGGCAATTTAAAATAAATAAAGAACAGTGAACAAAAGGATAAATAAGTGTACGTTATATGAGGCATAAATAACCAACTGAGAAGGTGCCTGCTATGTTAACGTAACATATTATGGTAAGAGTCATTCAAATAACTATAACATCTACAAACTCCGTTTCCATATGATTTGGTTAATTGTGTTAGATGTAAATATAAATGGAATACAATGATTTGCAAATCCTTTTCAACCCATATTCACTTGAATGCACTACAAAGACAAGATATTTGATCTTCAAACTCATAAACTTTGTTTTTTTTGCAAATAATAATTAACTTAGGATTTCATGGCTGCAACACGTGCCAAAGTAGTTGGGAAAGGGCATGTTCACCACTGTGTTACATCACCTTTTCTTTTAACAACACTCAATAAACGTTTGGGAACTGAGGAAACTAATTGTTGAAGCTTTGAAAGTGGAATTCTTTCCTATTCTTGTTTTATGTAGAGGTTCAGTCGTTCAGCAGTCCGGGGTCTCCGCTGTCGTATTTCACGCTTCATAATGCGCCACACATTTTCCATGGGAGACAGGTCTGGACTGCAGGCGGGCCAGGAAAGTAGCCGCACTCTTTTTTTACGAAGCCACGCTGTTGTAACACGTGGCTTGGCATTGTCTTGCTGAAATAAGCAGGGGCGTCCATGATAACGTTGCTTGGATGACAACATATGTTGCTCCAAAACCTGTATGTATCTTTCAGCATTAATGGTGCCTTCACAGATGTGTAAGTTACCCATGCCTTGGGCACTAATACACCCCCATACCATCACACATGCTGGCTTTTCAACTTTGCGCCTATAACAATCCGAATGGTTATTTTTCTCTTTGTTCCGGAGGACACCACGTCCACAGTTTCCAAATATAATTTGAAATGTGGACTCGTCAGACCACAGAACACTTTTCCACTTTGCATCAGTCCATCTTAGATGAGCTCGGGCCCAGAGAAGCCGGCAGCGTTCCTTTGTGTTGTTGATAAATGGCTTTCGCTTTTTTAACTTGCACTTACAGATGTAGCGACCAACTGTAGTTATTGACAGTGGTTTTATGAAGTACTCCTGACCCTATGTGGTGATATCTTTTACACACCGATGTCGGATTTTGTTGCAGTACCGCCTGAGGGATCAAAAGTCCGTAATATCATAGCTGACATGCAGTGATTTCTCCAAATTTTCTGAACCTTTTGATGATTTTACGGACCGTAGATGGTAAAATCCCTAAATTCCTTGCAATAGCTCGTTGAGAAATGTTGTTCTAAAACTGTTCGACAATTTGCTTACAAATTGGTGACCCTCGCCCCATCCTTGTTTGTGAATTACTTAGCATGTCATGGAAGCTGCTTCTTACCCAATCATGGCACCCACCTGTTCCCAATTAGCCTGCACACCTGTGGGATCTTCCAAATAAGTGTTTGATGAGCATTCCTCAACTTTATCAGTATTTATTGCCACCTTTCCCAACTTCTTTGTCACGTGTTGCTGGCATCAATTTCTAAAGTTAATGATTATTTAGTTTGAACATCAAATATGTTGTCTTTGTAGCATATTCAACTGAATATGGGTAGAAAATGATATGCAAATCATTGTATTCTGTTTATATTTACATCTAACACAATTTCCCAACTCATATGGAAACGGGGTTTGTAGAACATGCTATATATTTACCAAACAATCTGCCACTCCTAATCGCTAAATCCCATGAAATCTTATACGTCTAGTCTCTTACGTGAATGAGCTAAATAATATTATTTGATATTTTACGGTAATGTGTTAATAATTGCACACATAAGTCGCTCCTGAGTATAAGTCGCACCCCCGCCTAAACTATGAAAAAAATTGCGACTTATAGTCCGAAAAATACGGTAATCCTTTAGTAAGTCTCAATCATAAGATTGATCAAATCCAGAGTGTGCCAGGAACTGTAAAAGGGAACATTATCACAATTTCAAAAGGGTTAAAAACAATAAAAATCAGTTCTCAGTGGCTTGTTGTATTTTTTGAAGTTTTTTTCAAAATTTTACCGGTCTCGGAATATCCCTAAATAAAGCTTTAAAGTGCCTTATTTTCGCTATCTTCGAAACCACTATCCATTTCCCTGTGACGTCACACAGTGCTGCCAATGTAAACGAACAATGGGAATACCACAGCAAGATATAGTGACATTAGCCCGGATTCAAACTCGGATTTCAGCGACTTAAGCGATTCAACAGATTACGCATGTATTGAAACGGATGGTTGGAGTATGAAAGTATTGAAGAAGAAACTGAAGCTATTGACGCTATTCATAGCAATAGCATGGCCGAATAGCTGAGTTAGCATCGCCGGTAAAATGTGTGGACCAAACGATCAGGACTTTCGCATCTTTTGACACTGGAGCAACTTAAATCTGTCGATTGGTAAGTGTTTGTTTCGCAATAAATGTGGGTGGAAGTAAACGTAATATAGTTGCAAATGCATCTACAGGTTATCCATACATCTCTGTTCCATGTCTGCTTTAGCACCGCCGGTAAATAGCATGTTAGCATCGATTAGCGTAGCATGTTAGCATCGATTAGCTGGCAGTCAACATCAACAAAACTCACCTTTGTGATTTTGTTGACTATCGTTGCAAATGCATCTGCAGGTTATCCATACATCTCTGTGCCATGTCTGCCTTAGCATCGCCGGTCAAATGTGGAGACACTCTGGCACATTCAATGGGGGTCTGGCGGCAGACACTTTGGCATCTTCGGGCCAGTGGTGCAACTTGAATCCCTCCCTGTTAGTGTTGTTACACCCTCCGACAACACACCGTCGAGGCATAATGTCTCCAAGGTTCCACAAAATAGTCAAAAAAACGGAAAATAACAGAGCTGAGACCCGGTGTTTGTAATGTGTTGAAAATGAAAATGGCGGGTGTGTTACCTCGGCGACGTCACATTCTGATGTCATCGCCTCCAGCGCGATAAACAGAAAGGCGTTTAATTCGCCAAAATTCACCCATTTAGAGTTCGGAAATCGGTTAAAAAAATGGATGGGGTTTTTTTCTGCACCATCAAGGTATATATTGACGCTTACATAGGTCTGGTGATAATGTTCCCCTTTAAATATAAAGTGTCTTTAATCAGATGACTTCAACAAACTACTTGATAACTAGGGATGCACCGAAATGAAAATTTGTGGCCGAAGCCGAATAAAATTTAAACGCTTGGCCGAAGGCCGAATACCGAATAATGAATGCAGTTTTTCACAATTTTTTTAATATTGCATAAATAGCCTAGAATAAATATTTAGACATGTTTTTCAAATAAAGTACTTTTTTATTGAATATTGACATTTTTTTAATATTCCAGTTATTTCTATTTAATAATACAATTTTAACATTTGACAACCAAATAATAAAACAAGGCGACTCGGTAAAAAATCTGGGTATTATCTTCGACCCAACTCTCTCCTTTGAGTCACATATTAAAAGCGTTACTAAAACGGCCTTCTTTCATCTCCGTAATATCGCTAAAATTCGCTCCATTTTGTCCACTAAAGACGCCGAGATCATTATCCATGCGTTTGTCACGTCTCGTCTCGATTACTGTAACGTATTATTTTCGGGTCTCCCCATGTCTAGCATTAAAAGATTACAGTTGGTACAAAATGCGGCTGCTAGACTTTTGACGAGAACAAGAAAGTTTGATCATATTACGCCTGTACTGGCTCACCTGCACTGGCTTCCTGTGCACTTAAGATGTGACTTTAAGGTTTTACTACTTACGTATAAAATACTACGCGGTCTAGCTCCAGCCTATTTTGCCGATTGTATTGTACCATATGTCCCGGCAAGAAATCTGCGTTCAAAAGACTCCGGCTTATTAGTGATTCCTAGAGCCCAAAAAAAGTCTGCGGGCTATAGAGCGTTTTCCGTTCGGGCTCCAGTACTCTGGAATGCCCTCCCGGTAACAGTTCGAGATGCTACCTCAGTAGAAGTATTTAAGTCTCACCTTAAAACTCATCTGTATACTCTAGCCTTTAAATAGATCTCCTTTTTAGACCAGTTGATCTGCCGCTTCTTTTCTTTCTCCTATGTCCCCCCCTCCCTTGTGGAGGGGGTCCGGTCCGATGACCATGGATGAAGTACTGGCCGTCCAGAGTCGAGACCCAGGATGGACCGCTCGTCGGGACCCAGGATGGACCGCTCGCCTGTATCGGTTGGGGACATCTCTACGCTGCTGATCCGCCTCCGCTTGAGATGGTCTCCTGTGGACGGGACTCTCGCTGCTGTCTTGGATCCGCTTGAACTGAACTCTTGGAGCCACTATGGATTGAACTTTCACAGTATCATGTTAGACCCGCTCGACATCCATTGCTTTCGGTCCCCTAGAGGGGTGGAGGTTGCCCACATCTGAGGTCCTCTCCAAGGTTTCTCATAGTCAGCATTGTCACTGGCGTCCCACTGGATGTGAATTCTCCCTGCCCACTGGGTGTGAGTTTTTCCTTGCCCTTTTGTGGGTTCTTCCGAGGATGTTGTACTCGTAATGATTCGTGCAGTCCTTTGAGACATTTGTGATTTGGGGCTATATAAATAAACATTGATTGATTGATTGATTGATTGATTGATAGTATTTGCTTTTCAAAAAAAGCACAGTTTTTCATTTATATTAGGCCTTCAAACAAAACATGCATTCCAAAAAAAAAAATAAAGTGCATTAAAGTGGATAAACCCACAACAAATGAATTATTGTCCTTTTGGCAAAAGTCTGCTTAGCCACAGTAGATATGCTAATAATGTAAACAGAAGGCTTAAGTAAATCTCAATTAAGTGTGTGCTTGTAACCTCTTACACTTATACAGGTAGCCTACACAACAGGCTAATAATGTAAACAGAGGCCCCACTAAATCTCAATAAGTGTGTGCTTGTAACCTCATACACTTACACATACAGGTACACAACATATCCCAACGTCACCGCGTCACTGCACGTTGGTCGATTGCGTCACCGCGTCAAAAAATTGCGTCATATGCCACTATTCGGCCTTGTTTTTAACTCATTCCACCGAAGGCCGAATGTGGCTTTTTTTGCCATATTCGGCCGAATATATTCGGTTACCGATTAATCGGTGCATCCCTATTGATAACTAAAATACTGGCTAGTTGCAGGCCTATAACAACAAATGTCTATCACACCATGAAACTCCGTTGTTTGTACTGTGATTTAATATCAAGTCTTTGCGCTACTTTGTGTTAGCATTTTTAGCTCACTTGAAAGAACTTTAGAGTTGAGAACAGCAAGGCCGTGGACGTGGACAACATTTACAACAAAGACACAGACCAGAATGGAAGCTCAGACAATAAAACCCAAAGAGCAATTAGCACAGAGAATTTTTTGGATTGAAAAAGTATAGCTGATAAACCTTGACGGATTGGGCTTTTAGCTCAGTAGCTAACACGCTTGTCTCGCATGCTGGACTACAAAGTTCAAGTCTCGGGTGGAACAAAAAGCAGGAATCGAAACATTGGGGCTGAGACCAAACAAATATGTTGATTAGAAAAATAGCTTTTACTTCGACTACTGGTTTTCATCACTGAATGGAACTACTGAAAAGATGATCAAATCCAGACTGCATGGAGTCTTTTAAATACGCTGACATCATTTCCATGCGCCCACGGTGATGAAGCGCACATGAGACCATGTGTGGTTGCCCTGATGTGTGTGGCGGCTGAGGACAGAAGCCACAGGCAGTCAAGTTGTCACCTTGTGTGAATGCTCAATAAGAAGAGAATACAACAAATCCTTTTCAACTTATATTCAATTGAATAGACTGCAAAGTCAAGATATTTCATCTTCACACTGCTATTTTTTTGCAAATAATCATGAACTTAGAATGTAATGGCAGCAACACATTGCAAAAAAGGCTTTTTTACCAGTGTGTTACAAGGCCTTTCCTTTGAACAACACTCAGTGCAGGTTTGGGAACTGAGGAGACACATTTTTGAAGTGGAATTCTTCCCCATTCTTGCTTGATGTACAGCTTAAGTTGTTCAACAGTCTCCCGCCTCATATTTCAGCCTTCACACATTTTCAATGTCTGGACTACAAGTAGGCCGGTCTAGTACCGGCGCTCTTTTACTATTAAGCCAGGCTGTTGTAACACCTGGCTTGGCTTTGTCTTGCTGAAATAAGCAGGAGCGTCCATGATAACAACATATGTTGCTCCAAAAGCTGTATGTACCTTTCAGCATGAATGGTGCCTTCACAGATGTGTAAGTTACCCATGCCTTGGCCACTCATACACCCCCATACCATCACACATGCTGCCTAGAACACTTTCACCCTAGAACAATCCCCATGGTACTTGTCCTCTTTGGTCCACAGTTTCCAAAAACAATTTGAAATGTGGACGAAGTTTCTGGGTGTTGTTGATAAATGGCTCTGGCTTTGCATAATAGAGTTTTAAATAGCACTTACAGATGTAGCGACCAACTGTAGTTACTGACAGTGGTTTTCTGAAGTGTTCCTGAGCCCATGTGGTGATATCCTTTACATACTGATGTGGCTATTTGATGCAGTAGCGCCTGAGGGATGGAAGGTGCGTAATATCATGGCTTACGTGCAGTGATTTCTCCAAATTCTCTGAACCTTTTGATGATATTACGGAGCGTAGATGGTGAAATCCCTAAATTCCTTGCAATAGCTGCTTGAGAAATGTTGTTCTTAAACAATTTGCTCAGGCATTTGTTGACAAAGTGGTGACCCTCGACATGTCCTTGTTTGTGAATGAGTGAGCATTTCATGGAAGCTGCTTTTAATGAAGGTTGGTTATGCTGACACTTGGGTATAGTCCAAACACTATAGTCCAGGCACTATAGTCCTGACACTATAGTCCAGGCACTATAGTCCTGGCATTATAGTCCTGACACTATAGTCCTGACACTATAGTCCTGACACTATAGACCTGGCACTATAGTCCAGGCACTGTAGTCCTGGCATTATAGTCCTGACACTATAGTCCAGGCACTGTAGTCCTGGCATTATAGTCCTGACACTATAGTCCTGGCACTATAGTCCAGGCACTGACACTATAGTCCTGGTACTATAGTCCTGGTACTGTAGTCCTGACACTATAGTCCTGGTACTATAGTCCTGGCACTATAGAACTGGTACTATAGTCCTGACACTATAGTCCTGGCACTATAGTCCAGGCACTATAGTACTGGTACTATAGTCCTGACACTAAAGTATAGTCGTGATGCTATAGCCCTGGTTCTATAGTCCTGACATTATACTATAGTCTTGACACTATACAGTAGTATAATCCTGACACTATAGTCCTGGCACCATAGTCCTGACACTATAGCCCTGGCACTATAGTCCAGGCACTATAGTCCTGGCAGTATAGCCCTGACACTATAGCCCTGGCACTATAGTCCAGGCACTATAGTACTGGTACTATAGTCCTGACACTATAGTATAGTCCTGATGCTATAGTCCTAGTACTATAGTCCTGACACTATAGTATAGTCCTGACACTATAGTCCTGGCACTATAGCCCTGGCACTATAGTCCTGGTACTATAGTCCTGACACTATAGTATAGTCCTGACACTATAGTCCTGGTACTATAGACCTGAGGCATCCTGGGTGGGTCACTACTAGACCTGAACACCCCGAGGCCCAGCGGGAGTCTCCATCTCTCGCACGCACACACACACACACACACGCTCACACACACGCACACTCACACACACACACACACACACACACACACACACACACACACACACACACACACACACATGCACGCACACACACACACACGCACACTCACACGTACAGACACACACACACGCACACGCACTAAAGTAGGCGGAGCCAAGCCGCTAGCTAGCAGCCAGCTAGCCGCCATGCTAACGCCGAGCTATCCCGCCGGTGTGCTGGCACTTAGCCCGGCTCGACAGGCGGTCTTACCCCGGTCAGTGTCCGAAGGCGACGGCTGCGCGAGCAGCGGCGTCCCGGTGCTGTTCGGCGGCCATGATTGACGGGGATGTCGCCGCCGAACCTCCGTTTTCTTCTTCCATCCGCCCCAGCGCCGAGCCCCGGGATGCACTGCGCATGCGCGGTACTCTCTGCCTGCGCACACTCCTCCTCCTCCTCCTCCTCCTCATCATCATCATCATCATCCCAGATGTTGCACCTCTGCACTCCAACATTGTTGAAATATTGACATTTTTATGTTTTGTTGTATAAATGTGTGTGATGCTAATGTCTAATGCAGGGGTCACCAACATGGTGCCCGCGGGCACCAGGTCGCCCGTAAGGACCAGATGAGTCGCCCGCTGGCCTGTTCTAAAAATAGCTCAAATAGCAGCACTTACCAGTGAGCTGCCTCTATTTTTTATTTCATTTTTTTATTTACTAGCAAGCTGGTCTCGCTTTGGTCGACATTTTTAATTCTAAGAGGGACAAAACTCAAATAGAATTTGAAAATCCCCCAAAATATTTTAAAGACTTGGTCTTCACTTGTTTGAATAAATTCGTTAAATTTTTTAATTTGCTCGAGTGGCCTAGTGGTTAGAGTGTCCGCGCTGAGATCAGTTGGTTGTGAGTTAAAATCCCGGCCGAGTTACACCAAAGACTATAAAAATGGGACTCATTCCTTTCCTGCTTGGCACTCAGCATCAAGGGTAGGAATTGGGGGTAAAATCACCAAAAATCATTCCCGGGCGTGGCAGCGCTGCTGCTCACTGCTCCCCTCACCTCCCAGGGGGTGATCAAGGGTGATGGGTCAAATGCAGAGGACAAATTTCACCACATCTAGTATGTGTGTGTGACAATCATTGCTAATTTAACTTTAACTTCTTGTAACTTTCAGAAAAGACAATTTTAGAGAAAAAATACAACCTTAGAAATGATTTTAGGATTTTTAAACACATATACCTTTTTACCTTTGAAATTCCTTCCTCTTCTTTCCTGACAATTTAAATCAATGTTCAAGTATTTTTTTTTATTTGTAAAGAATAATACATTTGTGAAATATTTCTTCAAACTTATGATTAAAATTTAATTAAAATTCTGGCAAATCTAGAAAATCTGTAGAATCAAATTTAAATCTTATTTCAAAGTCTTTTGAATTCCTTTTAAAATTTTCGCTCTGAAAGATGTAGAAGAAATAATGATTTGTCTTTGTTAGAAATATAGCTTGGTCCAATTTGTTATATATTCTAACAAAGTGCAGATTGGATTTTAACCTATTCAAAACATATCAACATTCTAAAATTAATCTTAATCAGGAAAAATTACTAATGATGTTCCATAAATTATTTTTTTAATTTTTTCAAAAATATTCAAATTAGGTCGTTTTTCTCTTCATTTTTTTCGGTTGAATTTTGACTTTTAAAGAGTCGAAATTGAAGATAAACTCTGTTTCAAAATTTAATTAAATTTTTTTTCGTGTTTTCTCCTCTTTAAAACCGTTCAATTAAGTGTTTTTTTTCATCATTTATGGGTGAAAGAAAGAAGCACCAGTGTGACCCCAGGAAGCAGGGAAGGTAAGTAATGTGCAGATAAAGATATGTTGAATGAGTAAAGGCAGGAAACACTAGCAAAAGCCGGTCCCGTCCATCGCTGCTTGTAGCTTTAATTTATTTTAGTTTTTTTATTTAATCAGTAAAAAAAAATACCATTGAGCTGTAAAACCTCTTTTTCAAGTTTAGGCATGGCCTAGAGCAGGGGTGCCCATTACGTCGATCGCGAGCTACCAGTCGACCGCAGGGGGTGTGTCAGTCGATCTCCAGCCAGGCTTTTTAAAAAAATAGACCTAAAAATTAGTGATCATCAATCTTCACCAAGACGTCACTTAAATGACATTCACGGTACCGGAGGGTCTTGTGAGATGACGCTGGCTGCTGCAAGATCATTATTATGAAAATATGACCGAGAGGAAGGCGAGAAACACTTTTTATTTCAACAGACTCTCGCGCCGTACCTTCCGTCTAAACTCTAAAGGCCGACTGCACATTTCCTATCTTCACAATAAAAGCCCTGCTTCATGCTGCCTGCGCTAACTAAATACAGAGTCTCGGAAAACTGGCGTGCACAAGCGATCCCTCAGAAAGCTGGCGTGCACATCACTTGTGCACGCCAGCTTTCCGAGACTCTTAATTTGTTAGCGCAGGCAGCATGAAGCAGGGCTTTTATTGTGAAGATAGGAAATGTGCAGTCGGCCTTTAGGGTTTTGACGGAAGGGACGGCGCGAAAGTCTGTTGAAATAAAAAGTGTTTCTCGCCTTCCTCTCTGTCATTTTTTTCATAATAATGAACTGGCAGCAGCCAGCGTCATCTCACAAGACCCTCGGGTGCCGTGAATGTCAATCAAGCAAGCTACGGAATTTGCCGCCAATGTTTTTCTTGTAAAGTGTATGGAAGCTGGATGAATTAGACGCCAAAAACCAACCACTTTCATGTGGTATTGTACAGAAAGGACAACTTTTTTTCTCCTCCATTTGAAAATGTGGGCGTTATCATCATTACTGTCTGATTCCAATCAATGCAAGTCATCAGAATCAGGTAATACACCAACTTATATTCTTGTCTTCGTGAAAGAAAGACATCTATATGTGTTACACATGCTTGTATTATCATTAAACACATTTAACTTGTTTACAAAAATGTCTCTTTCATAAATAAATAAATATAAATTATATATATAAATGAGGTAGATCCCCTCGAGTTGGTCAATTGAAAAGTAGCTCGCCTGCAGAAAAAGTGTGGGCACCCCTGGCCTAGAGGCAGCAGAGTCACACATAAAATGAGATTGACATTACACTTTTAATGACATTACACTTTTATGTGCACATGACAGGATGTAGAACAGTAACTGAGGCTCCTTCAAACCATGTAAAAGCATTTCATGAAAAAGATAGTAAGAAGTTCCAAGAGCTGCTGATGTTGCATCTGAGAGCAAAAGAGTTCCTACAAATAGTTCACACCACAATTAAACTGAAGAAAAAAAAAAATAATCACATAGTACAGAAGAAATAGAACATACAATATTTTCCACACTTTCAATCCAATATAAGCCTTAAAAGTTTGACTTTTTGACCACTTAAAGTTCATCCAATGCACAAGTGGACATTTCAGACCTCCACCTGCACGTATCTCACATATCACTCTCAGAGTTAGTTTGTGCCGAACCCCAAGATGCAGGGATGGAGGCAGGCATGGAGTGAGAAAACATGATTTAATAAAAAAAATACTAAAACAAGAACAAACCAAAGGGGCACAACAAAAAGCGCGCACAAGGCGGATAACAAACTAAGAGAGCTAGCATGGGAACTAGAAAATAAACAGAGCTTAGCATGGAAGCTGGCAAAAACAAAAAGGCCTAGCGTGGAAGCTAGCAAGTATCAAGCAGGAAACAGAAGTCGCACATGTAATATGGAAACAAACTTGGAAGCAGGGAACAAAAGACAGTAAGCTACAAACCACTATCGAATATAGCTTACCGCAACGCTGCATTGACATGATATGATACGACACAACACGACAGGTAGCAACGACAAGAGCGACAATAATCCAGCACTGACTGGAGGACAAAAGCAGGCACAAAAGAAAGCGGGCTGATTGACACCAGGTGTGGCCAGGTTCCAATCAGCCACAGCTGAGGGGAAAAAGCGCTCAGGGAGAAACACAGGAAACAGACAAAATAAGAGCGCTGACAGGAAATACTACACAAACAGAGGAAACCAAGACAAATGCAGTGGAGAAAACTAAAACACAACCAAACTGTCAGGGGAAAGCCTGACATAGATGTGCAGAAAAGTTGTTAGCGCGAGAAGTAAAATGTCTTGTTTCGCTTTCAAACACAAAATACATTAATACATGACATTAAAAATAAAAATACATGTTATATGTTGAATAAACACATACTAGGCGGTGAGAATGTTGTCTGTCTATCTGTGTTGGCCCTGTGATGAGGGGGTGACTTGTCCAGGGTGTACACCGCCTTCCGCCCCAATGCAGATGAGATAGGCTGCGGCACCCCTCGCCACTCCAAAAAGGGAAGAGCGGTAGTAAAATGGATGGCTGGATAGACAGCTGACCGCCACACCTCCTAAAAGTAGCAGTCGAGGCTGATTTTCTCACAGCCACCAGGGGGCACTGAAGTACAGCTTTCACACACACACACACACACACACACACACACACACACACACACACACACACACACACACACACACACAAACACACACACACACACACACACACACACAAACACACACACACACACACATACACACACACAAACACACACGCACACACACACACACATAGACACGCGCGCGCACACACATACAGAGACACGGACACGCACGCACACACATACACGCGCACACGCGTGCACACACGCGCACACATACACACACATGCACACACACGCACACACATGCACACACACGCATATGCACACACACACAGAGACGCACACAAGCACGCACTCACACGCACACACATACACGCACACAGACACGCACACACACATACACGCGCACGCACACACACGCGCACACATAAGCACATGCGCACACACGCGCACACATGCACACACACGCAAACACGCATGCACACACGCATATGCACACACGCATATGCACACACACGCACGCACACACGCACAAACGCACACACGCACACGCACGCATAGACACACAAACACACACACAGACACGCACGTGCACACACACACACACACACACAGTCTCGCACGTGCACTCGCACGCACACACACAGAGAGACACAGACACGCACACACACACACAGACACGCACACGCGCACGCACACAAACACACACAGACACACACGTGCACACACACACTCACACACACACACACATGCACACACAAACACAAACACGCAAGCACACACGCACATGCACACACGTACGCACAAACACACACACACACACACACGCACGCACACGCACGCACAGAGAGACAAGGACACGCACACACAGACACACACGCACACAAACACACAAACACACACACGCACACACACACACACACACACGCACGCACGCACACACACATACACATGCACACGCACGCACACACGCACTCACGCACACACACACACACACACGCACACACCTGAACACAGAGTGCAGAAATGTTCACCTGTGAAACAACAAAAAGGATTTGAGCAACAAAAAACAAAAAACAAAAAACACGGGCATCAAATCCAGCAAAATACTTGGTGTGTGTGTGTGTGTGTGTGTGTGTGTGTGTGTGTGTGTGTGTGTGTGTGTGTGTGTGTGTGTGTGTGACAGGGAGTCAGTTGAGATGGACGATGTTTGTGTTCCTTCCCAGCGTGGCGTCACTAACAGGAGAGCAAAGTGGTCAGCGAGCCCCCAGGAGGTGAGGTGTGTTTGATGTGAGCAGGTCAGGAGATGCCAAACACCACACACTTCTCATCCCACTCTGGAGGAATCATGCAGGCCGGGAGTCCTCAAACTCCCTGCCTGCATGAACCGTGGAAGAACACAAAAGACATTCCTCATGGATTCAGCAGCGCCATTTCTACATACAGCTATACTAGTATAATACAAAGAAGAAGAGGTAGAGTAGGCTTGTACAGTACTGGTATAGTATCAATCAAAAACGCTACTAAACTCTGTTCCTAACGGGCATGACAGCCCGTCGTCACGTGACATTGCGGCTTTTTCCAGCAGAGGAGCATGTTGGGCAGCGCACACACACAGAGTACTTACAAGCAGACACAGTGTGGAGACAGAAAAGGTAGAATGGATGCATTTTGGTGTAAAAAGTCAAGATAAAGGTGAAACACCGGGGGATATAAAAAAAATAAAAAATTGGCACGAAAAAAGGGATTTTTTTGGGTTGTGCACTAATTGTAAGTGTAGCTTGTGTTTTTTATGTTGATTTAATGAAAAAAAAACAACAACAAAAAATTATAAAAAATTATTTTGAGGCCCGCTACCAGGTTGGGGGATTTTTTATTTATTTATTTTTTGTCATGAAAAAGGAAGTTTTTTTGGGTTGGTTCTCTAATTGTAAGTGCAATTTGTGTTTTTTTTAATGTTGATTTAATTTAAATAAAAAAAAATACAAATAAAAAAATGTAATTAAAAAAAATAAAATAAAAATTAATAAAACATTATTCTGCAGCCTACGAAGTATTCTGCAGCTACCGGGTTGGGGGATTTTTATTTATTTTTTTGTCATGAAAAAGGAAGGTTTTTTGGGTTAGTTCTCTAATTGTAAGTGTATCTTGTGTTTTTTATGTTGACTTAATAAAAAAATAAAAAAATAAATAAAATCTATTTTAAAAAAATAAATAAAAAAATGATTCTGTGGGCCGCTACTGGTTTGGGGGAATTTTTTATTTTACTTTTTGTCATGAAAAAGGGAAGTTTTTTGGGTTGGTGCTCTAATTGCAAGTGTATCTTGTGTTTTTTATGTTGATTTAATAAAAGAAATAAAAAATTAAAAATTAATAAAAAATTTATTCTGCGGCCCGGTGGTTGGAGACCACTCCTTTAAGACATGGCTAGCGAGCTAGCAGCTAACATCCAGCTACTTGTAAATCACTAATCCTGGCCTCCATGGCGACGAATAAAGAACGTTTCTTACAAGTATCGTTATCACTGGAGGACGAGGAATAGCTAAACATGCTTCACTACACAACGTAGGAGGATACAATAGCTCACCG